>NW_004443943.1:29227086-29241581 GCF_000243295.1 Trichechus manatus latirostris
CCCGTTCATTAGCAGTTGAGAAAAATTCCTTTCTAGTTTGATCAATCCTTGTTTTCCTCGCAGAGCCGAGGCGCCCGCCCAGCGCGGGGACGGGGAGCGGGGTCTGTCCGCGGCGGGGGCGCGCGGCGCCGGGCCTCGGGGGAGCGCAGAAGTGGCGACGAGGGGGTCAGTCCAGAGCACCGCCGGGGCTGCTCCCTCCCTCTCTTCCGTTTTTTTTTTTTTTTTTTTTTTTTCCACTTCTCTCCCTCCCCCTTCCGTTTCTATTTGTGAAGGGAGGAGGAAGGCAGAGGCGGGCTGGTGTCTTTGGCCGCGGACTGGAATTTCATCTGAATGACTGCCCCTGCGCGCACGCAGCGCCCCGGAGACGGACCGCCTGCGCCCGGCACCCGCGGACGGCCAGCCAGCTGGGGGGCGTCCGCGCCACGGCCAGAGGGCAGCCAGCTCGCCTCTCCCGCCGCGTCCTGATCTAGCCACGCTCGGCGCGGCTGCCCTCGGTTGCCGGCCTTTCGGAGCCTGGAGGAGGAGAGGGAGGCGCGGCGCCGGCGAGCCGGGAGGGAGTCACCATCGCCGGCCGTCGCGAAGAGGAAGTGTGAGGCTCTGGGGCTCTGTCCGCCGTGGGGCGCGCCCCAATGTCAGCCTCGGGCCCGAATACAGTCCGCGAGCCGCCGCTGCCCTAGCCGCGCCGACGGGGAGGTGGCCTCTTATATGGAATTTGGACCTCGGCGCTCCCCACCAGGGCTGGTGCCCCGGCCCTGGCGCAGCCCGCTGCCTCCAGCTAGGAGCTCGGGAGGAGAAAACGCAGCCGGCTGCGCGCGCGGCGTGAGGACCGAGGCTTCCTCCTCTGGGGGGCGGACGCACGGAAGGCGCTGGTGACTGAGCGACTGTCGGTGCCGGCTGGGGCCGGAGCTCGGGGCTCGGTGGAACTACAACTGCACCGGACGGACCCCCAGGGTTGGGGAGTTGGGGAGGCCTGCCCGGGCCCCCTTCCCGCAGCCGCCATGGCGGAGAATTGGAAGAACTGCTTCGAGGAGGAGCTCATCTGCCCCATCTGCCTGCACGTCTTCGTAGAGCCCGTGCAGCTGCCGTGCAAACACAACTTCTGCCGGGGCTGCATCGGCGAGGCGTGGGCCAAGGACAGCGGCCTGGTGCGCTGTCCGGAGTGCAACCAGGCCTACAACCAGAAGCCGGGCCTGGAGAAGAACCTAAAGCTCACCAACATCGTGGAGAAGTTCAACGCCCTGCACGTGGAGAAGCCGCCGGCGGCTCTGCACTGCGTTTTCTGCCGCCGCGGCCCCCCGCTGCCCGCGCAGAAGGTCTGCCTGCGCTGTGAGGCGCCCTGCTGCCAGTCCCACGTGCAGACGCACCTGCAGCAGCCCTCCACTGCCCGCGGGCACCTCCTGGTGGAGGCGGACGACGTGCGGGCCTGGAGCTGCCCGCAGCACAACGCCTACCGCCTCTACCACTGCGAGGCCGAGCAGGTGGCCGTGTGCCAGTACTGCTGCTACTACAGCGGCGCGCATCAGGGACACTCGGTGTGCGACGTGGAGATCCGGAGGAATGAGATCCGGGCAAGTACCCTGCAGACACACACACACACAGACACACACAGACACACACTCACTCACTCTCTCTCTCTCTCTCTCTCTCTCTCTGTCTCTCTCTCTCTGTCTCTCTCTCTCTCTGTCTCTCTCTCTCTCTCTGTGTCTCTCTCTCTCTCTCTCTCTCTCACTCACTCTCTCACTCTCTCACTCTCTCATTCTCTCTCTCTTTCTCACACTCCCACTCCCACACACTCCTGCCTGGGGCCCTGCATCCATCCATCAGGACAGGCTGTTGTGGCATCAGACCAGAGACCTCCTTCCAAACTCTCCTACTTTGAAAGTTTGGGAGCAAATCCTGGGAAGAAGGGTCCCCTAGCACTACTTGACATATTGCTGCACCTGTGGTCATAGGTCCATCTTGTGAGTCATTTATAGAACTGGGGCGTGGGACTGTCAGGGGTAGAGTTTGGGTGTTGCTTTTCTGTTTTGCACGCAGCACCCTCCCCCAGCGTTGTTTCTGTAGCCCCTACGGGAAGTCACCAAGGCAGTGACCCTGGCCCTGCTTCTCCAGCTGCTGTTTATGTAATGAGTGTCCTGGTGCCACTGCTGTGGCTGACATGATCCATGATGCTGGCATACCAATGAGGAAGTAAACAAAAGCAGCCATGTTAGTTTCAATCTCTATTGGAAACACATGGTGGTGGGGGGCAGCAGGCTTCCAGAGGGAATGTAGAACTCAGGGTATCTATGTGGACAGTCCTGGACAGCATCTCAGCCATTTGGATTACTCCCAATAGCCCAGTCTCTGGGTGAGAAACCCTGCCCTCTATGTGCCTGTCTGTTGCACACGTTTGCATGAACAAACCTTAAAGTATGTGTCTTCCATCACCCTGAGCCCTTGTCTCTCAGCCCAGCCCTCGATCGCAGCCCTCCCACATTTGGGGTGGGGAAGTGGAAGACGGAAAAAGAATCCTGTGGGTTTAAGGTTGAGCCGCCTTGAAATCTGGTTTCAAGCAGCTGGCTCCCCTGGGCTGCCGGCTGGGTGATTACGGAACCACATCCCCTCCCACTGTATACACCCTGCAGCAGCAGCCAATGTCAAAACCTCCTTCCCCTTCAGGCCTCAGAGCCTGGCTCTGGAGCTGGACTGAGGCAATACTTCCGTCCCCTTAAGTGGAGGTGGGGGGGGGGGGCGCCTCCTAGGTCCCTCCCCGGTCCCCTGGCTTTCAGGGTTGAGTCATACTAGAAGGAAGGGGTTGGCCTGACACTGTCTGAGCCATCTCAGAAGCCCCAGCTTGGGGCTTGGGTGTGATATGGTGGCTAGGTTGGCCTTTGGGAGGACTGGGAGTGTTTATGGGTGGGAGCCCCTGGAGGCTAGTTGAGGCCAGTGGGGAGGTTGGGTATGAGGAAGCTCTGAGCAGGGGCAGGTTGTAGATGGAGGCTGTTTCCTGTGGAGGGGGACCAGTCAGAATGAGTCACCATTTAGCAACTAAAAAACATATACATACAACCAACAAAAGGCAGGAGGGCCACCACAGGCTGAGGGCGGGGATAACAAATAAAATTTGCTGTATAATTAGTTTTCAGTCGGATGGGTTAGCTCTGGGGTTTTGTGCCAGTGCAGGCCTCTGGTTTCTTAAAGGAAATGGGGGTGGCGGGGTGGAGAGAAGAGCCACTCCCCCAACACTGGGGTTGGGAAAGGCGGAGGCCTCTGGGAAGCCGATGAGTCCCTGGTTGCCCTCCAGCCCCCACTTAGGGCAAGCAGAGCATTGACTTTCTCCAGGATTGGGAAGCCACTGCTATTAATAAAGATGGAAGGGCTGGGGGAGGAGGATGGGAAAAAAGCAAAGGCAAGAGAAAGGCGGGCTGTCCAGTGCTGTGTCCTGGGATTGGCAGCAGAAAGTCAGGGGAGGGGAAGGAAGAGGATGTGGCTGAAAGGGACAGAGGAGGGGGCAGCAACCTGGGGTGGTGCGTGGATGTGTACCCGCACCCACCCCATGGCTGTGGTCTTAGCTGTGTCTGAGTGCTAAGGTGTGTTTTTAAGTGATGTCGGGGTTCGGGGGGAGACATAATTGCACCTGATTTGGTGGTAGGAGGGTATCTGGGTGTGTTTGTGTCTTTGAGGTTTTTCCTTCAAATGCACCTGTCTCCCATCTGTATAGTTGGGAGATAGGAGTGGTGGGGGACAAGTCCGTGCAGAGTATACCCTAGGGTTCCCACCAGCAGGCCCCTGAATCCTCTGGCTCTTGAAAGGAACCGGATGGAGGCGGGCGCTGAACTTTGTTAGCAGCTCTGTGTGTTTTTGTGCCTGGTGTGGGCAGGCTCAGGAGGAGTGGGTTGCATCAGGGCCAGATGTGCAATTCTGTGCATTCAGCATCTGTGCAGGGCAGCCTGAATCTTATCCTCCTCCAGGCTCCCTTACTCCAGGCCCTTGGAATTCTTTCTGGTGCCCCAGGGCACTGGGGTTGGAATCCCTTCAATAGCCCAGTGTCACTCAAGTGTGAATTTGACTTATTCACTGTGGAAGAAGAAAGGCCCTGCCCTTCCTGGGGGGCTAGGGGTGGGCAGTGGGGAACCTGAATGGTTGAACCTCTCCTTTCTCCACCATCTCTAGGCCAGACAGGGGGAGGGGCCTTTTCCTTGGCTCCTTTTCCCTTGTAGGAGCAAGTCTCTCTTAAACAGCCTCTGCTGGTATGTGGATGAGGGCAACAGAATTCTCCAGGGTATAGGAGCAGAGGCACAGAGAGCTGGTACATGCCTTAGAAAATAGCCGTTTCTTGTTCTTCTTCTTCTGCCTTCTGGAGGTGGGGGCTGCTGAAATGCCGTATTTGTTAGAAATAGGAAATCCTGATTGACCCCTCCCTGGCGCGCGCGCCCCCCCCCCATCTGCATACTCACATGCACCACCTCTGCATATGGGCCAGTGGCTTAGAGCAGTGTTGCCCTGAGAGGGAGTGGGCAGAAGGTTGAGGCCCGATGCCCACTGAATGGGCCCCAGAGACCCATCCTGACCTGTAAAGGTGTTCTCCCTTGGGGCTGTGGGAGGCTAAGCTCCCAAGATTGGGACATCCAGATGGGGCTCAGGCTTGGCAGTTTGGATAGTCAAACCTCCTCCCAGCCCCGAGGTAGGAGCTGGGAGCACCCCTGATATCTTCTGTTTTTCTTTTAAACTGGGAAGGTTTTTTTGTTTGGTTTTGGTTTTTTATTGTACTTTAGGTGAAGGCTTACAGAACAAATAGTTTCTCATTACACAGTCAGTACGCATATTGTTTTATGACATTGGTTAACAACCCCACAACATGTCAACACTCTCCCTTCTCGACCTTGGAGGACCTTTTTTCTTTTTCACACCCCTTATGATTTGACCTTCAACATGGAAAGAAGACCTGGGAGAAGGTCTAGTTATGTGTATGAGGGGCCGTGCAGGGTGTGTGTGTTTAAGTGTATCTGTCTGAGCTTGTGCAGTCATAGTTGTGTGTCTATGTCATCTCTCAGGCCCCAGATCAAGATGTCTCTGGAACTGTTGCCAGGACCCTGTTCCTTGCATTCTCAGAGGTTCAGACTTGAGAAGAGGTGTTCTCTGGGGGAGGGGATCCCTTTGCTGGGGCCAGTTTGGGGTTTGCAGCTGCATGGGGTAAGGGTACCCTGCTCACACTGGTCCTGGCTGGGGAGGTTGCACTGGGAGCGTGGAGGGAATGCTGGGTCTCTGCCGCCAGGTGTCTGTCTTTGGGTGGGCTCTGTAGGTGGGAGGAGCCTGGTTCGGGCAGTGCAGGCCTACTGCTTGCCACTTCTCCAGCAGACCATACTCCTGAGGTCTTAGGTGGGGTGTGGAGGCTGTGTGTGTGTGTGTGTGTGTGTGTGTGTGTGAGTGTGAGTGTGATGGAGGGTCATATAGCTGCCCCTTAACCATTCTGAGTCTGTGTAGAAGGTGGCTCTCGCTTGGCCTTCCCCCCTGGGCGCCAAGAGTAGCTTCAGACAGAGGCCCAGCCCCCCACCTCCACCCCAGGATCCTGCTGCCACAGCCGGGGCATCTGTCATGCACGCCCTATTGATTACTCTTCCCCCTGCAGCTCTGGGAGGCTGTGCATACATGTCTCTCTGCAGGTATGTGTGTGAGAGGAGGAGAGAAGAGGATGTCTGCATGCCATGCTTACTGGGTCCCTCACATTGAAGTTGAGTGTGCATGCATGACATGATAGTTGTCAGCAGGACTATGCTACTGTGTGAGTCCCTGCTCCCAGCAATGGTAGTTTGGTGGTTGTGAGCCTGTGCCAGCAGCATGTGAACTTCTCACCTGGTGGAGGATGTGGGGAGGGGAGAGGAAGATGGGATTTACCTTAGGCTGAGCTTGTTGCCTGGGGAGGGTATTGGAGGTAGGAGCCAGGATGGGTCCTGTGATGTTGTACTGGGGGCAGTATTGGTGGGCAAGGAAGAGGGGAATCCGGCTTGGGTCCCTGCTCTGGGTTGAGCCGGCGCCCTGGCCGAGCTCATCCCTGGCCCTGGGAAAGCCTTCCTTTCCGGCTGGCCTGGCATTCAAACCCAGACAAAGGGGGGCTTTCTCTCTTGCGTCTTTGTTCTGCTGCCCCAGAGCGCTGCTCTCTGCATGGCAAAAGCTAATTCCGCTCTGCAGCTGAGAAACCTTTTGGGTCCGCCTAGGCTTGCCTCTGAGGTGCCGCCTCTCCTTGCCCTGGCTTCCACCCTGTAGCCCCTCTCTCTCTGGGTCCGTGGTTTCCCTAGTCTAAGGCAGGGGCTGAAACATGGGAAGATGGGTCTAGGGCAGACAGCTTTTCTGAGAGAAGAGCAGAGTGCCATGGGCCCCAAGGAGAGAGAAGGCAAACCTACTCCTGAGATAAGGGCCTAGGTTGCGGAGAGGGCTGGCAACTGGGTGAGGAGGTTAGGATAGGGTAGTTCTGAACGCGGGGCTGCAGCCAGGGCTGGAATGGCATGAGAGTCACCTAGGCAGGGACCTGAGCAGGAAGAGGTGTTCCAGCAACCCAGCCCCAGGTGCCTGTCTGCCTCCCTCCCCCCCCCACCACCCCCACCACCACCACCACCACAGGGGGCTGCTGGAGCCAGCCCTGGCCTTGTCTGAAAACATAGAAACTGCCTCTGCCCCAGCCCCGGGGGCCCTGTTCCCTGCTGACCTTGCTTCTCTTCATGGTTCACTTGAGAGTTTTATTATTATTATTTATTAACTTTTATACAGCCCAGAGTCCTCACAGCCTCACCCGTCTGCCAGTCCAGCCTGGCATCAAAAATGCCAGCTGGGCCTGGCCAGTCAGGCTCCAGAGGATATGTGGCAGGAGCATACAACTATCCCCTCTCCAGGCTGGGATGGGAGCCAGAGAGAGCAGTTTGAGGCCGAGTCTCAAAGGAGGGGCAGTGGGTCTGAGGAGCAGGACACTCTGGGGCCCTGGAGGGATGGGAATGGAGTAGATGCTTTTGCCCTCTCAGGCCCAGGAGCAGAACTTGAGGGCGAGGTAAGCAGGTCCTGCCTAGCCAAGGGGCTGCTGAGTGGGGATGGGGTTGCCCCGCCCAACACTGGAAGCCTGGTCTCTGGGTCTCAGACCTCATGTGCTTCTATCTAGACCTTGAAGTGTGCCACAGTTCAGATGACTAGTGAGGGGCTTCCCCTACTACCCTTGTAGGAGAATCTCTTCCCACCTCAGTTGTGGGTTTTTCCCAGATAGGAAGTGGGGCCTCATGGCTCTCAGCAGTTCTCTGGGGAAGCAAGGTGGGGGTTAGTGTAGAAAGGAAGCTGCTGGTAATGGGGAGGGGTCCAGGCCTTGCTTCCTCTGCTCCTCACCTTCCAGTGGGGTGGGGGTAATGATAGGACTGCAGGCGGTGAATATTTCCTTCCTTCCCCTACTTCCCCAGTGACTGAGGTAGCAGTGGGCCACCCTCTTCCCCCAGGCATTGTTTGTGGCAGGAACTATATCACGTGCCCCCAGGACAGGCCCTGCAAGGATAGACTGCTGGCTGGCCCCCTCCCCCTTCCTTTCTGGCTGGCAACCCCTTCCTGCCCTCTCCCCCCACCCCTGCAACAGCGACAGGCACCCCATAGCTTCTGAGCTGGGGAAGGGGAAATGAAACCCACCCACCACCACCAGGGATTGTGGGCCTCTGCCTTTGTTAGGCAAGGGAAGACACACCAGAGCCCCAGGGTACAAGTGCCACCAGGGGAGGCTCCGAGAAAAGCCTAGAAGAGGAAGAGGGAAGGGGCCGAGCCCTAACCCCTAGGACTGGACAGGGAGTGCCTCCCTCAGTTCTGCCTGAGAGTTCAGCCATGAGGTCCCTGGGATCCTCCCAGGGCCTCAGCAGGAGACCTCCGATTGTCCTGGAGGGTGGCAGTGGGACAGCCCCATTCCTGTCCTCTAGGAACCTGGGGCTGCTCCGTTTCTACCCTTCATCTGGCCTCACTCTGGGCACCCCCCCAATCTGGCACTGATGGGCAGGGAGACCATGGTGTACAGATCGGGGCAGCTGGGAACCTGGGCTTTCAGGTGTCCGGAGCACTGGGATGGCAGGAGTGACCTGGAGCCTGAGGTGCTTCTGGGAGCCTTGTCTTCCTGAGTGTGGGGACAGGGTAGCAGCAGATGAGAATTTGAGGGCCCTGTGTTATAGGGGAGGAAAAAGACCTGATGTTCTGGGCAGGGGTGCTCCTGGTCCTCTTGCCTTTATAACAGGCCTCCCTCAGTGGTCTGGGCCTTCAGGAGGCCAGTTCTCACTGTGCAGGGGCTTGGGTTGAAATATATATGCAGCTATGTGCAACAGTATGTATGAGGTGGCCTCAGGGCCCAGGCTGGGTGTGTGTGTATAGTTGTATGCATGTATGTGGGCAGTACTACAGGGTGCGTCCTTCCTTCTTCACACAAGTCTGGGTACGACTCTCTGTTCCAGCCTCCCACCCAAGCTGTGTCCATTTCCAGGCTCTGACCCTCAGGCTGGTGCTTGCTCCCTGTGCTTCTGTCCCTGGAGGTGGGGGGCCTGCTGGAAGGGCAAGATACTGCTGGGGGCAGGGCCTCCTGAGTCTGGTTCTTAGAGGTCCTGTCCTAGGCTATTGAAAGGCCAAGTTTGGGAGGGGGTGCCCCAGACTTCCCCAGCTTAGAACCTGAGAACCTTACCTCCCACCTCCTCCTGTCCCCAGGGTCCTGGGTCTTTGTTTCCAAGTAGCCACCAACACAAAATAGGGTCTGACAGAAGTCTCTTGCTGGCCTTGGTTTCTTCATATGTAAAATGGGTTGGAGGGAGTGAGGAAGGGATTAATGGCAATTTATCTTTGGGAAGCCAGCTGGGTGTTGTTGGGAGTAGAGGTCAGGGGATCAAGCTTGAGGGTGACTCTGAGGCCCCTCAAAGGAAGAAAAAGAACCACTCTTTTTGAGTGGACACTTACTGCAAGCTAGGCTCTGGGAAAGCTGCACTAAAAACCTTATTTGCTGTGCAAAACCCATGTGTTTATTCAGTAGCTATGTTCTGCATCTGCAGGGTGCTCGGGCATTTGTGCGGTCTGCCTGGGTGGAGAGGTGAAGAAAATCAGCAGCGAAGCTCTGTTTTCAAGGAGATCAGACCATGGTGGATGAGACAGTCAGAAGACTACAGAGCAGCACTGTCCAATAGAACTTTCCGCAGTGACAGGAATGTTGCGTGTATATGGTGTCTAATACAGTAACCACTAGCTCATCTGGCTATGGAGCACTTGAAATGTGGCTGATGGAACTGAGGAAATTTAATTTATTGTAATTAAATTTAAACAGGCACATCTGGCTAGTGGCTACCGTATATTGGACAGTGCCATATAGAGGGAGAGCAGAATATGACAGAATATGAATATGTCAGGACGAGGGACCTGCACAAACTTAGAGCAGGGGTCATTGAAGGCTTCTTAGAGGAGAGGGGGCCCAAGTTGGGCCTTGAAAGAATGAAGGGGAGGGAGGACGCATTGTGGGCTGCAGAAAAACATGAGCAGAGTCCAGGGAGTTAAGATGAGCACAGAATGTTGGGGACAGGATACCAGCCCACCTGGCTGGGAGAGTCAGGTTGTAAGAGAGTCTTCGTTGCCGTGCTGAAGTACTTGAAAGGAGGGAGTCATTGAGGTTCTTGAGCAAGGGAGAGACCCTGTTTGAAGAGGGGTGTTTGGTGAGGAGGGTGACAGGGTGTGTGGATCAGCCTGCTGGACAGGGCTGGGAGAAGAGGGGTTGTGGGAACAGTAGATTAGAGCTGGGAAGAGCAGCTTGGTCCATTGCCTTATTTCACTTGGTATGACTATTCAAGCAAAACCCAGCTAAAGGAGGAGGTGGCTGTAGTATGAGAAGCTGTACCTAAAAATCCAGGAAACTGGCTTGGATCTTAGGAGAGCCATGGTCTTCCTTCTGCCTGGGTTTGACTAATGGGCTATGGGAGCTAGCAAGGACTTCAGAGGCCTAGCTCTCGGTGTCAAAAACGGCCTCACACCAGTTCAGTCATGGCTGACGAAGAGAAATTGGAACAGATCCGATTTTTAAAATTTGGGTGAAGTGGACCAATAACCGGAACAGGAAAAATAACACATCAAAGCTCTGGAATAGGAGACTCGGAAGAGGTGTAGTGAGCCCTTTCGGGAGATTGGATTATTGCCAGGACTGTGGAGAGCGACACACATTCAAAGCAACATGGGTGGCCACCATCTTTAAGCAGGGCACCACTGTTTTCGAGTCTGCTGGTCAAGAGATTTGGTCGCTATGCAGCATGCATGCTGCCCTTGTTTTCTCAGAGGGAGATTAAGTTTCCGGCAGGGCTTCAACCCGTAATTTTTCCCATTCCGGGTATCATTCTGGTTTACCCACATTTTAAAAATTCAGGTCCGTTTGGGTTTCACTTTGTTGGCCATGACTGAGTCGGGCAGAACTGGTTCGAAGCCCTGGTCAAAAACAAGGGACGGGGTGGCCGGCTTGATGCCCCCTAGTGTAGGGCTAGTGTGAGGTAAGAGCTTTGGACTGGGAGCCAGAGGAACTTGTGACCTTGGCCGTTGTTTGACCCTCTGCATCTTAGGGTGCTCATCTCTAAGATGGGGCTCCCCAGAGAGAGGCAGCATGGCTTGGATGAGCTGTCAGATCACCTGGGTTTGTATCCCTGCTGCCACTTACTAGCTGTGTGACTTTGGACAAAGTACTTAACCTCTTTGGGCCTCAGTTTCCTTTTCTATAAAATGCAGAAAAGTCAGTACAGGAAATGTGTTTGGAATAGAGGCTGACCTGACCCTGCCCTCAGCTTATGGTTTAAGCTAGTCCAGGCTTTTGGTGGCTGGTGTCAAACACTAGCCAGCCAGCTGTCGGCAGGTCCCTGGGATTGGACAGTGCCATGTAGAGGGCGGGTGGCAGAGATTTTAGGCCAGCTGGGACAAAGGACCTATAAGATGAATCTGTTCTTTAGAGGGGAGGGCGGTGCTCACCCACCCTTGGGAAGGGGCAGAGCCACAGCTCCCCTCTGATGTCCCTTACCCCAACTGTCCCTGCAGAAGATGCTGATGAAGCAGCAGGACCGGCTGGAGGAGCGAGAGCAGGACATTGAGGACCAGCTGTACAAACTCGAGTCAGACAAGCGCCTGGTGGAGGTAGCAAAGCCCAAGCCCGTGGTATGGGGTGGAGTAGTTGGGGTGCAGAGCTTTGAGTTAGTTCTTACGATCTCATGTGGTTGGTTCTGTGCCAGAACCCTTGGTCAGTCATTCAGTATGGGTCACCCCCACTGGTGCCGGGGGTGGCTGACACAGGGCTATGTGCTACTACCCAGTGGGGAACTGGCAGGTCAGACCTTGCCTTTGGGATCCCAGGGCAGTCAGGAGACTTGGAGTCCCAGGCTCCACTGTCCAGGATGTGAGTGGGAGCCAGAGGTACCCGGTGCTCACCTGCTCGCCCACTCCTGTCCCTGTGCCTGCAGGAGAAGGTGAGCCAGCTGAAGGAGGAGGTGCGGCTGCAGTATGAGAAGCTGCACCAGCTGCTGGATGAGGACCTGCGGCAGACGGTGGAGGTCCTGGACAAGGCCCAGGCCAAGTTCTGCAGCGAGAACGCAGCGCAGGCACTTCACCTCAGCGAGCGCATGCAGGAAGCCAAGAAGCTGCTCAGCTCCCTGCAGCTGCTCTTCGATAAGACAGAGGATGTCAGCTTCATGAAGGTGGGCTGGGCCCGGGACTAGGCTGTTGGGACCTAGGGGGCTGTTCCTGAATTGGAGTCTGCAATTTTCCACCCTCCCAACCAGCTTCCTCCCCACTAGTGTGCTCACAGGCCTTTGGCTTTGAAGCCAGCCTTCACTGATTCAAATCCTACCCTCCTCTTCCTAGCTTTGTGACCCTGGACAAGTCATACCTGGTCCCTATGCCTTAGTTCCTTCACCTATAAGATGAAGTTGATAATACAGGTCTACTATCCTTTATCCACAGTTCTAAATTTTTTTTAAAACTGCAGAAGACTAAAAAAAATTTGGCTACTCGTATAATAGCAAAAGCTGACCTGAATGGGTGTTGGGCAATTTGTAGTCTTTATTTATCTCACTTGATATGAATATTCAAGCATTTTGCTGCAGAAATGTTAACGTGTTGTCTTATGGTGTATCCCCCAGGTCCTGCTGGAGGTGATATGTAATATATGGTACAAGCACCATATTTCTCTTCTAAAATCAAAAAAATTCCAAATTCTAAAACACATTTGGCCCCAAAGATTTCAGATAAAGGATTTAGGGACCGCAGAACCTACCTCCTAGGCTAGTTGTGTGTATGAAATGATGGATATGTGGAAAGCATTTATAACAGTGTCTGTCACATTGCAAGCACTCAATAAATGTTAATTGTTCTCTTACCTTCTAAAATTGATGACCCCCTCGTTATACTCTGGCCAGAATCAGAGGGTCAACTCTACCTGGGAGAGGGAAGATGCGGGCAGCTTCCAACTTCCCCTCCCCCTATGCTGCCTTTCCCACTGACTGACCCTGTTCTCTCCCACTAGAACACCAAGTCTGTGAAAATCCTAATGGACAGGTGAGCAGATGGCCCCTGGCCCTCAGAGGAACATCTGGGGGTGGGCAGGGAGGGCCAGGCCCATGGGGGGAGGTAGGGCGGGCTCACGGTGATACCTCCTCACGGCAGATGCCCCGTCCACTGCCCCCAGGACCCAGACCTGCACAGGCAGCAGCCTTTCTCCCCCTAAGATCGGCCACCTGAACTCCAAGCTC
Source organism: Trichechus manatus latirostris (assembly GCF_000243295.1). NCBI lineage: Eukaryota > Metazoa > Chordata > Mammalia > Sirenia > Trichechidae > Trichechus > Trichechus manatus. Next base: position 29,239,827 of record NW_004443943.1, read on the forward strand.
TTCCTGAACGAGGTGGCCAAGAAGGAGAAGCAGCTACGGAAGATGCTAGAAGGTGAGGGTGGGGTCCTTGATAGAAGAGAGAGCCCTTTGGGCAGGGGTCAGAGTCAGAGCCTTTCTTCTGAGAGGTAGTGTGGCCTGGTTAGATAGACCTTTCTTCATTTGCTCGCTTTGCCACTTCTAGCTGTGGGACCTTGGGCAAACTGAGCCTCAGTTTCTTCAGCTGTAAAATAGAAATAATAATAGTATCTGCCTCCTTCGTATTGGAGTAGTGAGCATTGACTGAGATGGTGCATGATGTAATGTGCTTGGCCTACAGATGTGAAAGTTCCCCAGGGGAGAGGAGGGCCTGGGTTTGCTTATGGGTGGGAACTTTGATGACCTTTGCCCCAAACTCTCCACAGGCCCCTTCAGCACACCGGTGCCCTTCTTGCAGAGCGTCCCCCTGTACCCTTGCAGCGTGAGCAGCTCTGGGGCAGAAAAGCGCAAGCACTCAACAGCCTTCCCTGAGGCCAGTTTCCTAGAGACGTCATCGGGCCCTGTGGGCGGCCAGTATGGGGCGGCGGGCACAGCCAGCGGCGAGGGCCAGTCTGGGCAGCCCCTGGGGCCCTGCAGCTCCACACAGCACTTGGTGGCCCTGCCAGGCGGTGCCCAACCAGTACACTCAAGTCCTGTGTTCCCCCCATCACAGTATCCAAATGGCTCTGCCGCCCAGCAGCCCATGCTCCCCCAGTATGGCGGCCGCAAGATTCTCGTCTGTTCTGTGGACAACTGTTACTGTTCTTCCGTGGCCAACCATGGCAGCCACCAGCCCTACCCTCGCTCCGGCCACTTCCCCTGGACAGTGCCCTCGCAGGAGTATTCACACCCGCTTCCACCCACACCCTCGGTCCCCCAGTCCATTCCTGGCCTGGCGGTCAGAGACTGGCTTGACGCCTCCCAGCAGCCTGGCCACCAGGATTTCTACAGGGTGTATGGGCAGCCGTCCACCAAACACTATGTGACGAGCTAACGCCACGCGGGTGGCGGAGTGCTGGGGAATCTGGAATCTTCCCCTCAGCCCCCTGTGGCTCGGGAATTATGCATCCAGAGACCTACCTTCCTCTCTTCCTCTCCTCCCTCTCTTCTTCCCTCCATTCCCCCAAGTCTTTTCCTTTTGGATTTTGTTTTGTTTGGGGTTTTGTTTCTGATTTTTTTTTTTTTTTATTATGAATCTTCCGGACGCGGAGGTGACAGTGGGAGCTGGCCTGGGCTGGGGCCGCAGGTGGCCCTGGAGTTGGGAAGGCGTCTTGTCTCAAGGCGCTGAACTCTCTCTCTCTCTCTCCTTTTTTTTTTTTCTTTCCACTCCTTCTCCTTCAAACCCCTTTGGCTGGAAGGAGCCTCAGCTTCCCCTAAAGCCTTGGAGGGGTGCGGTCCAGCCCCTCACCCCACCCTGGGAGGAAGGACCAGTGCCCACTGGCCTGTTTCTTCCCTTGATTTTTGTTTTGGGCCGTTTGATCACTGATTAAGTAAGGAATGACCTGTAGATTGTGGAGCCTTTTTTTTTTTTTTTAAACCAAGAATGATTTCTCCTGCTTCCTTCTCCTCACCATCCTCCCAGATGGAGTTCAAAGGCCACTTCTCAAGCAGCTTTTGGCATCTTCAGCCTCAGAGTGGAATCTTTTAAAGACAGGAACCCCATGTCCAGGAAAGGGGAAAAGGAACTTTGCCAATGATAGTGACCACAGCAAAAGCAAATAATAATAATATTAATAATAA
>NW_004443943.1:29241681-29272831 GCF_000243295.1 Trichechus manatus latirostris
GCCTGGATTTTGACACAGCAACTTCCTGTAGCGAGCACTTTGTATGAATCGTGGACTTCCTGTTCTCAAGGCGCAGGTATTTATTCTGTAATCTAGAGCACACACCGAAATCCAACCTAATAAACATGATGGCACAGTCCCACTCCCTGCTTTGCCTCTTACCCCCTGGCCCCAGTTTTGGAGTCTTCAGACCTTGGTCTGGGGAGGGGTCCCCCAGGGACAGAAGTGCTTGCCCTCCTTGCCTTGATCCTGCCTTCCTGAGTGTAACCGGTTCTAGGCCTGTGCATGTTGGTTTGTCAGGCAGGAACTACATTTATTCTTGGCTTTGGGTTCATTTGACAAATATTTGCTGAGGGCCTCCCAGGCCTGGCCCCATGCTGTAGGGACCTTGGCATCTCTTTGAGGTTCTGCCAATGTGCTCTTAGCTAGTACAGACAAAGGAGAAACACCTTTTTGTGAGTCTTGCAAAATTTGCCTCTTTCAGTCCACAAATACTTATTGAGCACATACTGAGTGCCAGGTAACGTGCAGGGCATGGGCCTGCAGAACAGCCCTGTCCTAGGAACTTAGCCTTGGTCCCCCATGGGGAGAGGGTCACTTGGCTCCACGCTGCTTTTGGTGACCTGGGGCTCTGGCCCCTGTCTCTGAATGTGGAGAAAGGGCAAGCAGGGGAAGTGATCTCTAGTTAGGCTGCAGAGACAACTTCCCAGCCTGCTTCAGTGCTTCGGCCCTGGAAGGGGTGAGGGATTGGTTAGCAAGTTAAAAAGACATCCCACCCCCATCCTCTTTGGCATAATTTCTCAAAGTCTTCAAGCTTGCTTTGGGAGTTTGTTAAAAGGGCTGATTCCTGAAGCACACTTGGTCTCTGGGAGTCTCTTGACGGCCCAGGAACCTGCATTTTTAACTTCCTGGTGATTCTGATACATCCTGGGCTTTGAAAAGTGCTGTCATGAGAGGCTGGCCGGCGTCTTGCCTACTGCTTGTCACAGTGATCCCTACCCCCAGTGGGGTAGGGGTGGGACACACCAAGACCCTCTCTGAGTAGCGGCCTTAACTTTAAAAAGGTTCTCTGGTTTGTTTCCTGGATCGGCCTGTGTTGTAAAGCAGCCTGAGCCCTTCTTCCATACAGTAGGAGGGGGGGCCTACTTTCCCCTCCTCTGGGCAGAACTGGTGCCTGAATGCCTCTCATGCCAGAAAGTCTAGAGTAAGGCAAGAGGCCCATGGGTAAGCCCAAGCCTTACTGGCCCCTAGTCACCTCTCCTCTCAGAAAAATAAGGACCCAGATGGGAGGACATGCTCAGGCCATGCCCCCGGGTCAGTTGGGCTAGGTCAGACCAAACCAGAGCCTTGGACCTGCTAAGTGCCTCCCTCCCCTGTCTTGTGCGAGTAGAAGATGACTCAGGGTGAGGTGGACTCTTGCTCCATTGCTTCCTTCTCCGCAGTTTGGCAGGGAGCTGGAGCCAGGAGCAGTATGACAACAGCTGGCCTGCCCTCTTCCATTCCCTTGCACCTGTTTGGGGCTAACAGAAAGGACAGATGGCTGGAGAACAGCACCCCTTCAGCCCAGCATGGAAGGATGCCTGGGGGCAGGTGCTGATGGACCCACATTTAACTCCACTCACATCTGCTCCTGTCTCACTGTCCCTTCCTTTAGTCTTTCAGGAGCCCTTGGACATCTCCTGAGCCAAGAGTTGGTGGCTAAGATAGAAAGCTGCCCAATTTCTTTCCTGCTTGGCTTCGTTTTGTTTTAGCTGATGGGAGGGGTCCTTTCTCCAGGTGCATCCATCAGACAGATGTGGAAGGGAGATTCTGGTGGGGGTGGGATAGGCCCGAGCCCCACGGGTCCAGCTTTGAAAGCCCACCCCAGACAATTACACACAGGCACACAGCTGTAGGGGAAGCAGCCAGCTGCCGCTAGAGTGGCCTGGGGGTGCTAAAGGCAGCCGGGGAAGCAGGGAGACACTAACCCCATCCAGCTGTCCCCAGCCATCCAGCTGTCCCAGGTTTTGTAGGAGCAGCTGTCACCCACCTCCCAAAAGGGTTGAGGCAGAGAAAGCCCAGAAAGAGCTGGAGCTGGCCCAGGACACAGGGTGGACTCCAGAAGGCGTGTGGGGGGGAGGTGCTTTCCCCCACCCTGACCTGTGTGCACACTCAGACCCCTCACCGCACCCACAGAGCACACACCCTGTACTTCACACCCGTTAACCTAACCGACTCACACCCTCCTCCTCCAACCCCAGGCGGGGCTTCCTACCCGCCCCCTCACCCCCCAACCCCGCGCCAGGCCATCACTCCTCCCCTTTCCGGGAAGGGCTGGGTGTCTGGGCCTGCGTCGCCCCCACCCGGGCTGGCCGGGGGCTGCGGCTCCTGGGGCCCAGATGTGCAGAGCCTGCGGGGAGGGAGCGACCGCTGGGGGGGGAGGTTTCCTCCACCGCCAAGCCAGCCGGCCCGAGCCCTTTCATGTAGCCGCCCTGTGGGGTCCTAGCCCGAGCCGAGCAGCTGGCCCGCTCCCCGCGCCTCCCTCAACCCGCTCCCAGCTGTCTCTAGGGTGGGGCTGGGCAGCTGGGGAACAGCTGCAAGGCGGGAGGGGGTTGTCCAGCTGCCCCCAGCAACTGCCGGAAACAGTTCCTGCGCCAGAAGGGGTGCAGGGGCCGGGGGAGGGCGAGGCCTGGGGCATCTGGCTGGGGCCGCTGAGATCGGGCAGACCCCACATCAAAGCCCCCTCCCAGCTTCAAAGGGCACACTGGGGACGGGGGAATGGGGGCGGGGAGCAGCCGGGAACACTGAACCGCAGCTTGGCTGAGTCAGCGCCCCAAGACCCCACGTTCAAACCTCACTTGTGGTTCTTACTGGTCCCGTTCACACCCACCCCCTCAGACCCTCTCTCTGTCACCACACCCATTCCTCAAACGCCTTCATCTTCTCCTTCCCTCTGAGGGTGGGGGAGAACCAAGGAACACTCTCAGGAAGGGCCTGGCCCCCTGGGGCTTTCCCTACCCCACCCCTGCCCTGCATCATGTAAATTCTGGGGGTGGGGGTGGCTAGGACACCGTCCTCCCCCAACCTAGCCCTCTAGGCCTGCAAAGAAAAAGTGTCTTCTTCTTGTTTTGTTTTTTTACCTTTCCAGGGATGTGGGGTGAAGGGAAGTGGAACTGTGATTCCTAGGTTCCTTGGACAGACCCCACTAGATTTTAGGCCCTCTTCTAAAGTGCGTGTTGCCCTATATGGTTTTGGAAAACTTACTGGAGATACTTTAGAAATGACCATCTCCAGAACCTGGGATCCTGGTACTGGTTCCAGAGCCCACTGAGTCCTGTTTATTTGAACTAAGGGGGCAAGGAATGGAATTCAGGACACTCTTGGAGCATACTTGCCCTATACTCTGTGCAGAAGTGCTGGGGCAAGGGCTTGGGATTCAGGCTCTTCTACAGCTAACATTCGAGAAACTTCTTTGGAGGCTAAGAGGAATGGGAAAGAGATCAGAGTGTGAGGGTAGAGGCCATTAGGACTGGGGGGCTCATGGTGAGAAATTATGGGCCTCGACCGGGAGGGGGCTAGCCTTGAGAATCAGCTTCTTCCTTCATCTTCTCTCTTTGTCCCCACAACACTCTACCCTTTTCATTTGAGCCCCCGAAGCTTTCTTCCCTTCCAGAGTAGGATGTATTTAGTCTTTACTTGAATTCCTCCGGTGACAGAGAAATCACAACCTCAAGAGAACCCCTTCCACAGTAAAAGTTATTCCAAGTAACAAATGGAAATCTATCTGATGAGTAGAGCTTTCAAATCAAAAACAAAATACTGTGTCATTCAGTAGATTCATAACGACCCAACAGGACAGAGTACAACTGCCTCATAGGGTTTCCAAGACTGTGATCTTCATGGAAGCAGAGTGCCACATCTTTCTTTCACTGAGTGGCTGGTAGTTTCAAACCACCGACTTTTCAGTTAGCAGCAGAGCTCTGGGTTTTACCATATTCTCCATTGTGTGTGGGAATCACAACCTCCTGAGTGAGGGAAACCTTCAAGAGCCCAGGACTGCCTCCCTGAAATCCCCTATCCCTGGCATGTATGATGCTGGGACCTGGCAGTGGACATAACCCCTGCACTGAGGGTATTTCCTCCACAGGAGACTAAAAAGAACCTGTTGCCTTCAAGTCAATTCCAACTCATAGCAACCCTATAGGACAGAGTAGGGCTGCCTCATAGGGTTTCCAAGGAGCAGCTGGTGGATTCGAACTGCCAGCCTCTCGGTTAGCAGCCTGAGCTCTTAACCACTGCGCCACTAGGGCCCCACCCACAGGAGACTCAAACCAAAACCAAACCTATCGAGTCAATTCCGACTCAGCGATCTTACAGAACAAAGTAGAACTACCTCATACAGTTTCCAAGGAGCACGTGGTAGATTCGAACTGCCGACCTTTTGGTTAGCAGCCTGAGCTCTTAACCACTGCACCACCCACAGAAGACTAGTTTTCTTTAATTGCTATGTGGTTAATTCCTCTCATCCGCAGCAAGCTTGGGTATTTATGGCTTCTCCTTGCACTAGTTCTTCAATAATTGAGTCTTTCTTGAAAGAGAACCCATCTACTCTGTGCTATAGGTTATTTTTCATTATTTACATGGAGGCAAGAAATTTGTGATGTGAGGGGGTGGCATGGTTTTCAACAGCTTGTAGAATGAGTGGGTTAGAGGTGGCATAGGCATCGTCTCAAAATTGCAGGTCAGAAGTGGAATGGGGCAGGGAGTCCAAGAACTGAGTGTTGGGGTGGTGCAGGCTTCTGTCCACCTGGAAAAATGGCAGTGAGTCATTTGACATATGGATGTCCTGGTTGTCTGACTGTGAAGGGGATATTACCATCAGAGGCTGTTCGGGTGTGTGTTCCTGCTGCAGGGCACTGAGCAGGGAAGCGGCATGTATGCAAATGGGCAGCTCCTGGCCCAACAGACAGGGACTCACCAGCCACACCAAATGCTGTCCCCGCAGCTGCAGCTCTCCCGGCTTTGTCCATCAAACTATATGCTAAGTCAGTTTTCCAACCTCCATGTGGTTCCACGCCCCAGTGGCTTAGTACTTGCTGATCCCTCTGCCTGGATTCCCTACCCTGGGGAGTCTACTTAGCCTCACCTCCTCTGTACAGCCCTTCCTCACCCTCTCCAGAGGTGTTGTGAGTTAATGAGCCAGTGCATGCGAAGTGCAGGTCTGGGTGGCCTAGTCAGCCTTCAGGCATTGAAAGCTATCACAACGTTTATGCTCCTTTGGGCCAACCATACTCCCATGCACTTAGCTCTCTCACTTGGGATTTCAACTAACTGTGGTTCCTCACTCATTCACTCATTCATTTAACAAATAATTATTGAGATCCTTCTAGTGCCAGGCATTGATCCAATGTTGGGGATAATATATCAGTGAACAAAACCAACTCTCTGCCCTTCTGAAGCTTGTAATCTAGTGGGGGAAGAGACATGACAATAAAGTAAATATGTGAGTTGGTGATGAGTACTATGAAGGAATATAAAGCAGGGTGAGGGGGCTCGAGGATGTAACCTAGTGGAGAGAGGGATGGCAATTTCTATAAAGGGAGGTTGGGGAATGTTTTACTGAGGTGATGTTGAGCAGAAACCTTAACAATGTAAGGGAGCAAAATCAGGGGATATTTGGGGGAAGAGTCGTCCAGGCAGAAGAAACAGCAAGTGCAAAGGCCTGAGGGAGAAGCTGCTTGTTTCAGGCCCAACAAGGAGGCCAGTGTGGCTGAAGAGAAAGCGTGGGGACCAGAGGGCTGAGTGACGAGGTCAGAAAGGGAGTGAGGGAACAGGGGCCAGGACATGAGGCCATTTGCTGAATGAATGAATGAATGAATCCCAAATGTCTAGCCTAGTCAAGGATCTAAGAATTTCACAGGGGAGCCATGTGGGCTGGAGGGCACCAGGCCATCATCCTGGGGAGGTGGGATTTGAACCATGCCCTAAAGGAGGGATAGGAGAAGCACAAAAGAGGGGGCAGACACCCCAGGGAGGAGATGGCTGTGACCACAGGTGTGGAAACAAAATTGTGGGTGTTACATTGGAGCCCAGGGTATGTATGAACAAATCCATGGTTGTCTATAAGAAAGGTTTGCGGTTCCATCCCAGAGGGGCCTTGAATGACAGAATAAATGGTTTGGGCTTCAGTGCCCCATAGCAACAGGGCCTTGGAAGTCATCTGGGCAGGGAACTGCATTTTAGAACAATGGCACTGACCACAAAGGGGATGAGTTGCCAGGCAGGGGGAGGCAAGGTGGCCATTAGGAGGCAAGAGGAGGTCCCAGTGAGAGAGGAGGGTGCAGGGTGCAGACTGGTCCCAGCCCACAGAGCAGCAGGGATGTTGGCCAGGCCTCCAGGTCCCACTACTCAACCAAGGGATTGAAGCCTGAGTTGGCTTTCTCCTGCCCTGCCAGCCAGCCACCGGCCCCAGAGTCAGCAGAAAATCCCTGCTCCAGGGAGGAGGCGGTGCAGAGCCCGAAGCTGCTGAGGGAGCACTGGCAGCAAGATGTCATTGTCCGTCGGCAATCAAGATATTTCAGAGGAAATCAAAAGCACCAACTGGGGAACTGATGTGTGCACACTCGCGCTTTCTCTCTCTCTCAAGCACACACACAAACTTCTGCCTCCAAAATGGGTCAAGTGAAGGCTGTGGGCGTGGGCTGGGGAGGGTGGGCTGGAAGAAGCGGGGCCCAGGAGCAGCCTGGGCCCGCGTGCCCACTCACCCTCCTGGCATAGGGGGTGGCAGCAGCTGCAGGGTGGGGTGGGATGTGAGGATAAATATACACCTCCCCATGCGTATGGATAAAGCACACAGCTGCCCTGCCTGCCTCGTGTTCATTAAGACCAACTGTTTCAGGAGCACGGCAGGCGGGGAAAGGGGAGGGATGTGCCCATTCACAGAATGGGGGCAAGTGGGCTGCGTGCAGCTGTGTAGACCCCCTTCCCAGCCTGGAGCAGCATCCCAGCCCCTGAATGCCCCTTTCTCCCCTTGTTCCTTCCTCCTAACCAACTGAGGGTGAAATCTAGGCTGAACCCCACAGGAGCTGGGGGATGTGAGGGGAGAGTTGGGCTGGTGGGGTCCCCTGGCCCCAGGTTAGGCTATTGCTTACAAACTAAAGCTCCTTATCTCCTTCTCCCCGAATGCCTTCTGTAGCCTAGAGGCAGGAGAGCTACTTTGACCCTGTCATATGGAGGCTCCAGGGAAGCCCCATTTGTAACCAACAGCCTCAAAGCTCCCAGGCAGAATCCAAGGTCAGGGTGCCAGCATGATTCTGACCTCTTGGCACAAGTAAGACTGGGGCAGGGAGGCTGCTGTGCTCCAACCCCCAAGGTGGGACTAGGTTGGGGGAATGTTGAGAAGAACCAGTCCCAGATCGATCCTGGGGGTTCTGGCAGGGCCGCCCAAGCATGGCTGTGCAACTTGTGCCCTTCACAAGGACACCGGCTGAGCGGCCCTCAACCAGGGCTAAGCCTTGCACCTTGGCGTGGGGCATCCTCTCTCATGTGGGTCAGCAGTGGCTCAGGTAACAGGCCTCCCCAGTCTCTGGAACATTCATTCCCTTAACAGGGCAAGAGAGACTATCAGTGGGCAGTGTCCATGTGTCTGTCTGCAGTCTGCTTTCCTCCTCTCTCTCCAGTGGTGTAAGTGGGCTCCCGGGGCTGCTGGCACTTTAGCTTCAGCACTCCTTTTCCTCCATTTTTGGGCCAGGGGACTGGATTAGGGCCTGCTGAGCCCCTAATGGAAATGGAGGCAGCTGATCCCAGGCCTGGGACTCAAACTGAGACAGCCTCCCCAGCCTCTTTCCTTTGTTGTAAGGGTGGGGTTGAGCACCCCCTACCCCCTCTGCTGGTGGCCTCCAGAGCGGCAGCCAACTTGGGGACCCTGAAAAGGGGGTGGCAAAGAGTGAGGTTCTCCTCTTCCCCACCTTCCTGCTTCCTGGAGCCCACTCCCAACTACTCCCAGCAGCTTTTTAGGCAGGATGGCGCAGTGGGGAGAAATGGGCTTTCAGTGAGTCAGCAGGGAATCCCAGATAAGCTATTTCCTAGCAGTGATGCTAGGCAAGCGACTTACCCTCTGTGAGCCTTGGTTTTTTCGTCCGGGAAATGGTAGTAATGGCTATCTGCAGGGCTAACCAAAGGATCAAATCAGCCAATTACAAAAAGGAGTAGTAGTTTGCTTAGCTACATGTTAGTTCAGTCCCAAATCCTTACACCTTTCAGCTTCAGGTATCCAGACAAGGCCTTCCATCGATCCTTGACTCAGCTTGCTCTCTGCAATTTTGCCTTTAATATTTCATTTCGTTAGCAAAGGCTTTTTGTCCTTGGGACACTCTGGGAAAAGAAACCTCTCCATGTTCCTTTGTGCAAGAGGATTCCTTAGTTCTCTTCCTGAGATCAGCAAAAACGGAAAAAGTTATCACAGTCTGTGCTTGGGACCCTGCTGTCAAACAGGCCTGGGCTCAAATCCTGCCTCTGCCCCTTTCTTCCTGTGTGATGTTGGGCAAGTGATTCAAATTCTGTGAGCTCCTTCTCAAAACTATGAATGATAATACCTACAGTTAATAACGCTGTTGCAAGAATTAAATAAGGTAATAACTGTGAAGTACCTGGTAGAAGCAAGTGCCTCTTACACCGTCTTGCCCTGGCCTGACCCTGTGGGGGTTCTGGTTGTTGGTCACATCTCACATGTCCATGTGTATGGCTGGTTCTGAACATACACATCTACACAGTGCGCTGGCCCAGCAGATTCACGACAGGGCGCAGGGACCCTTACCCTCCTCACTGCCTTCCTCCGGGTGGCTGCAGCTTCTCTGTGTTCTGCAGTGTTGGAAAAGGAAATTACTGAACAGATTGCAATCAAGGGGGACGAGGGGGAGAGAGAGACAGAGGCCCTAAAATGCAGTTTGACTGAGCACTAAACTGTGTTTTTGCCGGGAGCCCATCAGGAGCCTCTGACAAAAGCCTGTTCGCACTTACAAATCTAATTGCAAATTGCAGGAGGTGTGGCTGGGGTGGCCCTGGGAGCCCCCAGCTAGAGCGAGTGAGCAGAGGGGGCTGCCAGCACCTCCAGGAAGGTTGCTGGTCACTTGTGGCCTTGAAAGTTACAAGCCATGTGGGATGAGATGTGGGGGGTAGAGAGAGGTCTTGGGGCCTGGGAAGGCCTGAACTCTAGAGTTTCTGCCAGTTATAATAGCTGGAGCCCTGGTGGTGCAGTAGTTAAGAACTTGGCTATTAACCAAAATGTTGGCAGTTTGAATCCACCAGCCGCTCCTTGGAAACCCTATGGGGCAGTTTTGACTCAATGGCAATAGGTTTGGGTTTTTTTGGTTTTATGCACTGTAGAGAAGGAGCCCAGGTGGCGCAGTGGTTAAGTGCTCAGCTGGTAACTTAAAGGTTGGTGGTTCAAACCCATCAGCTGCTCCCCTGAAGATATGGCAGTCTGCTTCCATAAAGATTACAGCCTTGTAAACTCTAGGGGCAGTTCTCCTCTGTCCTGTAGGGTGGCTATGAGTTGGAATTGACTTGATGGCAGTGGAGTTTTTTGTTGTTGTTGTGTATGCACTGTAGATGGACTCCCTGGATGGTGCAAACAGTTAAGCACTTGGCTACTAACTGAAAGGTGGGAAGTTTAGTCCACCCAGAGTCACCTTGGAAGAAAGGCCTGGCGATCTACTTCTGAAAAATCAACCATTGAAAACCCTACTCTGACACACATGGAGCTCTACTCTGACATATATGGGGTTACCATGAGTTGGAATTGGCTGGACGGCAATTGGTTTGGTTTTTTTTTTAATGCAAGGTACATACATAATCTTATCTAATAATCTTGACAATTCCATGTGGTAGATGATTATTCTCTCTTTACAGATGAAAAAAAAACTAAGGCATAGAGTGTTCTTACTATGTAGTAGGCACACTCTAGGTATACCTTATTTACACATTTCATTTAAATCTCCCTACCATTTTAGCCCCATTTTGCAGATGAAGAGACAGGGCTCAGAGAGGGTATGTAACTTGATTTATGGATAAGCAAGGATTTAACCGTGGGTCTCTCTGACTCCAGAGACTACACTTTAATTGTACTGCACCGTCTCTTTATTGTGCAGGGAGTCCTGGGTAGGGTTGCCAGATTTAGCAAAACAAAACCAAAAGCCAGTAAGGCCAGTGAAATTTGTATTTCAGATAAACAATGCATTTTTTAAAATATTATAAGTGTTTTCCAAATACTTCATGGGACATACTCATACTAAACATTATTCATTGTTTATCTGAAATTTAAATTTCACTGGGTGTCCTATAATTTATCTGACAACCCTAATCCTGGAGTCTTCCTCCTTCTTTCTTCCCCTGCCTCCAACTCCCCTCTGGTTCTGTCAACAGCTTGCCGTTTAAAGGCAGGGCCCTTTGGGGCCAGCTGTACTGATGTGTCTCTAGACTACTGAAGTGAAGCTGCTGAAGGGGAATCAAGGAGTAGTGAAGAGTTGTGATTCTGGCAGTGAGGGCAACTATTGCAGGGCCAGCCCGTGGGGTTGAACAGCCAAGCTCCTCTGCTCCTGAGGGCAGAGCTCTGGAGCAATGCCAACTCTGCCACCTAGTGTGTGACTTTGGGCAAGTCTTCTCCCCTCTCTGAAAGCCTCTGTAAAAGGAACCAAAAAAAACCAAACCCGTTGCCATCGAGTCAGTTCTGACTCATGGTGACCCCGTGTTACAGAGTAGAACTGCTCCATAAGGTTTTCTTGGCTGTAATCTTTAGGGAAGGAGCCTTGGTGGTGCAGTGGTTAAGTGCTTGACTGCTAACCAGAAGGCTGGTGGCTTGAACCCATCAGCCACTCCGCGGGAGAAAGATGTGGCAGTCTGCTTCTGTAAAGATTACAGCCTTCGAAACCCTATGGGGCTGCTATGAATTGGAACCAACAGCAGTGGGTTTTTTTTTTTTTTAATCTTTAGGGACCACCACTCATCTGTCAGTTTGTTTACTGTGGTGGCCTGAGTGTTGCTGTGATGCTGGAAGCTATGCCACCAGTATTTCAAATACCAGCAGTCACCCATGGTGGACAGGTTTTAGTGGAGCTTCCAGATTAAGACAGACCAGGAAGAAGGACCTGGAGAGCTACTTCTGAAAAAAATTGGCCAGTAAAAACCTTATGGATAGCAGCAGAACACTGTATGATATAGTGCCAGAAGATGAGGCCCTCAGGTTGAAAGGTTCTCAAAATATGATTAGGGAAAGAACTGCTTCCTGAAAGTAGAGTCGTCGACCTTAATGACACAGAAGGAGTAAAGCTTTCGGAACCTTCATTTGCTGATGTGGCATGACTCAAAATGAGAAGAAACAACTGCAAACATCCATTAGTAATTGGAATGTGGAACACATGAAGTATTAATCAAGGAAAATTGGAAGCTGTCAAAAATGGAATGGAACATTTGATTATCAATATCCCTGGCATTAGTGAGCCGAAGTGGACTGGTATTGGTCATTTTGAATTAGACATTCATATGGGCTACTATGCCAGGAATGACAAATTGAAGAGGAACGGCATCACATTCATTGTTAAAAAGAACATTTCAAGATCTATCCTGAAGTACAACTCTGTCAGTGATAGGATCATATCCAAACACCTACAAGGAAGACCAGTTAATATGACTATTATTCAAATTTACACATCAACCACTAATGCCAAAGATGAAGAAACTGAAGATTTTTACCAACTTCTGCGGTCTGAAATTGGTCAAACATGTAATCAAGATGCATTGATAATTATTGCTGATTGGAATGTAAAAATTGGAAACAAGAAGGATCAGTAGTTGGAAAATATGGCCTTGGTGACAGAAACAATGCTAGAGATGGCATGACAGAATTTTGCAAGACCAATAATTTATTCATTGCAGATACCTTTTTTCACCAAAATAAACAGTGGCCATACACGTGGACCTCACCAGATAGAATACACACGAATCAAATCGACTACATCTGTGGAAAGAGACAATGGAGAAGCTCAATATCATTAGAACAAGGCCAGGGGCTGACTACAGAACAGACAATCAATTGCTCATATGCAAGTTCAAGTTGAAGCTGAAGAAAATTAAAACAAGTCCACAAGAGCCAAAATACAACCTTGAGTATATCCCACCTGAATTTAGAGACCATCTCAAGAACACATTTGTGACACATTGAACACTACTGACATTAAGTTGTGGGATAACATTAAGGACATCATACATGAAGAAAGCAAAAGGTCATTAAGGAGACAGGAAAGAAAGAAAAGACCAAAATGGATGTTGCAAGAGACTCTGAAATTTAACTCTTGAATGTAGAGTAGCTAAAGTGAAAGGAAGAAATGAAGTAAAATAACTGAAACAGAAGATTTCAAAGGGCGGCTTCAGAAGCAAAGTAAAAAATTATAATGACATGTGCAAAGGCCTGTAGATAGAAAATCAAAACGGAAGAACGCACTTGGCAATTCTCAAGTTAAAAGAACTGAAGAAAAAATTCAAGCCTCGAGTTGCAATATTGAAGGATTCTATGGGCAAAATGTTGAACGATGCAAGAAGCATCAAAAAAGATGGAAGGAATACACAGTCACTGTACCAAAAAGATTTGGTCGACATTCAACCATTTCAGGAGGTAGCATATGATCAAGAACTGATGGTACTGAAGGAAGAAGTCCAAGCTACACTGAAGGCATTGGAGAAAAACAAGACTACAGGAATTGACAATATCAATTCAGATGTTTCAATTAACAGATGCAATGCTGGAATTGCTTACTCGTGTATGTCAAGAAATTTGGAAGACAGCTACCTGGCCAACCAACTGGAAGAGATCCATATTCATGCCCATTCCAAAGAAAGGTGATCCAACAGAATGAGGAAATTATCAAACAATATCATTAATATCACATGCAAGTAAAATTTTGCTGAAGGTAATTAAAAAACGATTGCAGCAGTACATCGACAAGGAACTGCCAGAACAGTTTTCATAACAAATTATGGATAACACTGCAATGAATGGGAATTCTAGAATACTTAATTGTGCTCATACAGAACCTGTACACAGACCAAGAGGCAGTTGTTCAAACAGAACAAGGGGATATTGTATGGTTTAAAATCAGGAAAGGTGTGCATCAGCACTGTATTCTTTCACCATACTTATTCAATTTGTATGCTGAGCAGATAATCTGAGAAACTGGACTACGTGAAGAAGAACCTGGCATCAGGATTAGAGAAAGTCTCATTAACAACCTGCAATATGCAGATGACACAACCTTGCTCACTGAAAGTGAAGAGGACTTGAAGCACTTGCTGATGAAGATCAAAGACTACAGCCTTCAGTATGCATTACACCTCAATATAAAGAAAACAAAAATCCTCACAACTAAACCAGTTATGATAAATGGAGAGAAAATATTGACATTGTCAAGGATTTTATTTTATTTGGATCAACAATCTACACCCATGGAAGGAGTGGTCAAGAAATTAAATGACACATTGCATTGGGCAAATCTACTGTAAAAGACTGTTAAAATGTTAAGAAGCAAAAATACCACCTCGAGGACTAAGGTGCGCCTGACCCAAGCCATGGTATTTTCAATCACCTCATATGCATGTGAAAGCTGGACAATGAATAAGGAAGACCAAAGAATTGATGCCTCTGAATTACGGTGTTGGTGAAGAATATTGAATATACCATGGACTGCCAGAAGAAGGAACAAATCTGTCTTGGAAGAAGTACAGTCAGAATGTTCCTTGGAAGCGAGGATGGCAAGACTTCATCTCATGTACTTTGGATATGTTATCAGGAGGGACCAGTCCCTGGAGAAGGACATCATCTTTGGTAAAGTAGAGGGTCAGCAAAAAAAAAAGGAAGACCCTCAATGAGATGGATTGACACAGTGGCTGCAACAATGGGCTCAAACATACCTACTATTGCAAAGGTGGCGCAGGACTGGGTAATGTTTCATTCTGTTGTACATAGGGTTGCTATGAGTCGGAACTGACTAGAGGGCATCTAACAACACAACAATCTTTGGGGAAGCAGATCACCAGTCCTGTCCTCCATGGTGCCACTGGGTGGGTTCAGATCACCAACCTTCCTTCAGGTTAGTAGTCAAGTGCAGACTGGGACTTTCTCTGTGAAAGGAAGACCTGCCTTTTTCTTGTCTGTGGGGCTGCACCCAAGCAAAGGATGGTACAAAATCTATGGTAGTGCTGCTGTGAGGACAGAAGACACCAACACCAGGGACAGGGAGCCCCAAGGGGGCAGTGCTGGCCAGAGGAGATCCATGGTGTGGAGGGGTGTGCTGGAGGAGTACTGAGAATGCTGGTGGCTGAGACTGCCTGCTGGGAAAGGGGCACTATCTTTGACCTCCAGAGGTGGCAGCCTGTGTTCAGACCCAGCTACCAGCCCCATCGGCACTTAATGACTGTGATCTTGGGCAAATTCCTTAACTGAGGCAAGTGCCTCAGTTTCCTCAACTGTAAAGTGGGACTAGTGCTGCCCCATGTTGTATACAAAGTGCCTGGTATGTAGGAGGAACTTGATGAAGGGGCCCTCGTAGCACAGCGGTTAAGTGCTCGGCTCCTAACCGAAAGGTCAGCTTTTTGAACCTACCAGTCACTTTGTGGGAGAAAGATGTGGCAGTCTACTTCCATAAACGTTACAGCCTTGGAAACCATTGGGGCAGTTCTACTCTGTCTTACAGAGTTGCTATAAGTCTGAATTGACTCGATGGCAATAGCTGTTTTTTTTTTTTTTTTTTTTTGGTTATTGTTGTTGGGACTCATATCCTACTGGAAAAACACCTTCAGGAAAGCTAACCTCTGAAAGGACAAACACATCTCAGGCCCTCTCCCAGCTTCGGTAAAGAGCACAGCACACTCCAAGCTGCTTCATTTCAGCTGAATTTTATTTGTCGGATTTTTGACAGACATCTAAATTATACATTGAGTTTTCCACATGACCAAACACCACATCCCTTCCTTTGATTATCATTTTCAAAAGGGACTGTAAAAAAAGAACCTTTCGATGGATCAGACTGAACCCTGAAACCACATGGAGCGCAGAGCTAAAAATAAAAGGAACTAAGCACTGGTCCCTGAGAAGGGAAGGAAAGAGAAATCAAAGCAAACTCTGACAGGAATTCAGGGACGAGTCCTGGCGAGGGTGACATGGTGTCACCCTCCAGGCCAGGCCGGATAAGGAGCGGCTGACAGTGAGGGTGGGGCACAGAGTGGCATAAAAATAGCCACCACTTTAGCCCAGAGGGGAATAAAGAAATTTGTTAAAAAGTCAGGAGGGAGAGCAGTGGAGACCAGGGAGGCAGGAAAGGGGGCAGTGCTGCGTCCTCCCAGCTGCGGTGGGAGCTGTGGGCTCCTTTGACCCTGGCATAACGCTTCTAACCGCCGGCATAATCGCTGACTTTCAGCTGTGCACCAACATGTTCCCCAGCTCAGCCCACATCAATGACACCCTTGTTTCCATAGTAACCAAGGGAGAGTGAAGGGGAAAGGGTGTGCTGCACTGGGCGCAGGGAATCCAGCCCAAAGGAGCTGCGTGGGGTCGGGAGGAGCCGGCAGGGAGCAGGGGAGGGGAAGGAGTCGTTTTTCCCACAACTGGTTTGAGCACAACATCACAGGCCCTGTCCCAGGCCTTGCCTGCCCTCTGGCCCCCAACCTCCCGCCTCCCACACTCACATGCAATCGTGCGCAGGGCGAAAGTCTTACCGAGACTTGACTTATTGGGGGTGGGAGGGAGGATGGGGAAAGGGTTATCTCCTTTCTAGCTTCAAGTTCTGTCTTCTGGTCGTGGCCACAGGGGGTGGGGGTGGGACTGGGGAGAGGAAAAGGGACTTAAAAGCATTTTGTTTTTACAAATGGGAGCTTTCAAACTCTGCATTTTTCAGGCTTCTCTCATCTGCCCCCTGAGCCCCGGGAGGGGTTCAATAGGGCTCCAAGGGAAGATGAAAGCTTGTGACATCCACAATGTCTTTGTGTCTCTTTCGCTGAAAAGCAAATCTGAACATGTTCAGAGGCTGTTAGCAGAGGAGGGCAAGTGGCTTCTGCCCACTAGCTGAGGTCTGGGGAGGGCTCTTTAAAACAGTTCCCTAAGTTGGTGGTAAAAGAACAAAAATCTTTTATACACTAGCCACTGCCACAGTCAAAGTTGCACACTGCAGTGTTCCCAAACTGCAGACCTCCAGGCAGGCATTTCGCCCCTCAGATAGCATCCCTGGGTCATTATATTGAGGGAAAAGCAATTTTCAAGTGCTAGAGTCCAATATGCAGTCTGGTAGAAGGGGGGTTTCTCATTCCCTATAATTCAGTTTTGCCCCTGTTCAAAGCTAGGGAGGAGCCCGGCTGAGCCTGAGAAGCCAGTAGAGGATACAGGGAGCTACTAGTTCAGTGGTTTAAGAACCTCACCTTTTGTTTTACAAGTCCTTACTGGTCTGTCCACAGCAACTCCAGGGCACCTTTTCATGTCTGGCTTTGTGAATGACCTTCACCCCAGACCACCTTTGAAAATGGCCATGCTTCAGTCCCACCCGCAGGACTCTTGTCCAGAAAAAGCTGGCTCCGAGGGCCAGGGGCTGGAGAGGCTGAAGTGGTCTGCTCACGTGCCTTGGTGGGCTTTGGCAGGGCTAACTCCCAGGATGAGAAGGCAGCTGGCCTCCTGGGCCCCGCCAGGCACTGGACAGTCTCTTAATCATTCTCTGAAAACCTCTGCACTAGGGCACCAGAACAGGGTTTAATTCAGGAGCCAGGGGATGCTCTGGCTTGCTTTCCCATGTTTGAAGCTGGGGATTTCTTTAGATTCAGGGAAACAAGCTCCTTTTGCAACACGGGGCAGAAGTCTCTGCCATTCCTTTCCAACAGAGGACATATTTTGCTGGAGAGAGGCAGAGGGGGCCAGCAGCCGGGGTGACTCTGGCTCCCTGGACATGACCCCTGGCCTCATACACACCCCCATTGTCTCCAGCAGCAAACCCTCTCTACCGGGGTTCAACACACCCAACAAAGTTGCCAGCTCTGTAAAAATTGATCTCTTCTAAAAATCGATCTGCCTGGCTTTTCTCGAAAGAGCAGGTTCATGGTAAAGCTGCATTTATTTTTAAAATCTGATAGCGGCAGCCTATTGTGATCATTTAAACACAGAATTCTTTGAGCTTTAGAAATCCCTTCTATAGGACGGCCTGGAGAAGGCAGCTAATCTCAGCCTCGGCTGCTCCCTGCTTCACTGAACTGGAGAAAGCCTGTTTACGCTAGACTGAGCCCTCCATGTGAGAGGGCTTTTTAAGGACCTTGTAATTTTTCTGGAATTAAACCTCCCACCTCTCCTTACATTCCAGATGTCATTACAGTCAAAAGTCATAAGAATTTGCTTCCCTGTGTGGTGGGTTGAGGGGGCTGGGGCTGGAGTATAGTTCTGTAGTGACTTGTTTGCAAGAAAGGATTCTCCCCGCCCTGTCCAAAGGGTGAGGATTACATACACAGTCTGCTACCTGCATGACAAGATGGTTTAATCATCTGCTATTCCTCCCCTCCCCCACCAGCAGCTTCACACTGGATGGACTGAAGCCCAGCTCACCTGGTGATGGTAAAAATCACCAAGCAGCACGGGCAAACATGTCTGTGGTTTCAAAGCCACAGGGGGAATGTAAGGGACAGGTCAGTAAATAAATGAACTCTGCTTCCTCTTTTTCTCTCCTTTTTTTTTTTTGAAAGAAAAAAAGCCTGCTGGAATTGTCTAAACTGCAATGCAATCTCTTGCTCATTTAAAAGATCTCATTTTCTAATCATGTGCTTTGAGACATTTAATACTATTTCAATTATGCAGAGGAAATACTATAATTCCTTTATTTGAAAAATGATACTGAACCTCAGAGATCAGTTAAACCTACTGCTGGAATGGGGATTCTCTTTAAACTGTGCTGTTCCTTCTCTTCAAACAGCTGTAGCTGTACACAGATGGAAAAACATTTGGTCAGAAAGCAGCAAATTAGTGTTTTTCAGGGCAGAATTCGGCTCCTGCAGCTCCTACGTCTCCATTCGTCTAGATTTTATTTCTTCTTTGCATTGACATTTTTGCAGACCCAGTTCATGCCGTCCTTGCGGGGGAAGGGGCAGAGAAAGGCAGTGTTAGTTGTAGGAAAGGCACATGCTTGAGCCTCCCTCCAGGGCCACCAGCTCTAGGGAGTTTTTGGGCTTGAGGGCCCCACCTGGGTGACAAGGAGAAGGGAGCTGTGGGGGAGAGTGCCCAGTGTCTGAACCTGAGATGGGTCCTCAGAAACACCCTCTGAAAAAATAAACACATCTGCCTGGATCCAAGGCCGGACTAAGGAGCTATCAGGAAGATTCCAGCCATTTTTGGCTTTTTCTAAAAGCTGACCTTTGCTGGGGCATTAAATTCAATAAGCCACCCTTCTGGTGGCCTGGTGTGTTTACAGTGTGACAGTGTACACTTGGGGTTAAATTAAATTTCTTCTTGGAAAAACAAACCAACCGCAGTGTGTGTTACTAGACACACACTGAGCAATGTGCATTTATCCCTCTTTGAGCAGAGCAGCACTACAGATCCCTCTAAGAGGGCCTAGCCGGGCTCTTGTAGCTTTAAGCAGAGGGAACTGCGGAGAAGGTTCCCTTAAAGGCACAGTGACCTTGAAAGTGTCCTCTCCTAGAAGGCTGGAGAGGGACAGAGGTAAAAACCACACAATGCCTACAGCCACCTGGCAGGTGGCATGCTTTCTCCTGATGCCAGGCCTGTCAGCAATGACCTCCTTTTCAACCTCCTTTGGAGCCACACCTGAATGCTCTCCCTGTCCCCAGAGTCCTCCCCCCTGCCACCTTCAGGGGTAGCAGGGTAGCTTCAGAAGCCCAGAATAGAACCAGAGTCCCTTCCTTCACATCTGCAACACATGTTCGCCGAGGCCCCGGTTGGACTTGCACATGTCAAAGAGTCCATGACATGCGGAGTCCCACATTCCCTGTGACCACGAAGCGAGCTGCTGAACCAGAACAGCTGAGACAGCTTAAAGTAATAAATATCAGCTGACAGCCTTGGCCATTCGGAACATTAATCCCATAAACAATACATCACTGCATAACAACCAGCAGGCACTCTATCTCCTGGCTAATCTCACCATAACCTGAATTTACAGTGATTAAAACTCCGCCAGTTGCCATCAGAATACTTGGGCGGGAGACAGATAATCTGACAGCTGTCCCAGAGTGGACCCTATGACATTTGCCAAGATGAGGCTGGCTGTGGCCGAAAGCCCAAAGGTGGAGAGCACCTGGCAGCGGTGGGGGAAAGGGTGAGGAATGCCAAGGTGGGAGAAAGGCGGACTCCACATGCATCTCCAATTACATCTGGGTCAGCTACTTGCTCTGAAAAGCTGAGGCCAATTTTAAGACCACTTTATGAAAAGGATTAATTTAAAGAGGAGCATGTTTAATTTTAATAGCTAATTGGTTTCCAGGAAAAAAACGATCCCCTGCCAGGAGACAAAAAAGATTTTACAAATAAAAGAGGGATGAATAAGATAGCCATCTTCTCTTTGCCTGTGAAGCTGAATAGCTCAGCACTTAAGTGGCACTTCTCATCTTCAGGAACCCACACAAACACCATCAAAGGTGCACACCTCAATATTTTCTCCTTTAAGAAGATTCGCACTATTTTATCAAACCAGCTTCTCGGAGAAATCAACAACAGTGTTCCCACACTACATGAATACCATCTTTTTTTTGTTTCATAGCTGATTATGGAGGGAGGTTTTCCTTCATTATATGTAATGGAACATGAATGCAAGCAAAGAGATAGGAAAAATATTTACTCAGCTGCAGGAACCCACAGCAGAAGGTAAAGGGTGAGGGGTAGCTTTATCCTGGGTATCTGTTATGGAGGCAGAGGGGGGTTTAAACAGTGGAGCCCTGCTGAGGGGCAGTGTGTTTCTCCACATGTCTGTGAGCCTGCGGTGGCAGAGCCCTTCCAGGCTCAGTCTGGCCAACAGAGGGCGCTCAGAGGTCAGCACCCACCAGCGGCCATGTCAGCCCCTGGGCCTCTGCAGCTGCCGCCTGCAACCTGAAGGAGAAGTGTGGGAAGATGGAGAATTGATAGGGGGCTTGAGGAGGTCCCTCCTATCTGAAGTGCCCAGGGGCTCCTGGGGGGTTGTCCCTTTCTCGTTAGTATCCAGAGAACCTGAGCTGGGCGTGGGAGGTGGGAAGGTGGGCAGAGTCACAGGTCCTAATACTTCTTAAATCAGGGGCAAGCTTTGCCAAGTTGCCCACTGGAAAGGAAAGGCAATAGTGTTGTCCAAGATCCCTGAGGAGAGGACTTGCTTGAGGTTGTATTCATAGAACCTAGCATGGCATCTGGCCTACAGCAGATACTTAATTTTTATTTGTTAAATTAATAATAACAGCTAACACCTGAGGCCTCACTATGAGTCTAGCACAGTTTTAAGCACTTTGCACAAATTATTTAATCCTTACAACCCGGTGAAGTAGGTACTATTATTATTTCCATTTTACAGATAAGGAAATTGAAAGCACAGAAAGGTTAAATAATTCTCCCAAGGCCACCTACCTAAAAGTGGCAGAGGTGGGATATGAACCCAGGCAATCTAGATCCAGAATCCATGCTCTTTAACCATTTACCCTTTCTCCATGAGAAAGGGGGAAGAGCTCTGCCTCAAGCTTGAGGAGGAGCTGGGAATCACCCTGAAGTTGGGAAAGGCAGCAATTCCAGTTTTTTCTTCATTATGACTTTCTGTTGAATTACAGGGCATAGACTGGGGTAGCCCCACAGCCCAGCACCCTCCATGACTTGGCTGCAGCTCTGAAAGCTCCAGAGGCTGTGTCTGGCCACTCAACCTCAAGATTTCTGGGCTACTTGTGGAAGGCTGGCTGCTGGATCCCAGCATATTAACTACCCACCAGGACCACCGTCTCCAGTGGAAACTCTACATTTAGAGATGGCATGTGTAAAAGAAGGAACTTTTTACCTCTCCTCTTATGTTTAAATTAATGTTCCATACTACCCTTGCCTTATCTGGCAAGGTTTTGTTTTTTTTTTTAAACAGATGACTGAGAAAAGGTGATCTCTTACTTGAAATAGGTTACTGCTCTGACTCCAACAGAAGGAAATGAACTCATAGGTTTGTTTAATGGTTGAACCTTTATTGTTAAAAACTGGTTTGACCAATTTTCTGCACATTTGATCTTCATTATGGGGATGACAATCTTATGGTATGAATAGTTCTCCCTTTCTGCCCCACTCCACCTTCCCCTAGCCAATTGTGCTGAAACTGAATTTGAATTGATTAGCTTCAATTCAATAATAGAGACTAAAGAGAAACCTCAAATCTGAAACTCTGGGCTTTATTTGGCCTCACGAGGAGGAAATAAATTTTTACCATGTCACAATATCATTCCTTACTATAACCACTGGGAAAAATATAAGGCTGCCCGTAACCATATGGGTGGGAACCTACTAATGACAGATCTCTACCTTTCAGAATTGAAGGCACGATGCTTCCTTTATGGAAGGACTGGTCTCTTACTGCACTGCTCTTTTTAATCTGATCTTCCTACAATGCATCCATCACTGCTCTATGGTTGGAAGGAAGCAGTGGCAGCCATGGTTGGGTGGGCCTGGTTTTTAAAGCCATGAAGACTATGCGGTCACATCCGTAATCGCTTTAAGATGATGAGGAGCTCAGACCCTTGCTGAGCAATGTGGCCTATCCCATTGTGTCATTAGGCCCCCAGGGTCAAGGAGCAGCTGGATACAGCATATGTAAAATACTGCTTGTTAGTAATATTTTTTATGGGCACTGCACCAGAGGTAGCAAAACTGCATGTCCCGAACTTGCTTTCTTAGTCTACCAAAATGTTTGAAAATTTAAAAATAGGTGAGGTCTGACTTGCAGATAAGCAGTTCCATGCACATATGGAGACAATCGCAAGGGATGCCAAGCCTAGAAAGAAGTGGTAAATGTAATTTTTTTTTAATAATGAAATTCTGTTGGGATTTTAAGGGTAAAGTCCCCTAGGTCAAGGAAAAAGAAA
The DNA here is from genome assembly GCF_000243295.1 of Trichechus manatus latirostris. Taxonomy (NCBI): domain Eukaryota; kingdom Metazoa; phylum Chordata; class Mammalia; order Sirenia; family Trichechidae; genus Trichechus; species Trichechus manatus. The sequence continues at coordinate 29,263,765 of NW_004443943.1, forward strand.
CAGAAACAAGAAACTGTGGGCAAGTGAATGTTCAATGTTCATCTGCAAGGCTGACTCTGAAGTCTAGCTCCCATATCAGTGTTTGGACTGCTAATGGTCCTTTCTAGGTAAGTGAGACCACTGTGAACTGGATCATTGCTCTTGTTGGTGGATGAAAGAGAAGCCATGTGGGATAGATGTAAAAAGAAAACGTGAGCAAGAGGTGGTGGCACGGAAAGCAGTACACAGGAGAGTTTCTGCTAGTTCACAGCTGCTGGTTTAGGCAGGTCTCTGTTATGACTAGGCTACAGACCAGGTTAAAATTGCTGATCTCTGCTTTGAAAGGCAATTCAAATCTAATACAATTTTAATTACACGCACATATACACACGATGTGTTAGAGAGAAAATGTCTTAAAACACCTGAAACTACAACAGCAAAGAGATCTGTGGTTTGGGGTTCAAATTCGGGTCTGTAATGGAAGAGGGACTGATTTCTCTGTACCTCTCTCTGGCTCTAAGCCAGATCCTTTGCTCACTATTTGCTAGGCACCCAAGTGAAAAGAAAAGAACACGAGTCCCTGGGCTAAATGTTAGATACTAGGAGAGGCCCTAGCAACCCTGGCCTGGCCACAAGGGCACAGAGGGAGACTTCCTCCATGTTTATAAGGGAGTCTGGCTGAGGAAGTTTTAGGTTATCCCTTGCAGACATTTTTCAGTTCTCTTCTTTCTGTCTTCATCTACTTGACATAATTGGGTCTCTTCTGATCACTGCTCTGGACTATGGGCCTCTCAGCAGGACAGAGCTTCCAAGATTGATGTTCTCCTTCAGCTTCTTGTGCCTTTTACCTATTCTGTGCTCTTGACAGTTTCCCATGAAAATCTGCTTTAATTATATGATGGGCCTGCCTCCTAGGCATCATCAATCAGGCAAAGAAAGACCCGTTCTGAACTCTCCAGAAGCCCTCAAAAGTCCATTTCTACAACCAGAACAGGGGCTGTTGAACAACACATGGTATTGCCTTTCCTTGTAAGGACTGCATATATTTGCCTGCAGAACATTAGGCGGAACAAAACCCTGAAATCCCAGGAATCAGAAGTCCCAGTCCACAGAGGGGCAGAACTCACCACTGAACTAATATGTGGCTCCTTCCATGGCTCACCCACCCACGGGTGCTTGTTATTTATCATTATGAGACAGGTCTCCTCAAACACATTTTGATTAAACACACACACAGTGTAAATAGAGACACTGTCTTTCAACACCCGAAACTGTAACAGAAATTCCAGGTCTTTTTTTTTCAGCCTCTGCACATTTTCTTTTAGGGTCATGTGAGCTGTGGTAACCAGATGTTATCTGACCCATTGGGTGTTGGATCATTTTGACAGCTTTGCCTATTATGGACCAACTTTTGGGGGGGGGGGTGGGAAGAGGGTGAAATAGGAGTTTAGGGAACTTTAGTATTTATTACCCATTATCTATGTCTGAAAGTGAACCCCAAACAATTAGTCCTATGGACAATTTCTGATGAAGTCTTTAATTTTTTTTAGGAACACTTTGAGCCTTAATTAATATGAATCATTAAAGGCCTGTACTTCAACTAAGCAAGCAGGAATTCCATTTAAGTGACTCTTTTTAAAGTGAAAACCAAGAAACTGGCTAAGTGGGCAAGAGCTTAGGTCAAGGTATTACCTGAGGGAGGGACACGGTCAATCAGTGTCTCACAGTGAAAAGGTTTCCACAGATAAACTCCACACCCTTTCTCCATTCCCCAAAGGTTACCATTAAAGGACAATAGATAGCAGATTCCCTTCTTAATTAACATTTTTATTAAATAACCCATTTCAAATAATGGTTAAATTCGCTAAATTTATATCACTCTATTAACCATAATCTAATCTCATTAACCTTGAAATCCCAGTCTTAACTACCCAATTCTATACACCATGGTACTATCTACTAAACTAGTTAAATGACCTTCAAACTATTTCTCCTCCATATAAAATCACTTTTTTTTTTTTGCTCATAATTCTTTGTTGGATTTCTTGTGATACCATTTCCTGTGAACTTCGTTGCTGAAGGTCCCTGATCTGAGAACTTTCTTATCGAAATCAAACCATACTTAATACTCTCACTTGATTCAAATTGGTTGATTTTAAAGCCCTCCCCTGCCTACCCGCTAACTGCCTGCAAGCTCACTGCCTCTTTTTTGGCCTGAAGATCCTGTGACTTAAAAAGCACTGCATTTCTACGGTAGTTACATAGCCAGGAACAGAGAGCTTTACTTCCCTAATCACAGCTGGACAGGGGTGGGTGGGATGGGGGTTGCGCAGAAAACAAGGGCTTCCTTCCTACCTCCAGGCCCCTCTGCAGCAGTGCCCTTGATTTTAATGCCACTACTCTAAATACCGATTCTAGATAACTCTAGTCCTTTTTTCTTACATCCCTGAGGCTGGCTGAAGAAACAAGAGCTTCACTGTTAATCCCAGCTTTGCTTTTTCTTCCTTTTGACACTCTGGCCAAATAAAAAAAGATTACAGAGCTATCAATTCCCACTTTCTTATGAGGAGATACCCAAAATGCATGTGTGTATTTATGTATTTATTTATATATAACCTTACCCTCATAGCGGTAACCTCAAGATGTTTTCTATTTTCTATATTTGTGTTCTAAACTAGAGGCAAAGTCCTCCTGCTGAAGTTGTTTATAGAAACACAAGAAAAAGCTATTCTCTTCTCCTGGGCCTCCTCCTCACAAAAAAAACCTTAGGCCTCATATGGAGTGGGCAAGAAGAAAGAACTTTTTACTATATATAATTTATAATTTAACTTCATATATTTTTATATGATTAACAGTGGGAATATATTACTTTTATAATAAGAATCTAGGAAGGAAGGAAGAAAGGGAGGTAGGACGGAGGAAGAAAGGAAAAAAAATAAGGCTTAAAAAAACTCTCCCAAACCTAAACCTCACAGAGACATACAGAGCTCCAGAATTCATTTTGGGGATGTAGATGAGGTAATCGTTGGCTAGTTAGGTGGCCCCCACAACACATACACATGCATGAAGGCTTCTGAGGGTGCAGGTGTTGAACAGTCTGGAAGGGGGGGCGCTTTTCTTGTGCCAACTGGTCTGCCTTCAGACTCAGAGCCCAAGCACAGAAGGAGGCCTGAGCTGCTTATGTAGCAAAAAGCAGAAAACCAAGCAGCAAACCCAGTGGAAAAACTGAGATAATTCTAGGAAGTGATTATTTGCTTGAGAAAAGTCATCAGGTAGCTTTAAGACAAATCCATGTGAAGTGTCTTAAGACAGAGGGAAGAAGAATACTAGAAGGGAAATGAAAACAGGCTGCAGGACAATGATCAAGAATCAAATCTCAGGCTCATATCCTAACATGCTAGGTTCAGAGAAAAGCAAACCGGTTGTGCCATTAGAGACACATGCCATATGGCAATGAGGGGAGATACAATTTCTTTAGATGTTCCCCACAGCATCCTAGAGCAGCACTGTCCAGTTCTCACAGCTCTGTGTCACACTCCTGGCAGGTATACCAGATATTTAAAATGAGACATGTGGAGCATGTCTGGGGCTTCAGAATAAAGAAATAGTCCTAGAGGGATTACTCCAGAGTGTCAACTGATTTGAGGCTGCTTGAAGCATTGGAGTTGAAACTGCTTATCATTCTTTGAGGATACAGCCTCTTGGGTATCTGGGATACAACCATTTTCTGCCCTAAATTAATATCAAATGAGGGGCAGTCTGCTCTTCCGGTATACAGCTGCTCAGTACAAAGCTTGGGCTTTCTGTCAGCAGAAGCCTCCCACTGGGAAACCAACCTAAAGTAGCAGGAAACAGATAACAACCCTGAGGGCAGTGGAGATAACCAACCGAAAAAAACAAAAACAGTGCTAGGATAAGGAGTGTTTATGGTTACTTTGGAGCCCTGGTGGCACAGTGGTTAAGAGCTTAGCTGTTAACCAAAAGGTCTGCAGTTGGAATTCACCAGCCGCTCCTTGGAAACCCTATGGGGCAGTTCTACTCTGACCTACAGGGTCACTATGAGTCAGAATCGACTTGATGGCAGTGGGTTTTTTTGATTACTTTGGGAATACAGGTATTTAGTATCCATAATATTAGACACAACACAAAACCCCAACTCAATCATCAAAGAATCTTAGAGTTAGAAAGGATCTTCCAGGTCTTCTGTTCTGACCTCCTATTCAATAGGGAAAGCTTGTTGTTTGTGTGGGGTGGTTTATCTGTGTCTTTCCAGGAACAGTTAATGATATCCGATTGATTGTGAAGTAGAAAAGAAAAGAACCTTGCCCTTCATATCCTGGAATGGCTTATCTGCCAATCAAAGGCTATTTGTTTCATACCTTTTTCTATCTAGATCAGCCCAGCCAATCAGAAAGACCACCCTGGGTGGCTGCCATGTTGCCTGGTAATCAAGCCCTTCTGTAGTCTCACCTGAACGCCCTCTCCTGTGAGAGCTGAGCAAGATTGGATCTGCCAGACTCGGTCACGGATGGTGTGCAGGTTCAATCCTTCCGCAATTTCAGAGGCAGGGGCTGCCGTGAGCAAATCCTGCTTATTAGCAAAGACGAGCACTGGCACACAACTCAGTTTTTCTTCCTCCAGTAATTCAGCTAGCTCCTGGATCATTTTGGGGAGGGAAAGCGAGGGAAGGATGAAAATCTGTGATATTTAACCATGTATCTCTAATTAGAAAAAACAAAACAGTTAAGCTGATCAACTAGCAACTTTCAAGAGCAGTGGAAGAATCCCCTGGCAGACTCCTGGGCCCATCCTAGAGATGTTGACTTTGGAAAGTCTGAGCTGGGGCCCAAGTATCTGCCTTTTTAACCAGCTCCCCAGGTAATTCTGCTTTAGGTGATTCGCTAATCATACTTTGAGAAACCCTGTTCAAGGAAGAATACAAGTAGTAGTTAGAGATTCAATACTTACTAAAGGTTATTATCTGTAAATAACCTTCTCTCTACAGATATATGTATATAAAGAGTCCCTGGATGGTGCAAATGGTTAAGCACTGGACTACTAATCAAAAGGTTGGCAGTTCACACCCACCCAGAGGCGCCCTGGAAGTCAGGCCTGGTGATCTGCTTCTGAAAGGTCACAGCCTTGAAAATCCTATGCAGCAGTTCTACTCTGCACACATGGGGTTGCTATAAGTTGGAATCAACTTGACGGCAACTGGCAACAACATATGCATGTGTGTGTACACACACACGTATATATACACTGAATTTAAACTGAAAATGACTATTGCTTTAGAGCTATGATTCCATTTCATCAATCTCTACCTGCAAGATATTTATGCACATGCATTACACTTCACCAAACTCACATCCTAAAATAACTGTATTAGTTCATCTGGCAAGGTCCCTGATTTTTAGGTTATGGGTTGGGGTCTAAATTCTATGTTGAATCTGTCTGCAATAAGTACAGGAAACAGTATGTTGTTGTTGTTAGGTGCCATCGAGTTGGTTCCGACTCATAGTGACCCTATGTACAACAGAACACAACACTGCCTGGTCCTGTATCATCCTCACAATCATTGGGATGCTTGCGCCCAATGTTGCAGCCACTGTGTCAATCCATCTTGTTGAGGGTCTTCCTTGTTTTCATTAGCGCTTTACTTTACCAAGCATGATGTCCTTCTCCAGGGACTGATCCCTCCTGATAACACGTCCAAAGTATGTGAGACGTAGTCTCCCCATCCTTGCTTCTAAGGAGCATTCTGGCTGTATGTCTTCCAAGACAGGTTTGTTTGTTTTTCTGGCAGTCCATGGTATATTCAATATTCAACACCACAATTCAAAGGTGTCAATTCTTCTTCCATCTTCCTTATTCATTGTCCAGCTTTCGCATGCATATGAGGCTATTGAAAACACCATGGCTTGGGTCAGGCACACCTTAGTCTTCAAGGTGACATCTTTGCTTTTCAACACTTTAAAGAGGTCTTTTGCAGCAGACTTGCCCAATGCAATGCATCTTTTGATTTCTTGACTGCTGCTTCCATGGGTGTTGATTGTGGATCCAAGTAAAATGAAATCCTTGACAATTTCAATCTTTTCTTCATTTATTATGATGTTGCTTATTGGTCCAGTTGTGAGGATTTTTGTTTTCTTTATGTTGAGGTATAATCCATACTGAAGGCTGTGGTCTCTGTTCTTCATCAGGAAGTTCTTAAAGTCCTCTTCACTCTCAGCAAGCAAGGTTGTGTCATCTGCACATCTCAGGTTGTTAATGAGTCTTCCTCTAATCCTGATGCCCCGTTCTTCTTCATATAGTCCAGCTTCTCGGATTATTTGTTCAGCATATAGATTGAATATATGAAAGGATACAACCCTGACACACACTTTTCCTGACTTTAAACCAAGCAATATCCCCTTGTTCTATTCGAACGACTGCCTCTTGATCTATGTACAGGTTCCTCATGAGCACAATTAAGTGTTCTGGAATTCCCATTCTTCACAATGTTATCCATTATTTCTTATGATTCACACAGTCAAATACCTTTCCATAGTCAATAAAACACAGATAAACATCTTTCTGGTATTCTCTGCTTTCAGCCAGGATCCATCTGACATCAGCAATGATATTCCTTGTTCCACGTCCTCTTCTGAACCTGGCTTGAATTTCTGACAGTTCTCTGTTGATATACTGCTGCAGCCACTTTTGAATGATCTTCGGCAAAATTTTACTTGCGTGTGATATTAATGATATTGTTTGATAATTTCTGCACTCGGTTGGATCACCTTTCTTGGGAATAGGCATAAATATAGATCTCCTCCAGCTGGTTGGCCAGGTAGCTGTCTTCCAAATTTCTTGGCATAGATGAGTGAGCACTTCAGTGCTGCATCCATTTGTTGAAACATCTCAACAACTGGTATTCCATCAATTCCTGGAGACTTGGTTTTTTGCCAATGATTTCAGTGAAGCTTGGACCTCTTCCTTCAGTACCATTGGTTCCTGATCATATACTACCTTCTGAAATGGTTGAATGTCTACCAATTCTTTTTGATATAGTAACTTTGTGTATTTCTTCCATCTTCTTTTAATGCTTCCTGTGTTATTTTTTTGCTGTAGAATCCATCAATATTGCAACTCAAGGCTTGAATTTTTTCTTCAGTTCTTTCAGCTTGAGAAATGCCGAACGTGTTCTCTCCTTTTGCTTTTCTACCTCCAGGTCTTTGCACATGTCATTATAATACTTTACTTTGTCTTCTCAAGCCATCATTTGAAATCTTCTGTTCAGCTCTTTTACTTCATCATCTCTTCCTTTCGCTTTAACTACTTGATGTTCAACAGCAAGTTTCAGAGTCTCTTCTGACATCCATTTTGGTCTTTTCTTTCTTACTTACTTACCTAAATGACAAGCCCCACCTCTTCCTCGTTAAACTCACATTTTAGCTACTTAAAACATATGGGCTCTCAAAGAGAACTGGATGGTTCAAGAGGCAGGTGATGACATGTGACACCCTTCACATTCAAGTTCATGTTTAACATTGGCTCACGGAGTGATGATTCAGGAATCCTCAGGGTATGGAAGGGAGATAGGCTGTCTCCCGGAGTCTGGAGAGTTTTCAATCTAATTTCCAGGAAAAAGGAACATAAACATGGTGACTGCTACCTTGGAAGGTCACCTGTGGTAGTTTGGGACACAAACCAAGGACTCCACAGTGAGATTTAAGCACTTTTCTCCAAAGAGGTCCACTCTAATTCTTGCTTCTTCTATCAGTGTACCAAGTCTGGGTAAAATGGTCTATGCCCATTGCTTCTCTACTTAATAATCGTGTACAACAATCATATAGTGGAATCATGTTGACATGCACCCTGTATTTGAGACCATATTTGGGTTCAAGCTATACCTTATCTCCTGGCTTGAAAACAAGAGCAGCTTAGTCTTGGCTTGTACATTTCTTCCCATCCCTTTGAGTTTGTACACCTTGATCAATTAACTTTGTATTGAAAAATGTAAGTAGAAATGATAAGTGAATTGTTCCTGGGGATTCATTTCTAGGTAGCCTGGGGAAAAAAAAAAAAACCTGAAGAGCTTTTAGGCATGAGGCTAAGTTCCATTTGCTTATGTCTTGATAATTTAATTTGATTAAAGTTAAAAAGCTTTAATTAAAAAAAAAAAAGTTTCATGGACTCTCAACTAATTTCCTTTTAGGCAACTGGTATTTTTGACAACTTGCCAGAATGACTATCTTGTCTGAACTGCTAAGGCTAAACAAAAAATAGCCCCCTCACTCTCGCATATTTACAAGGCAGATTAACGAATACCCAGTTATTTGGGAAATATCTTGACAGAAGAATTATTTACCTGACCCGTCTCTTCGAATCTTTTTCTGTCTGCACTGTCAATTACATATATCTGTAAAGGAAAAGAAGGAGGTTACTTCAATAAGCAGATATGAAAAAACATATGGCTACTTCCACCAAAGGAGCAGCAGGTAATCTCAAATCAGCAAATTTCAGATTAACACGGAGTATAGAAATTGAGCTGGCAACTCTTATCTATGGAATAAACAAATTAATTAATTAATTGGGGATGTCTAAAAAATACCTCTAACAACACTCCAAAGACTATGAAGTCAGAACAGTCAAGGTGGGATAAAAATAGCTACTTTTTTTTTTTTTAATTTTGCTTTAAGTGAAAGTTTACAATTCAAGTTAGTCTCTCATATAAAAATTTATACATACTTTGTTATGTGACCCTAGTTGCTCTCCCTATACTGTGATAGCACACTCCTCCTTTCCACCCCAGATTTCCCACGTCCACTCAACCAGCTCCTGATCCTCTCTGCCTTCTCATCTCACCTCCAGACAGAAGCTGCCCATTTAGTCTCATGTATCTACTTGAGCTAAGAAGCACACTCTTCATGAGTATCCTTTTACGTGCCATAGTCCAGTCTGATCTTTGTCTGAAGAGTTGGCCTCAGGAATGGTTTCAGTTTTGGGCTAACCGAGAGCCCAGGGGCCATGTCTTCTGGGGTCCCTCCAGTCTCAAACCATTAAGTCTGGTCTTTTTACAAGAATTTGAGTTCTGCACCCCACT
>NW_004443943.1:29272963-29338427 GCF_000243295.1 Trichechus manatus latirostris
CTTCTCCTTTACTCCAGGTGGGTTGGGACCAATTGATGCATCCTAGATGTGTGCTCGCTAGCTTTTAAGACCCCAGACACCACTCATCAAAATAGGATGCAGAACATCTTCTTAATAAACTTTGTTATGCCAATTGACCTAGATGTCCCCTGAAACCATGGTCCCCAGACCCCCACCCCTGCTACTCTGTCCCTTGAAGTGTTTGCTTGTATTCAGGAAATTTCTTAGCTTTGGTTTAGTCCAGTTGTGCTGACTTCTCCTGTAGTGTGTGCTGTCCTTCCCTTCACTTAATTCTTTTCTACTATTTAGTTAGTGAATACCCCTCTCCCTCCCTTCCCATCCTCGTAACCATCAAAGAATGTTTTCTTCTGTGTTTAAACCTCTTCTTGAGTTCTTGTAATAGTGGTCTTATACAATATTTGTCCTTTTGTGACTGACTAAATTCACTTAGCATAATGCCTTTCAGATTCCTCCATGTTACAAGATGTTTCATGGATTCATTGTTGTTCTTTATCGTTGTGTAGTATTCCATTGTGCGAATATACCATAATTTTTGTTTATCCATTCCTCCATTGATGGCCATCTAGGTTGTTTCCACCTTTTTGAAAAATAGCTACATTTAACGGGCACTTGATATGCCACTAAACATTTGTGCTAGGCTTACTCTGTTAATTTTCATTACAACTCTGAGATAGATTTTCTTATTTTCCTATTTTGTACACATATAAACAGGAGCCTGAAGAATATAAGTAACTTGCCCAGGTTACATCTGGTAAGTGACAAAACCGGGACTCAAACTCAGGCTACCTGATAGTAAAGTCCATAGTTGCTCTGCACCACTCTACTATACTGCTTCCCAAATTGTCAGAATGGACAAATGTTTTGAGGCCTCCATCATCACTGTGAAAGTACCATTTGTAGCATCAACTATATGCTGACATCAACTATATGCTGAAGCAGGAAGTGGTGATCTCCTTCCCATTCCTACCTTTGCAGGTGGCCTGGAGGTTAAGATCAAATACTGGAAATAGTAAGCGCCCAGGCTTAGCCAGAAGTAAGAGAAGTCTTGAGGTTCATCACAAATTACAAATCCCAAGCTCTCTCCCCCATTTCTGAATTTTATTTATTGTATAAAGAACACCCTATAGCACTATACCAACAGTAAGGGAAATAACACACACACACACAAAAAAAGAAAACAATCACCTATAGTTGCAGCACCCAAACACACTAACCATTTTAATTTCCTGTAGAAAGTCCCTTCTAGTCTTTCTTCACATGAAAATTTAAAAAGGAAAAATTAGAGATATGATTTTGTAGTCTTTTTTTTTAAGGATGTATTGTTTTCCCAACTGCTAATCTTAAAAATTGTCAACTTTTCAAACTCCTTTAAAGAATTTAAGATTGTTTTCAAGTTAATGGTATAATAGGAAAAAAACTCTTTTAAAAGATCATCTTCAATTAAAAACAGAAACAAAACCCAATTCTCAACTCTCACTTTTACATGCCTTTAATTACATAAACTGATACGCTGCAATGCACTGTATTTCTGAATGCAAGTCAAATTCTGAATTACACTGAAAACCTGCTCTCTTCTGAAACAAACCAATTAAAATTCCTTTGCTTAATGCTCCTTCATTTAGAGTCACTAGGGTGAGCCCTGGTGGCATAGTGGTTAAGAGTTTAGCTGCTAACCAAAAGAGTCAGCAGTTCGAATCTACCAGCCACTCCTTGGAAACCCTGTGGGGCAGTTCTACCCTGTCCTATAGGGTTGCTATGAATCGGAATCGACGCAATGGGTCTGGTGTTTTTCAGTTCTGAGCTGGATATTACACTAGGAACCAAGTTCAGCCTTTTTTCTCAAAAATACCCCATCTTTCCACATGTGTTTCCTTCAGGGAGAATCAGAGGAGGAAGAAGGATGAATGTCTTTGGTCTCAGTATTTTTTTGTATGGCCTTATTGTTGTTAATATTACTCTGACTGAATGTCAATACAAGCATTCACGGGCTCTGCACATCATAACCAAACCAAACCAAACAACCTGAACCCATTGCTGTCAAGTCGATTCCGGCTCATGGTGACCCTATAGGACAGAGTAGAACTGCCTCATAGAGTTTCCAAGGCTGTAATCTTTACAGAAGCAGACTGCCACATCTTTCTCCCACGAAGCAGTTCCACCAGCTGACCTTTTGGTTATCAGCCGAGTGCTTAACCACTGCACCGCCAGGGTTCCTTCCCAAAATTCCACGCTGACTGTCTAATAAAATCACTATGCAGAATGTGATGGTAGCCAAGTTTTTTTTTACCAGTGAGGCTCACATTTTGAAGGTAGCAAGCACGCATGGTATAAACATAAATGTAGAAAGGAGAGGAATACAATGGGAGAGTAAACACCACTATAAAAGACCTAATTAGAATTATTTGGGCATCTACAATGGATTAGGATCATCTTCACTCAAGCAAGCACCCGAGATCTGAGGAAAGGAAGAAGGGCCACGATCACTGGGAGAGTTTTGGGCTCAGAGAGTTGTCTAGATTACTAGATTACGAGGGTGAGGAGGGAGGGTGAGGGTTATTTACTAACTAGATAGTAGATAAGAATTATCTTAGGTGAAGGGAAGAGCAGCACACACTACAGGGGAAGTCAGCACAACTGGACTAAACCAAAGCTAAGAAGTTTTCTGAATACAATCAAACACTTTGAGGGACAGAGTAGCAGGGGTGGGGGTCTGGGGACCATGGTTTCAGGGGACATCTAGGTCAACTGGCATAACAAAGCTTATTAAGCAAATGTTCTGCATTCTACTTTGGTGAGTGGCATCTGGGGTCTTAAAAGCTTGCTAGCAGCCATCTAAGATGCATCAATTGGTCCCAACCACCTGGAGTAAAGGAGAATGAAGAACACCAAAGACATAAAGGAAGTAGTAGCCCAAGAGACAGAAAGGGCCACATAAACCAGAGACTTCATCAGCCTGAGACCAGAAGAACTAGATGGTGCCTGGCTACCACCAGTGAGCGCCCTGACAGAGAATACACCAGAGAGTCCTGGATGGAGCAGGAGAAAGGTGAGGTGCAGAACTCAAATCCTAGTAAGAAGACCAGACTTAATGGTCTGACTGAGACTGGAGGAACCCCGGAAAACATGGCCCCTGGATTCTCTATCAGCCCAGAACTAAAACAATTTCCGAGGCCAACTCTTCAGACAGGGATTGGACTGGACTGTGGGACATAAAGTGATAGTCGTGAGGAGTGTGCCTCTTAGCTCAGTAGGTACAAGAGACTAACAGGCAGTTTCTGTCCAGAGGTGAGATGGGAAGGTAGAGAGGGTTAGGAGCTGGTTGAATGGACATGGGGAATCGAGGGCGGAAAGGCGGAATGTGCTGTCACAGTATGCGGAGAGCAATTAGGGTCACATAACAATGTATGTATAAATTTTTGTACAGGGAGAAAAAATAAAGAGAGTTGTCGAGACTGTGCAAGACAGGAATGACAAAGCGGGAGAAAGATGTGTTTGGAGCAAAGTGTATGAGTAAGAAGGTAAGGGTAAAAAGAGGAGGCTGAGGCAAGGCTGAGCACATGATTAAAGACACAATTAAGAAACTGATGCTTGATATGAAAAATAAACAGTTGGGAGAGGATAAGGAATGGAGAGACAGTTTTAACAGCAGACAAGAAAGATGTTCAGCCAAATACCTGAGAGTCCAGAGGCCGAAGGTCAGTGAGAAGAAAGCTTCTATTTTTACTTATACTTACTTGCTAAATTACTTGCTATTTATTATGTTGACATAAAATTCCACAGGGAACGTTCCCATAAAAAGATTCAAAAGGAGAATTTTCCTAAACCATACACAAATTGTCTCCTATCATTTGGCATTTCTCTCAACTTTTATAAAATTTGAAAATTACTACACAATAATTCTAGGAGGAAATCTATAAAACAACTGCCCCATTTATTACTTAAGAAAAAGGCCAAGTGAAAAAGCCATAAGCACAAACTAGTCTCTGGTGATCCCACACGTTTGTCTGTCGGCAGCGGTGTACTCTTCTCCTCGTCACTCCCTCCCCAGCTCTATCCAGTTCCTTCATGCTGCTTACTACCGGTTTTCTTCTGGACAATAGCTATTTTCAAGAAAGGATAGCCTTTTGTCTTTTTTTTTTTCCCTTCAAACATGGCTGTTGGTTAATGTTAAAAAAATAAAACAATAATAATAAATTTGAAAACAGACTAATAGCAATCAAGAAATTTTCTGGTCTTTAGCCAGAAAGTATCAGAGGAAGTTAAACATTTATTATGTTTCTGACTGAGTATGGATGGTTATAAATCAAGTCATAAAACCTATTCTAAAATAAGGTTATAATCCATGTACTCAGAATGATGCTTTAAGCAAACCCAATTCACATCTTCCTGGGCCACTGCTTTGAAATTATTATTGAGTTGTGGGAGAAAGAGCTAGAGAAAGATTTTTTTGTTGATGGAAGTTCTGGCAACTCTGGATCATCCCGGGACCGTGTATCCAGTGCGTGAAGGCTGAGTTCTTTGTTTCTCCTTTTGCTTCTCCTGTTCCTCTTCCCTCCTGCTGCCACCTTTTGGCCATCTTATTGCTCCATTTCTCCACCAGAGGGTAGACAGAGACAAAAAGAGATGACACTAAGAAATGTGGCTTTTTATTGGTAGCCTGAGCAAAAGTTTGAGAGGGCGTTGAAACTAATGACATATAAGGTTTCTGGATAATTTGTGTTGTTCAATTGTTGTGCTCTTTCTATCCTCTAGTAGTACTGATGCTCAAGTGTGAGCGATATTATGGAAATAATACAAGCGATGGTTGTTTTATTTTAGGGTGTTTGAGATCTCTCTCATTTGATGTTCCATATTTTGGATATGGAAATGACAGCAAAGTTACTTTGTTTAAATCATGTTACGTTTAACAACAAAACTGATAATAATAGAGTAAATAGAGTTTAGTAGTAACATGAATATACCTTGAGGTAAAAACATGATCATGTATTTTTATCTATCAAAAAGGCTGTCATCATTTCCAGGCCTAAAGAGAAATGGAGGATGCTCCATCCCTTCTATCACACCTCAAATTTTATTTCTTAGTTACTTTTCCCAAATTGATAAAGCTGAAGTCAGACATTCTCAGTGTCATCTTGCCTGAGAATAATGTTGGCACTTTTAGGGGTTGCCTTAACTCTTCAAACTACTAAGGAACCATTTAATGCTCTAAAGCAGGGGCTGGGAAGCTTTTTCTGTAAAGGGTTAGGTCGTAAATATTTTAGGCTTTGTGGCCCAATCTCTTTTGAAACTATTCCACTCCTGTTATTGCAGTGCAAAAGCAACTATAAGCAATATGTAAACAAATGGACATGGCTGTGTTCCAATAGAACTTTATTTATGGATAGTGAAATCTGAGTTTCATATAATTTTCACATGTCATGAAAGACTGTATTCTTTTACTGATTTTTTTAACCATTTAAAAACATAAAAACCATTCTTAACTCTTAGGCTTTACAAAAACAGGTGGCAGGCTGGATTAGTTTGCCAAACTCTGCTTTAGAGCAAGAATTTAGCGTGGCACTCTACAGAGACTGAACAGTAGTTAACTAGACAACTAAATGTGTCAAGCCTCAATCCTATTCTACCAGGCAGCTTGGAGTCTAGTTCAAAAGGTTTTTCTCAACCAACAGTGGAAGACTAAATACAAACCAGTAAAACCTATCATCAAGCCCTGTCACTTCAAGCTGCTGCAAAACTGGTAAACAGCTAAAAGTGACGAAGCCTTGGAATCTAACCCTGGGGACTGAGTTGCTCCCCAAGACTTTTTTTTTTCCTCAAACAGCACTGGGAAATAATAAAGGGTTGACTCTGGATCCAAAATATTATCTTGTACTGGCAGCCTAACGTAGCTGGAGAAAGCTTCTCTAGGATGGTACATAATTCCTGGACCTTCTCAGCTAATGAGGGATGTAGAATTCACGATCTTATTACAACTCACCTTGCAGTCTACCCTCAAGGTGTTAGAGTTTATGATTTAAATTACTCTTATCAGTAGACCAGAAAGTTTCTGAGACCTCCTTTTGGAGCCTCACAATCATTAATACCCTTACATTTCTCTTCTTTGGGTACTTCCTTCAGAGTACCTTAATCCAGCAGATGAACAGATAGGAATCAATTTCTCTCAGTCATCTACCTTATCCCAACTCTTGACTCAAAAAGGAAAAGGGAATCTCTAGCTTTGAAAGACATTTTAAAAAAGGTTAATAGAATTTATTTAGTACAGTTTCAGATTTACAGAATAACTGAACAGAACTCTACGTACTCATAGAGTTCCACATACCACCCCCATCCACCATCCCTGAAGTTTCACCTAGTAAAAGCTTGCATTAAACCAAACGAAACCCATTGCCGTGGAGTTGATTCCGACTCATAGTGACCCCACAAGACAGCAGAACTGCCCCATAGGGTTTCCAAGGAGCAGCTGGTGGATTCGAACTTCCAACCTTCTGGCTAGTAACCATAGCTCTTAACGACTCATTTGTTATAATTAACGAGCCAATATTGATACATTATTATTAACTGTAGTCCATAGTTTACACTAGAATCCACTCTTTGTGTTGCACAGTTCTACGGGTGTTGTCAAATGCATAATGGCATGTATCCAGCATTGCAGTTTTATACAGATTTACCACCCCAAAAATCCCATCCTTCACCTAGTCACGTCACCCCTCCCCTCCTTTGCCCTGAAGCCCTGGAAATCGCTGATCTTTTTACTGTCTCTATAGTTTTGCCGTTTCCAAAATGTCATATAGTTGTAATCATACAGTATGTAGCCTTTTCCGAATGGCATCTTTCACTTAGCCATATGCATTTAAGGTTCCCCATGTCATTCTGTGGCTTGATAGCTCATTTTTTATCACTGAATATATTCCACTGTATGGGTGTAAAAGTTTGTTTATCCATTCACCTATTGAAGGACATCTTGGTTGCTTACAGATTTTGGTGATTATGAATGAAGCTGCTATAAACACTGGTATGCAGATTTTTGTGTGGACATGTTTTCAACTCATTTGGGTAGATACCTAGGAGTGCACTTGCTGGATCATATGGTAACTATGTTTAGCTTTGTAAAAAACTTCCAAACTGTCTTCTAAAATGGTTGTACCACTTTATATCATCAGTGAATGAGTTGCTCCATGTCTTCTTCAGCATTTGACATTGTCAGGTTTTTGGGTCTTAGCCATTCTAATACGTATGTTGTCGTATCTCATCGTTTTAATTTGCAGTTCTGTAATGACATTTGATATTGAGCATCTTTTCATTTGCTTATCTATATATGTACTAGTGAGATGTCTGTTCAGATCTTTTGCCCATTTTTTAATTGGGTTGTTGGTTTTCTTACTGTTGAGTTTTATGAGTTCTTTGTATATTCTGAATACAAGTCAGATATATATTTTACAAATATTTTCTCCCAGTCTGTGTGGCTTGTCTCTTCATTCTCTTAACAGTGTCTTTTACAGAGCAGAAGTTTTGAATTTTAATAAAGTCCAGCTATCAATTTTTTATTTCATGGATCATGTTTTTGGTGTTGTTATCTAAAAACTCATCATCAAACCCAAGATCACCTAGATTTTCTATGTTATCTTCTAGAAGTTCTATAGCTTTGCATTTTACATTTAGGCCTAACATTCATTTTGAGTTTTTGGTGAAAGGAGTAAGGTCAGTGTCTAGATTCATTTTTTTTTTTTGCATGTGGATGTCCAGTTGTTCCAACACCATTTGTTGAAAAGACTATCCTTCCTTCATTGAATGCTTTGCTCCTTTGTCAAAGATCAGCTGACTACATTTGTAAGGGTCTATTTCCGGGCTCTCTATTTTGTTCCATTGATCAGTTTGTCTATTCTTTTGCCAATACCACATTGTCTTTTTTTTTTTTTAAATAACATTTTATTGTGTTTTCAGTTAAAGTTTAAACATCAAATTAGGTTCCCATTTGACAATTTCTACACAAGTTGTTCAGTGACCTTATTTACATTTTTCACAATGTGCCAACATTCTCATGAACTGTGTTCTGGTTTTTCTGAATACCACACTGATTGTTGTATGCCACTGAGTTGATTTCGAATCATAGCGACCCTAAAGGACATAACCAGGGTTTCCAAGGGGCAGCTGGTGGATTTGAACTGCCGACCTTTGGTTAGCAGCCAAACTTTTAACCACTGTGCTACCAGGGCATATTAATGTTGGGTAGAGCCAGTCCTTTTACTTTCTTCTTCAATATTGTGCTGGCTATTCTGGGTCTTTTGTGTTTCCATATAAACTTTAGAATTAGTTTGTCAATATCCACAAAACAACGTGCAGGGATTTTGATTGGGATTGCACTGAATTTATAGATTAAATTGGGAATAACTGACATCTTAACAATATTAAGTTTTCCAGTCCATGAATATGGACTATCTCTTCATTTATTAAGCTCTTTTATTTCTTTTATCTGAGTTTTACAGTTTTCCTCGTACAGATCCTGTACATATTTTGTTAGGTTTATGCCTAAGTATTTTATTTTTTGGGGTGCTAATATAAATGCTCTTGAGCTTTTAATTTCAAATTCCAATTGTTCATCGCTGGTATACACGAAAGCAATTGACTTTTATATATTAATCTTATTTCCTACAATCTTGTTATACTTGCTTCTTAGTTCCAGGAGATTTATTTTGTTGTTGTTGATTCTTTGAAGGACTTTTAATTTTCAATTTTTCTGATATGTAGTTTCAGATCACAATTTGGGGACTGGTTTTTCAATCTTACTTTCAAGTATTTATGAGTGAAATAATAGGATATCTGGCATTTGCTTTAAAATACTTTTTAAAAAAGCAGTGGTAGGAGAGATGCCAAAACTGAAATTAATGAAGCTGGATGGTGGGTAGGTATATAGGTTTCATTATACTCTTGTCTTAACTTTTGGGTAAATGTGAAAATTTCTGAAATAAAAAAATATGTTAAGTATGGACACATTATTTGAGATTATTGAAGAAGTTTCTTTTAATCTTAAAGGAAAAAAATTTCTTTCTACCCAACACTTATCTTCTTATATTTTGCTAAAAAAGTACTTGATACATTTTGGAAGAATAACTGGTGGAATAGATGCATAAATGGATGGATGCATGTGTTTCATCTTTTTCTCCTCATCCATTAAAACCTTTAACCTGGCACCAGGAGTAGAATGGAACGTAAGCTCACTGAAGGCCAGAAATGTATATGATGAGCCTATGCCATGTCCATCTCGGCACCTCAAATGTGTCTGTTGATATGATGACAGTGCAATTTTATATTTTGGTATTATTGTCCCTTCAAGAATTGTGGTGAATGAATTAATTCACTACTTCTAATAAACCCACTGTGAAGCAGATGCTTTCCCCATTTCACAGAAGGAATAAACAAGCCCTTGGACTTGACCAAAATGGACTTGACCAAAGATGGAAGGGATTTTAGAGGGTATAAAACTCCACATTCTATCTAATATCAGAATCCATACATAACAATCACCCATTTCATTCATTCAGGTACTTGGGATACAACAGCAAAAAAAAAGTTCCTGTCCTCATGGAGCTTATGTTCCAATGGGGAAGACAGACAATAAACAAAAATATGTCTGATGATGACAGGTACTAGTGGGGGGCACAGGGAAAAATGATAGTGCCAGATGGGTGGGGATAGGGGTATTTAGGGAAGGTCTTAGTGGTAAGGTGACATGTGAGCAAAGACCTGAAGGAGGGGAGGAAATAAGCTAAGGAAAGAAAATTCTAGGAGTGATAAAGACCCTGAAGTGGAAGCATGCCAGTGTCCCAGGAACAGCATGCAGGCCAGCCTGACTGGAACCATGTTAGAAAGGGGGGAGATGAAGTCAAGAGAGGTAAGAAGGAGGCAGAATATAAGGGGCCTTGTAGGCCACTGTAAGAACACTGGCTTTTACTCTGGGATGGGAAGATTATATTTTAATAGGATCACTACAGATACTGTGTCTAGAGTAGACTTCAGGGAGGCAAGGCAGAAGTAAAGAGACTAGTTGGATGATATTGCAATAATCAATGCATGGGAGCAGTGGAGGTAAAAAGAAGTGGTCAGATTCTAGAAATATTTTGAAGGGAGTGTTGACAGGATTTGCTGATGGATCAGATATGGGGAGTGAGAGGAAAAGGAGTCTAGGATGACTCTAGTGTTTTTGAATAAATGTAATTGCCATTTACTGAGAAGACTGTAGAAGGAATGGATTTGGGGAGGGATGGATGTAGGTAGGAATTTGGTTTTGGATATGCTGAGCTTGAAGGGGACATGTCAAATAGGCAGCTGGCTGTATATGAAACTGGAGTTTAGAGAGAGTTCCAGGTTGGGGATATCAGTTTGGGACTTACTAGCATGTAGGTGATAATTAAAGTCTTGAGATTGGATGAGGTCACCTAAGCAGCGACTTAGCTGAGAAAAGCACAAGGACTGAACTCTGAGGCACTCTAACATTTGGAGGTTGGGGAGATAAGGAAAAAATAAAAAAAGCAATGGAGATTGAGGAAGAGTGAGGGAGGAGGAAAACCAAGATAGATAGGTACTCTGGAAATCAAGGGAAGAGAATGTTTCAAGGACAGCATGACCAACTACATTAATTAAAAGTGCTAATAGGACAAGTGAAGCCCTGGTGGTGCAATGGCTAAGCGTTTGGCTGCTAACCAAAAGGTTGGCAGTTTAAATCCACCAGCCACTCCTTGGAAACCCTATGGGGCAGTTCTACTCTGTTCCATAGGGTCGCCATGAGTTGGAATCGACTTGACAGCAACAAGTTTTTTGGGTTAATAGGACAAGTAAGATGAGTGCTGAAAACTGAACACTGGGCTTAGCAATGAAGAATTACTGGTGAGCCTGAACGGAGGATTCAAGAGAGTTTGGGAAGAAGGAAGTCAAAACACAGACAGCACAGAAAATTCTTTCAAGGAGTTTTGCTGTAAAGGGAGGCTGAAGAATGAGATAGTATCTAGAGGGGAATGTATGGTCAAGAGAAGTGGTTTTGTTGTTTATTTTTTTTAAACGAGGTATTACAGGATGTGTGTATGCTGATAGGAATGATCCACTAGAAAGAGACAAATAGGAAGCAAAGTCATCAGCAGAGAGTGAAACTATTTGAGATGCAAAAAGTTTGAGAAGCGAAAGAGTAAAATATCGTTGAGGGGAGTAAATGGACCAAGTAAGTGCAGGAGGATTACCAGGCTGAGGCAGGTGGGCATATACTTAAAGTAAGACTTGTCACTTTGGTTTAGTTTATGTTTTTTTTCTACTTATACTCAGCTTCACAGGTTCAACCATGAGGTAGACAGAAAGTTGGATTAGACCAGGGTTGCAGTTTTTCTAGGCACATGTGATAAAGGGAGAGAGAGGTAAGTGATCGGATGATGTCTACAAGGGAGTGATTATAAGGATGGATTGTAAAATCTAAGCTGGTTAAGGAGGGAAGTAAGGACATGAAGAAGATAAGGGGTAGTGAAAAGGAGTTAGGATCAATGGATTACAGGTGATGAGATGTAAGAATTGTTGGAATCAGGAGACTAGCAGAAGGGAGGCTGGAAAGATAGGGATGGTAGCCAGTGGTGAGATGCTTGAAATTATGATTCTAGAGGGATGAAACTGTTGGAGATGGTAAGGTCTATGGCAGGGGTTCTTAACCATTTTTGAGTCATGAATCTTTTGGCAGCCTAGTGACCCTTGGACCCATTCTTGGAATATTCTAAAATTCATAAAAATAAAATACACAGTATTACAAATAAATTATATGGAAATATAGCTAACAAAATACTAAAAAAAAATTTGCGATAGAGGAATATATGTACTTCTTTATAACACATTAAGTAACAAGTTCTAGTGGTGAGTCTAACAACTACCATGATTTGGTAGTGATGAGCCTAAACAATATTTCATGATATCTGTAATAACTGTAATGTGATATGAAATATCTATTGCTATTGGTAACAAATACTAACATTTCTGTTGGTAACAAAGTTACAGAAATGACTGGTATTATAGAAGTCCATTGCCAATGGTCATAATGGAAGTAAACGCAAACTTACAGTTAGAGGTTAGTGAAAATAATATGCAATTCTCCCCTCCCTTCCAAGTTCAGGAGATCCTTGATTTTAGGGTATGGTCTTGACAGTGAGTGGCTAAGGTTGGGTGGAGGACAAGGTCACTGGAAGATTGGAGGTAAAGGTGAAGGAGTGACAGAACTGAGAGGCTGAGGTACTGGAGACATCAATGTACATGGATATTATAATTTCCAAGAATTCAGCAACAGTCCTAGAGAAAATGACAGTGAACTGGGGCCTAAAATCTCAGCCTCTACATGAATCTCCAATACAAGGGGCAGCTTCTTCTATCTCTGGGCGGTTATAATTATAGGAAAATCCTTCTCTAATCTGAGCTAAACTCAACCTCCCTAATACTCTCTATATTACTCCTGGCTCAGTCCTCTAGAACTATCCATGATTAGACTAGTCTCTCTGGTTTAAGATAGTTCTTGAAGCAATTGAAGACAGTTCCAAGCATTCTCTTTTCTAAGTAGAACAACGTCAGGTCTCTCAACCATTCCTTATATGTCATAGTTTCCAGGACTTTCACTAGGTTGTTTCGTCTCTTCAGGATATACGCTGATTTGCTGATTTCCTTGGGGTGACAGAGTTGGTGGCACCATCTTCTGGCTTCCATTCTGCTGTTCAAATCACTGTGGTAATTAATAAGATGGGTATGGGCACAACACTGTTACTGAGCAACAACAAAGTATCTCATAAAAGTTATACAAAGATCTTCTTCCTTCACAATCTGGTGCCTTCTACTAGCCCTGCTAAATTCAGTGATTACTGTTATGGCAATGGAATTGCTGACAAGAAAGAACACTACAGTGTTAATGCTCCTAACACACGGCAGAAAAGACTATGAATTAGTACATTAGAAGGAGTACTTACAAGAATATCAGTATTTTCAAAATAATTCCTCCAGTATGGTCTAATTTTCCTCTGTCCACCAATATCCCACACATTCAGTTTAAAACCTTGTGACTGTACACTTTTGATGTTAAAACCCTGAAAGAGATAGAGGCCAAAACACCAAGTTTTATTATGCCTTGAGATCATAATTCTGACAGTTTTATTTAATAGCTATGCTATTTATTAATTCTGAGGTACTTTGCTATATGTGACATTAGTAATACTGAAAATGGTTTGCAGTGACAGGGCAGAGAGAAAACATATTTATATACACCTTGGTTCATTGAGGTTGTGGAGTCAGTGTTAATAACGTCATGGCTACAACGACGCTTTCTCTAATGAGTACATATATATAAGTTGCTGAGAAGGCCTTGGTATGAGAATATTCTGATAAGCAACACAGACCACACTCCCTGATGAGTCCTCAGGCAAAATTTAACAGGACATTACATGTAACTAAAAAAAAAAAACAGAAGCCAAATCTGGAGGCTCAACAGAACAGAACAAATCCTGCGTTTAAAAAGAGATAAGAACTGAAAATTGGAAGAGCTGGTTTCTTCAAAAGTAGCTCAAAATAAAAGAAATTTCCTCATATGAATTAATCAGGAAAAGGGCGGAGCTGAATTCAGGACACCGTTGGGGAGGTTAGGTTTGTAATCAGAGTAGCAACCCAATGGGGAAGGTGGGACCTGCAGGAACAGCATTTCAAGCTCTGAACTGAAGCCCCCAACTACAGGCGATGATGGTAACATTTAGAACTGCTCATTAACAGGCATTTCTGATGAACATGAAGACAGTTACTCAAGGTGGAACTTTGAGGAAGGCAAGCAAATCAGAGGCAGGTAGAATTGTGAGCTGGGAGTTAGTGTGGAAAGAAATAAATTAACAAGACCTTTGGGGCTTGGGAGCCCTGGTGGCACAGTGGTTAAGAGCTCAGCTGCTAACCAAAAGGTCAGCAGTTTGTATCCACTAGCTGCTCCTTGGAAACCTTTTGGGGCAGTTCTACTCTGTTCTATAGGGTCACTATGAGTAGGAATTGACTTGACGGCAATGGGTTTGGTTTTTTTTTTTTTTTTGGTCTGGGGTTTGCAGAACACACTTCATGATTAAGAATCAAAAAAAAAAAAAAAAGAAATCTTATTGCAAGAATGATACAGTAAAATCAGGATTCGAAAAATCGAAAAATCTAATAGAGCTTGCTACCATAGAAAAAATATTTCATCCAGAATAACTGGAGTTAAATGGGCCTGGGGTTGTCTCCATAAACATTTGCCTCATCTGCAGCTTGCCAACACTACTGTCTAGCACAGAAGGGCAAGGCACAGTACGATGGCACAGGAACACTGCCACCCAATTTCCACTGAGGATAACAGTCACTAGAGAATAACTGGGGATGATGCTGACTACGGCACTTCTAAAAAGCCAATGAGTGAACACATTAGAAGTTTAAGAACTCTAAAGAGAAACGGCTTAAGCTTATTGTAAAAGGCTGCTTCATTCTGACTCATTGACAAAACCACTTTTGTGTATTTAAAAATTTTACACTCATTATGATACTGAATGTCAAACCCAGTAACATCAAATCCTTTTTAGAATGAGGCAGGGAATAAATAAGAATAAATCCTAGAATCTGGTCATATGTATCAGCTGCCTGAAAATTCTATTAAGTCATCAGACCTAACAAATCTACTAGGAAATTACTCTAAGGAAACAATAATGAATGGGTACAAACATTTGGAGATCTCTATTTCATCAATGTTTAAATACATAACACTGTAGAAAGATGTTCATGATACATTAAGTAAAAAAGATGATAGAAAGCCATTTTTATTTTTTATTTTAAATACACCCATCATATATAGTGTAGGAAAAAAAGACGGAATGGGTATACTCCCACATGTTAACAACACTTTATAAATTTACTACAATGGACATCAATTATTTTTTCTAATACAAAAACACATAGAAGTTTGTTTTAAAGAATAAATGTGAGGTGGGGTGCAGAACTCAAATTCTAGTAAGAAGACCAGATTTGATGGTCTGGCTGAGACTGGAGGAACCCCGGAAAACATGACCCCTGGATTCTCTATCAGCCCAGAACTAAAACAATTTCCGAGGCCAACTCTTCAGACAGGGATTGGACTGGACTGTGGGACATAAAGTGATAGTCGTGAGGAGTGTGCCTCTTAGCTCAAGTAGATACAAGAGACTAAGCGGGCAGCTTCTGTCTGGAGATGAGATGGTAAGGCAGAGAGGGTTAGGAGCTGGCTGAATGGACATGGGGAATCAGGGGTGGAAAGGAGGAGTGTGCTGTCACAGTATGGGGAGAGCAAGTAGAGTCATGTAACAATGTATGTATAAATTTTTGTATGGGAAAAAATTAAAAACAAAAAACAGTTGGGTGGCCTCACAACAGACCCAGGGCAAATAGGAAGGAAGGAATTGTCCATAAAGAAAATGACTAATCAAAATGTGTTTCCTTCTATTATATATTACTGCTTTGATTGCAGATGGAGATAAAATGTGTATGAAAATACCATTTTATTATTTAATTTGAACATGAGATGTCATTAGTAAAAAAGAAAGAAAGAATAAATGTGGAACCTTGACATAATATGATAACAAGGTCACCTATGACATATCTAACAGAGCCTGAAGGTTAGAACTGGAACCTGGGGTTCATAACTCTGGGTTCATTTCCATGTTTGCAATAAGGAAGTCCTCTGTATGCTCTACCAAGATACAGCCTATTGCTAATACTCCAATAAAGTAGCTCTTCTTTTTCTGGCAGAAATTCTGACACACTAATATGCGTTTTCAGCCCTTCTAGGCTAGACTATTGCAATTTGCTCCTCCTTGGGCTACATACTCAGACGCTATAACATTGCTCCTTGGGTAGCAGCTGAAATGACTCTTTGGCAAAGAGTTACAAATCAGTAAGATTCACAGGCCGTGAAGTACACACACTGGCAGTAGTCATTCAAACTCAAAAACCAAGGTCTTATCACAGGAAGGTGACAGAAAATGCTAAATAACCCTGGTTTTGCTAAAACTTCTATGCTGAAATACTTCAAAGCTACTAACAGGGCTGTCCCTAGTTAAGAAGCCCAGGAGGCTGGCCAAAGGTCAAACTTTCTCGGGTTTTCCTAAAGGGAATAAGGTCCAAAGAAGCATGCTAGAATTCTTCCAGTCAAGACCTGTCTTTAAACTTCCAAATTGTGAGCACCACCAACTTTTGGTGTTTTGCTTGAGTATCCTTAGAAAAGAGGAAGGTCGAGTATGCTAGATTTAAAAATATAGGTAATTGTTTTTTATTTTAAACATTGGTATGTATTTGTATTTATTACATTTGGAAAAAAAAAAAAAACACCAGGCTATTGACAGTGGCTTTTCTCAGAGTACTCTTTAGTTTTTTTTCATTTATACTTTCTCTGTATTTTCCACACGTATTAATTTAATAATCAGGGAGGATAAAGCTATTTTAAAAAACAATATAGGTAATCATTTAGATCTGAGAGAATCAATTGTGTCTTGATATATTTTTGAAATTTTAGATTATATAGACTTTTCTCTAAAATAAAGCCTGGAAGTGGACAAAACTGTATTTCTCATTCTGCTTTTCATGTAACTATTATCATCTTCTTTGTGTCACACAACCATGTGGGGCCAAGACAGTGTTCACCTGTGTAGGTGTGATGTGGCTGATGTCTTCAGATGCAAGCTGCTTCAGAAGAGTAGTCTTGCCAGCATTGTCCAAGCCCAGGAGAAGGATTCTCACCTCCTGGTCTGGTGCACTTTTCAGTTTGCGCAGAATTGAGAGCAAGCCCTTGAACAATCATAAAGAGAGAGATTACTTTTGGGACACTGATTTGATATTACTGGACATCCAAACGTCTCCTCCTCCTTAAAAAAAAAAAAAAAAAAAGTTTTTGGTTACGGATAGCTTATATTATTATTACTTTCCACTCTAATTTATTCCATTTGTTTCCTCTTTTCAAGTTTTGGCAGAAACCAAATTCAGCAGCTTAATAAATAACATGGCTTATTCCTGCTGCTCCTATTAATCCAGTTTAGCAGTTACCCCAGATCTCCTGGGAGTATGAACTACTATCACATCTGTATTTCTCTAGCTCTTTATATACACTTAGAATAGAGTACTCATCATATTAGGCCTATAGGTAATTGTTTTGTGTATTTTTTTCTTTTACTAGAGTGAAGTTTCTAGGCAGTAAAGACTGTAGTTTCTCCGTCTCCCAAAATGCCTGGGTTTATTAGAT
Organism: Trichechus manatus latirostris; assembly: GCF_000243295.1. Lineage (NCBI taxonomy): Eukaryota > Metazoa > Chordata > Mammalia > Sirenia > Trichechidae > Trichechus > Trichechus manatus. The sequence goes on from NW_004443943.1 coordinate 29,290,260, forward strand.
AGGCACTACATAATAGTTGTTTGAATTAAATAGAATTATCCACCCAAGGTGTAGTGGTTAAGAGCTTGGCTGCTAACCAAAGGTCGGCAGTTCGAATCCACTAGGTGCTCCTTGGAAACCCTGTGGGGACAATTCTACTTTGTCCTATAAGGGTGGCTATGAGTCAGAATTGACTAGACGGCAACAGGTTTTTGGTGTACAAAAAATACAAAAAGGTACCAGTTCGTAGCTGGGCTCTCTGTTGAAGACTATCTATTTCACCTCAGGGTTAAGACTACTTTCCTCAAAATACCCTACCATCACCTAACTTTTCACAAGACCCTTACAGTAAGAATAGCGCATGGTATGGATTATCTATGTTTTCCAGATGGAGAATGTGATACAATAGACTTTTTGTAAAAGTCACTCATGAAGCAAAGAACATCAAAATTCAACCAGAGTATTTTTCACTAGTAACCTAGTATTTTTGTAGGTTGTTTTTAGTTATTTTTTTTAAAGGACAGAATAAATCACGTTGTTTTTCAGCAAAGAACATAATTTGTACATGCTAGCTATTTGTTCTATAGCTGACAATCTTGTTCTAATGAGGCATGATTACAACAAGAATCAAGAATCAGAGTTTAAAGGGCATATAATATAATCTCCCAGTTCAAGCAGAAATTCCTTTAAGATGAATCTTAGAATTATATAAAACGGTTATATTTGTCATCCACATTATACCAGGCAATAATTCAAACTAGTCTGTTCACCAAGATCAAATAATACTCCTGTGCAATAATTCTCAACAATTGGGTCTTTGGATAATGATATGCAAATATGCATAATCATGAGGCATTCCTTTCTGTTTACCAGTTCTAGTACTGTATTTGCACTGACTTATGAAGGACCACATTAACCTCTCTATGCCTTAATTTTTTCCAGGAATAAAACGGAAGGTTTAGTCTAAGGTAGAAAGACAGATTCTATGCCAAAAGATTTGAGGAAGAGAGACTGAATAGAATTGAAACAAAAAAGATAGGCAGGTCATTTTTTGCTTTTGTTTTTATCTCATCTGGCCTTGAATATTTTGACACCATCCTTCTTGAGACTATTTATAAGCCATCTCTGTGGTTTTTAGTAGCTCTACTGCAATCATTCTTATTCATAAGGTTGCTATAAGTCGTAATCGACTCGACGGCAATGGGTTTGGTTTTTCTTATTTATAATACCCCCTTTCAGAACAGTTAAAATTAGAATTCTGAGATCCTCAGGGGACTGGTTATACAAAAAAGCACACAACAGGGAAAACACATTGTTCTACTCATTCTGAATTCCTGATTAGATGTGAAGAGAAACGGTCACATTACCTCTTACAATAAATTCTGAAACAACTGGAATTTATCACATTAGTACATTAACTGACAGGATGTTAAAAGGTCTTCTCATGTATAACCTTTAAACCTTGAACTAAAAATGTCCCCTGAAATCTTCTTAACACAAACAGTAGTTTAGCTTAACTAGTAAAAAATGTGTGCCTTGAGCATTATGCTCTTTTAAGGACTATCTATATGGGATCAAATTGACAACAGCAACTGGAAAGGTTAGATAGGAACCTTGGGTGCAGTGAATTTATGTTAATGGGGGAGAAACAACTCAGACAAGGAGGATGAGAATGTTACACAACTCTGAGAATGTAATCAACGTCACTAAATGCTACGTGTAAAACCTGTTGAATTAGTGTATATTTTGCTGCATGTATTCTCAACACCAACAAAATAAATAAATTTAAGAAGAATAATAAAAAAAGGTCTCACGTATTAACTACTAGAGTAGAAATCGTGAAGAAAGATCTGTTTTCTGTAAAATACTTTCAAAACTCAAAATTAATTTTTTTTTTAATTGTACTTCAGGTGAAGACTTACAGAACAAATAGTTTCTCATGAAACAGAATACACATGTTGTTTTATGACATTGGTTAACAACCCCACAACATGTCAACCCTCTAACTTCTCAACCTTCTTTTTGGTGAAAATATACATAGCCAAAGATACACCATTTCAAAAATTTCTACATGCACAGTTCAGTGACATTGACTACGCTCTTCCAATTGTGCTGTTATTCTCACTTAAGATGAAGGCTTCCAGAACAAAATAGTTTCTCATTTAACAGTTACTACAAATGTTGCCCTATGACAATGGTTAACAATCTCACAACATATCAACAATATCCTTACTCAACCTTGGGTTCCCTATCACCAGCTTCCTTGTCCCCTTCTGCCTTCTGGCCCTTGTCACTGGACTACTGTACCTCGTTAGTCTCATTGGGTTTTACAGGGCTGTCCATTCCCAGGCTGAACGGTGAACCTCGGAGATAACTTCACCACTGAGCTAAGAGGGTGTCTGGGGGCCATACTCTCGGGGTTTCTCCAGTCTCCTTTAGGCCAGTAAATCTGGTCTTTTTTTTTGTGAGTTAGAATTATGTTCTACATCCTTCTCCAGCTCTGTGCAGAACCCTCTGTTGTGATCCTAGTCAAAGCAGTCAGTGGTGGTAGGCGGGCACCATCTAGCTGTACTGGACTCAGTCCAGTGGAGGCCTTGGTAGCTGTGGTCCATTAGTCCTTTGGACTAATCTTTTCCTTGTACCCTGTTCTCTTCATTCTCCCTTGCTCCCGAAGGGATGAGACCAGTGGAGTATCTTAGATGGCCGCTCACAGGCTTTTAAGACCCCAGACACTACTCACCAAGGTAGAATGTAGAACATTGTCTTTATAAGCTGTGTTATGCCAATTGAGCTAGATGTTCCCCGAGACCATGGTCCCCACAGCCCTCCGCCCAGCAATTCAGTCCCTCAGGGAGTTTGGATGTGTCTATGGGGCTTCCATGACCTTTCCTTGTACAGGTTGTGCTAGTTTCCCTTGTATTGTATACTGTCTCACCCTTCACCCAAGATACCACTTATCTATTGCCTATTTACTATTTCCCCCCCACCCCTCCCATCCTGGTAACCAACAAAGATTGTTACATTCAAAATTAATGTTTTTAGTCTTCTCTCAGATTCATCTCTTCTTCTCTAAAAAATCACTAAATAAATATCCTGTATCCTAGAAGACCAATAACCCAATTAAAAAATGGGCAAAGGATATGAACAGGCACTTCATCAAAAAAGACATTCAGGTGGCCAGCAGACACCTGAGGAAATGCTCACAATCATTAGTCATTAGAGAAATGCAAATCAAAACTACAATGAGATATCATCTCACTCCAACAAGATGAGCATTAATCCAAAAAACACAAAATAATAAATGTTGGAGAGGTTGTGGAGATACTGGAACACTTATACACTCTTGGTGGGACTGTAAAATAGTACAACCACTTTGGAAATCGATTTGGAGCTTCCTTGAAAAGCTAGAAATAGAAGTACCATACGATTCAGCAATCCCATTCCTTGGACTATATCCTAGAGAAATAAGAGCCATCACACAAATAGATATATGCACACCCATGTTCACTGCAACACTGTTCACAATAGCAAAAGGATGGAAACAACTTAGGTGTCCATCAATAGACGAATGAATAAACAAATTATGGCATATTCACACAATGGCATACTACGCAACGATAAAGAACAACAATGAAGCCGTGAAACATCTTATAACATGGAGGAATCTGGACGGCATTATGCTGAGTGAATTTAGTCAGTTGCAAAGGGACAAATATTGTATAAAACCACTATTATAAGAACTCAAGAAAAGGTTTAAACACAGAAGACAATATTCTTTGATGATTATGAGGGTGGGTAGGGAGGGAAAGGGGTATTCACTAACTAGATAGTAGACAAGAAGTATTTTAGGTGAAGGGAAGGATAACACACACTACAGGGGAAGTCAGCACAACTGGACTAAACCAAAGCTAAGAAGTTTCCTGAATACAACCAAACATTTCAATGGACAAAGTAACAGTGGCAGGGGTCTGGGGACCATGGTTTCAGGGGACATCTAGGTCAATTGGCATAACAAAGTTTATCAAGAAAATGTTCTACATCCTACTTTGGTGAGTGGCATCTGGGGTCTTAAAAGCTATCAAGAGCCATATAAGATGCGTCATTTGGTCCCAACTCACCTGGAGCAAAGGAGAATGAAGAACACCAAAGACACAAGGAAACTAGTAGCCCAAGAGACAGAATGGGCCACATAAACCAGAGACTTCATCAGCCTGAGACCAGAAGAACTAGATGGTGCCCAGCTACCACCAATGACTGCCCTGACAGGGAACACAACAGACAGTCCTTGACAGAGCAGGAGAAAAGTGGGGTACAGAACTCAAATTCCAGTAAAAAGACCAGACTTAATGGTTTGACTGAGACTGGAGGAATCCCGGAAAACACGGCCCCCGGACTCTCTGTTAGCTCAAAACTAAAACTATTCCCAAGGCCAACTCTTCAGACAAAGAGTAGACTGGACTATGGGACATAAAATGATACTCATGAAGAGCGTGCTTCTTAGCTCAAGAAGATACATGAGACTAAACGGGCAGCTCCTGTCCGGAGGCAAGATGAAAAGGCAGAGAGGCTTAGGAGCTGGTTGAATGGACACAGGAAATCCGGGGTTGAAAGGAGGAGTGTGCTGTCACAGTATAGGGAGAACAACTAGGGTCACATAACTATGTGTGTATAAATTTTTGTATGAGAAACTAACTTGAATTGTAAACTTTCATTTAAAGCACAATTAAAAAAAAAAAAAACTGTATCCTGCAGGCTGGGGCCTTGTACATGCTCATTATTTTTGAAATGTAATAATTAGAGAAAAAGATCATTTCTATTCATCTTAAAAGGAGAGAAGCAAAGCACAGATGAGAAAGAAACCATTCTAACTACAGTTAAATGTTATAAACCTAATGGCAAAGAAAACAGTTCTTCTCCATTTCTGATAAATAATTTTCCTTGTTAGGAAAGTAACTTCCCAATAAAATAACTTTACAAGCTTCATCTTCAAGTGAAATGACAGAGAAATGGAAAGTATAGCTAATATTTTCTTCCAGCAAAATGATAAATGACACCTGAAGCATGGTCTAGGGCAGACTAATGCAAATACAACACAGTATCACATTAACCCAACTACTGAGGACAGGGGATCACAGGATTATCAGGGTTTGCTAAATAGGGAGGAGGATATTTATAGATTATGTGAGAGTTCTGCTTGAAAGGTAAAACTAAGCTGATTTAAGAGGCTGGAGCCAAGAGAGTAGTGTAAGTCTATTCCATGCTTTTACTCATATATGCCCATACTTTATTTTATTTTAAATGTCAAATAAAGGAAGACAGCCATTAGAAGTTAAATTTATTATGGGGCTGAGTTTTGCAGTATAATAACAAGAAAATTAATTTTCAAAGTGTACTTTTGGCCAAAATATCTATTCATTCGATTTTCATTAAACACCTATAATGTGCCCCAAGTACAACAGTGAGTAAAATAGACATCATCTCAGGGAATTCTGCATCCTCAGAATTTATACTCCCATGACATTAAATGAAGGCAATCTAAGAAACAAGAACATCAGTTAATTGTATATTGTGTGTCACCATCGTGTGTTGCGAACCAGTTATCTGCACCCTGATAGAGAGAACTGGTCTGACTCAGACACAAAACATTTAAACTTTTCTACAGGCAAATCATGAATAGATGTGCTATCGACGGCATTTTGTCTGCCTCAAAATCAGTTTAAATTCATCCACTGGCAGAGGCATGCCGGGCTGACCTAAAACGATACAAAGTAGGTCATTAAAAAAACTGGGTAGTGGGGGTGGGAGGAGAAGGGGAGAAAATGTGTTGGCACATGGAAAATACAAGTGGCTGTCATGAGTGGTGGAAACCTTGGTGGCATACTGCTTAAGCGCCATGTCTGCTAACCACAAGGTCAGCAATTCAAATCCACCAGGCACTCCTTGGAAACTCTATGGGGCAGTTCTACTCTGTCCTATATGGTCGCTATGAGTAGGAATGGACTCGATGGCAACGGGTCATGAGCAGCTAAAATTTAAATATTAAAATTACTAGGCCAATGTCAAGTACATACACTTCTTGTAACTAGCTTAAGTGTAATGACTTCAATTTATTTTGACCTCTTTAAACCATTATAAATACTGATGCTGCCCAGAGAGACCTTGTTCATCTCCAGGAACTCCTACAGTTTTGAAAGGGAGTCCCTCACCCCAACTTTGTCTTCTTTCTCATCACTTCTATACTAAGTTAAAAAAAAAAAAGTTTCCTGAGGAAGAGAATATGGGCATCTTCTTAAGAAGATTGAGTTCTTCACCAGAGTCCTAATGAAAAGACATGTATTCAGCTTCCCTATATATGTAACACTGAGCATGGATTCATGTAGAAAACGGGAACAATATTCATATCTCAAGAAAAAAATGTCATGATGATTAAATTAGATAATGCATATAACACATGGCACATAATAAGTACTCAAAACAATAGCTGCTTTTATTTTTTCATTTTTCATTGACCATTTGCTAACCAGGAAACATAAATACTGTTGAGAACAATCTTCAAATGTTGAATATATTTGATAACTACCACTAGGTTCATATGTGTGGAAGAAACTCATTGCCATCGAGTCGGTTCCAACTCATAGCGACCCTATAGGACAAAGTAGAACTGTCCCACAGGGTTTCCAAGGAGCGGCTGGTGAATTTGAACTACTGACCTTTTGGTTAGCAGTTGAGCTCTTAACCACTGTGCCATCAGGGCTCCATATATGTGGAAGTACACCATACTTACTGAATGAAATGAGTCATATTTTAAATAAACAGTGATTAGGTATGTGCTAAAATTACTGTCATCTTAGTGTTTCACCATGCTAATCCTAAATGTTCAGGAAAACCAATTATGGGTTTTTGTTACAGTAACTTAAGTTTAAAAAAATGTATTAGTCATAGCTGCAGATGAAAACACACACACACATACACACACACACACACACACAGAGCCTGGGACCCATCCTTTAGTTGTACAGTTAACCACGGGGGCTCATGGGATACCAGATGTGGCACATTTAATTAGACCACTGACCATTTAAATTTAGTGTTCCACTTCCAGTTCTAAGAATAGCTCTCACTTTTGGAGATAGGAAAAAAAAAAAGAAGTATTTGGGAAACCAGATAAAGAATCTAGAATAATTTGTCCTAATTTCTTATTGTTCATTTCAGCAAAATAAAAATAAAACCAAAATCTGTTTTGATGGTTGAATACAACAGCTGTATATGACACTATTAGATACACTTTCAATTTGCTGTATACACTGTCAATTTTTTGTATACAGTGTCTATTTGTTGTGTACAATGTCAGTTTGCGCCTGGAAACATGAGCAGTGCTTAATTTATTGTGGCCTATAATTATAAACTACTAAACAATTATAAAATTACCGTCACTTAATTGATAAACTGGGAGAAGTTAGCCAACTCTTATGCATTTCTCATCTATGATGACAAAATTCATTCTCTGTTGGTTTGGCATGCCTTTTTCCTTTCAATTCCAGTTATTTTCTGTGTAAATATTTATGTTTGTACTCATTTGTTGAGAAAAACTTAGCCTTTTAATGGACAGCTCATGTATAAACGATTAATAAGAAGAAAACACTTGTAAAATCTGTTTAGCCTGAGGTTAATAAAACTGCAATGTAGCAACTGTGAAATGTGATTGGCAACTTCAGATCAAGTAATTCTACTTCTTTAACAATCTGACAAGGTAAAATCAATTGGAATTTTTTTTTAATCAAAATTTTCTCACTGGATAATCTGAACAAAGATACGTATATATATATACATTTTCCACTTGGGGGCAGCTAGCTGCTTCTTATACCTTAAATCAACAGAAATGGATCAACATTTTAAAAAAATCAAAAAGCAATTGTGGGTGGGGTGGGAAAAGTAACTAAGTTTGAGTACTGGATCTTTGCGGTTGTTAAACCAACCAATCTGCTCTAAATAATTCAAAATCAATTTTTCTACTGACAAGCTCTGAAACTACTCATTCCATTTTAACCCCCTCCAAGAAACTGCAGAGAAATCAAGACGACCCGTTTCTCATTGTCATCGAGTCAATTCCGACTCATAGCTACCTAAAGGACAGAGTTGAACTGCCCCGTAGGTTTTCCTAGGCTGTAAATCTTTACGGAAGCCGACTGCTACATGTTTCTCCTGCATCAAGAAGGCAGAGTGTCAAATCTGTCACACATCATAATTTACTCTCTGGGAAAGATTTAATTAGGGCTAACGGAGAAAAGGCTTGCCCCAAATTGATGGCCACTCCCAGTTTTAATTTCCCATTCTTTTTAGTTTGGAGACCCCAAACTGGGATTAAGACCTTTGGTTCTGGTGTGGTCATATGCAAAAGGTTGCTACAGGTTCCGAAGGATATACTGAAGATTGAGCAGTAAATTTGCCTACACCAATGTGGATTAAGTATTGAAAAGAAATCTGTCATCATCAACTAGATTTTGCAGAACTCTCAGCAAATAAGAAACTCCAGGTTGCAGAAGGGCGCCAGCCACGCAGACGCCAAGGCAGCTTAAGATTCACCAGGCATCCCTTTCAAGCAGCACCTCTTTGTGCCCTGGGACTCCCACGCCCCAGGGACTCGCATCTCGCGAGGTAGAGGAGAGCTAGGCTATCATCTCCCGTGGTACTGCCAGGGCGACCTCAAAGAGGGCAGCGCCAGTCCCTCTCCCCGCTTCGGGCTCGGTCCCAGACGGACCCCACTTTCCTGCGACGCAGGAAGGCGGATTCCCCGAGAAGATCTAAGTCTGCGTGCGGAGGCTGGTCTCCGCACTCCTCGATCCGCCTTCATCCCTGTCCCCAGAGCAATGATGGAGCCCCGGCTCCGTACGGGGCCAGTCACGCACCCTGTCAGCCCCTTCCCCGCGCCTCGGACCGGTTGCAAACCCCGCCTTCCTCCCCAGGCCCAGGCCTCCCTCCAGGGGCCATCCTCGGGGCTCCCTGCCGTCCCCCGAAACCGATCCAGAACCCAGCAGCTGGCTGCGCGCCGTCCCTTTCCCCCCTTAGCTCTGAGCGCAGTGCCCCGCCCTGGGCCTGGGGACGGGAGCGTGACCAGCCAGCTCCGGAGGGGCCCAGGCCCCCCATACTCACCATCCTCCCGCCGAGTCCCTCCTCCTCCTCCTCCTCCTGCCTCCCCGTTACCAGGGGCAACTGCTGCGGCACCGCCCCCGACGTCCCTCGCACGCACAGCGGAGGAGGAAAGCAGCGGTACAGAGGCGGGTCCAGCTCCACTTTCCCCAAAGTGCGCAAGCGCGCCAAGGGCCCGCTCATCGCGCAGGCGTGCTATTAGAGCGGCTCGAGACGGCTGCAGGCTTGCATTGACCTGGAGAATGCTGCAAACCAGCCCACGTGGCTGGCGGGGGCCGCCGAGCCGGTGATTTGGGGCGGGGCGAGGGGGCGGGGCCCAGACGCGGCTCTCCAAGCGTGCTGCATCTGGTGGCAGTTGTCTCAGTGCACTCCCGGGACCAGGTAAGGGCAGTTGGGGAGAGGGCCGCTTGCCACGTCTACTTCCAGTCATCACGTCCCGGGAGGGAGCTTGGATTTCTGTCCTTACTCTGCTCAGGAGGGGCTGCAGCGCGGGCTAGACGCTAGACTTCCACCTGCAGAAGCCACGTGGCGCGAGGAGTGGCTTGGGGCTGTCCCCGCCAATCCTCAGCACCTTCCTTTGCTAGACCAAGGGACGGGGGCGTTTTGGGCTGCGCACCTACCTCCCTGCACACCCTGTGTGAGAGTCTGGAATGGGGGATCCAGGTGGTGAGAGGGGAGGAGGCAGCTTGTCTCAGTACAAGGACCAATCTGGGACTGGCCCTGATCTGAGTTGACAGCAGTGGTGAAAGGCGTTTTGCGATTGGCTGAGTTTTGCTAAGCTATGTTGGACCGGGTCCTACACCATCTGCACTTCTGGAAGAGGCAAAAATCGGCCTGGACTTCGAGCCAAAGAAGAGTAAGGGCGTTCTGGGTTGGTGGGGAAGTGCTTCCTCCCATCCTTTCACATGCAGAGGCCCATGGAAGAGTTGTCACATACATGCCAGGCCCTGTTCTAGGCGCTGGAGTTAACAGCAGTGGACAAAATCTGCTTCCTAGTGAAATGCTTTTCATACATGATTTCATTTCATTCTCACAACCACCCTGGAAGTTGGTTATTTTAAGCAATAGAATGAGACTTGAACTGAGTTCTGTCTGACTCTGGAGGGAGTGCTCCAAGTAGGAGGAACAGAGTGGTTTATGTCTGCAATGTAAACCAGACCTTTTAAGAGCTGGTAAAGTCTGGGCGCTGATGGATAGACCTGGAAGTTTTCAGATGCTTAAGTGCCTCTTACCTACCACCGATGGTTCTTTGAGGATTATATGAATTATTATATGTCAAGTGCATAGAACAATGTCACACACAGGAAGAGCTATATAGAAATTAGCTATATTAGTTTCATCCAGGGCTTCAAACTAGTTCTTCTTGATTCAGTCATGGCCGAGGAAGAGAAACTGGAACAGAGCCAAATTTTTTAAATTTGGGTGAACCAGGATGATAACCAGAATGGGAAGAATTATGGATCGAAGCCCTGCTAGAAACCTGATCTCCCTCTTAGAAAACAAGGGCAGCATACACGTTGCATAGTAACCAAATTACTTGCCAGTAGGATTTTGAGCAGAATTGGAAACAGCAGTCCCTCGCTCAAAGATGGCGGCCAACCACACAGCTTTGAATGTGCGTCCTCTCCACAGTCTTGCCGATAATCAAATCTCACTCATCAGGCTCCTGAAAGGGCTCACTATGCCTCTTCCAAGTCTCCCATTCCAGGGCTTCCGGCTGTAATTTTTCCTGTGCCGGTTGTTGTTCCAGATCATCCAAAGTGTAAAAATTTGGGTCTGTTCCGGTGTCGCTTTGTTGGCCGAGACTGAACAGGTTCAAAGCCCTAGTTTCACCTAGGTTTTTAGGTTTTGCCCCTCTTCCTATCAGCAGGCTTTCAAGCCTATCCAAAATCATTGGAATGAAGGCAGATTTTTCCCTGAATGGTCCTTAGCTATTTGTGCATTTAGCCAATTTTTAAACATCTGCTACTTGCGTACCAGTTCAGAACCTTGAATAAAGAGGTGCAAGATGAGTGGTTAACTCAGAGTGTGCCATCTCTAAAGGAGCCCTGGTGGTACAATGGTTAAGAGCTTGGCTGCTAACCGATAGGTCAGCGGTTCTAACCCACCAGTGGCTCTGAAGGAGAAAAGACCTGGCAATCTCCTCCTCCGTAAGGATTACAGCCTAGGAAACCCTATGGGGGTAGTTCTACTCTATCCTGTAGGGTCGCTATGAGTCAGAATTGACTTAAAGGCACACACCAACAACAACCATCTCTAACCAGATGTAATCTGCCTATTTCTAGCTCAGTAAAATTTCTAGCTTTTGTAAAATAAGGAGGCAGATTTCTCTTTCTGGGTTGTGTCTGTGTCCAGCATCACTGTTGCCTTGGAATAATGTGGGTGTACATAGTCATACACCTGGGCCAACTCATTGGATTATTAGTCTCATTCTCCAACTTGGTCTAGCCAGCCTTGACACCAACCCTCACCTATCTCAGTGGTCTGTGTGTGAAGAAACCTTCTTAAGTCTTTGGCTACCTTGCTATCCTCCTGGTGTGAACACCAGGAATGCTGTTTTGTTTTTTTCCTTGCCTGGGGCTCCAAACAGGGAATCCTTGGGTAGAGAAAATTATCTGCACTTTTCTCCCTCATAGGAGAATACCCCAGAGGGGGTTTGGAAGCCCCTTCTCTGAGCTATGATACTGTTTGCCGGAGAAAAACAAGTCACTCTGGGAAGGATGAGCATTACTTCAGGAGAGGTAGTAGGTTATTTCCCTCTCTCTTTTCTCCTTTTTGCCCCCTTAGCAGAAAATAAGTAAGTTGTAATGGAAAGAGAAGGAGCCCTGGTGGCACAGTGATGAAGCACTTGGCTGCTAACCAACAGGTTGGTGGTTTGAACCCACCAGTTACTCCATGGGAGAAAAGATGTGGCAGTCTGCAGTCTGCTTTTGTAAAGATTTACAGCCTTGGAAACACTATGGGGCAGTTCTACTCTGTCCTGTAGGAACTCTATGAGTTGGAATCAACACGATGGCAATGGGTTTGGTAATGGGTTAGTGGAAGGAGAAACTGTCTAGGTGACCCTAAGCCAAGCCTTATGACCTTGGGAAGTGGAGTGCTAGCTATCATCAGAACTTTGAAGACTGGATCTGTTCCTCTTTATACCTGCCACAGGTCTTTAGTGCTGGGCATGTGCGCCATAAATGCTCACCATCCTGGTTGAATGGATGCGAACCTTTCTAGGCTTCAGTTTCCCCTTCTGTGAACTGAAGGGATTGGTCCAGGGTCCCTAATGTCTTTGAGCTGTGACATTCTCTAATCCTAGAAGGAAAAGGAGGTATTGGCCAATCACCTGTTTGATTTCTATCTCCCCCTTGTGCCCAGTAGTAAGAAACACATTCCTTCAGAAGAGGGGCCACCCTAGACATGATGGTGACCTTTTTAGGGAGGACTAGATGTGGTTGTATGGGAGGAGGGAGAGTAACAGTGCAAGAAAAGTTAGAGACTACATATGGTTCAAGAAGCCCTGGGGGCACAACCTTTAAGGGCTCGACTACTCACTGAAAGGTTGGGGGTTTGAACCCACTGTCATGGATTGAATTGTGTCCCTCCAAAATATGTGTCACTTTGGCCAGGCCATGATTCCCAGTACTGTGTGATTGTCCACCATTTTGTCATCTGATGTGATTTTCCTGTGTGTTATAAATCCTACCTCTATGATGTTAATGAGGCAGGATTAGAGGCAGTTATGTTAATGAGGCAAGGCTCAATCTACAAGATTAGGTTGTGTCTTAAATCAATCTCTTTTGAGATATAAAAGAAAGAAGCTAGCAGAGAGATGGGGGACCTCAGTACCACCAAGAAAGAAGTGCCAGGAGCAGTGTGTCCTTTGGACCCTGGGTCCCTGTGCTGAGAAGCTCCTAGTCCAGGGAAAGATTGATGACAAGGACCTTCCCCCAGAACCAACAGAGAGAGAAAGCCTTCCTTTGGAGCTGGCGCCCTGAGTTAGAACTTCTAGCCTCCTAGGCTGTGAGAGAATAAATTTCTGTTTGTTAAAGCCATTCACTTGTGGTATTTCTGTTGTAGTGGCACTAGTTAACTAAGACACCCACCCAGTGGCTTTGTGAGAGAAAGATCTGATGAAAGAAAAACCCTATGGGGCAGTTTTATTCTGTCACATGGGGTCACTATGAGTCGAAATCGATTTGGCAGCACCTAACAACAGCACATATGGTTCAATACAGCCGGGACAGACAATTTGCAACTTTGTGAAAGAAAGCCTGCTCTTAATTCTGTAGCCAAGGCAGGTTCTGAGTTTGACTTATAAGAAGTGACATTCCAGTGGGCCCAAGGATAAGTTGGAATACATTTCAGACAGGTCATAGATATTTCTTGAGGGCAGATGAGGAATATAGCAGCGAACAGCAAAGACATGGTCCCCATGCTTTTGAGCCACACATTCTATCTGAGAAGGCTGACTTTAAACAAATTGCTATAAATAACAAGAAAATGATCATTGCAGAAGCCCCAAGTGTTGCCAAGAAGTCCAGGGTGCTTTGGGAGCATAACAGAAGGACTTGAGTTTGCCCTGAAGAGGTCATGTTTAAGCTGGGTGGATGAAGGGTAATCTAGTCTGAAGAGGGTTTGGGGGCAGTGGGTGTGGGGGACATGTTCCAGACAGAAAATTTAGGTTTTTTTTTCTTTGTACCTTATGTTTCACATAAGACAAGAGCTGTGCTGCTCCCATTCTGACCTTTATGAAGGCAAAAGTTCTTGCATAATTTAACAAATGATCACCCTTCATGGTAGAAGTGGTTCCATGATAAAAGGCAGAGGACTTTCCAACACTGAGCTGGAGGGTGGTGAGAGATGGCAGAGAAGGACGGATGGGGAGATTGTGTGTTGAGAGGGAGATGTAGCATTTTGCTCAGCCCACTGTCTCCAGCAAGTATGGTCCTGGACCTTTGTAAGCCGAGGCAGTGTCATCTGTGGGCCAGGCTGACTGCTTTTAGCTTCACATAGAGTGAGAGAAGGAGCCCCGGTGGTGCAATGGTTAAGCACTCTGCTGCTAACTGATAGGTCGGCCGTTCAAACCCACCAGCCGCTTTGTGGGAGATAAGACCTGGCCATGTGCTTATGTAAAGATTACAGCCTAGAAAACCCAATGGAGCAGGTCTACTCTGTCCTATAGGGTTGCTATAAGTTGGAATCACACAACAACAGAGTCAGGGAAAATGAGTCTTTTCCCCTCTTCTCACTCCTGGGTTCAGCTGGGACTAAGCAAAATGACTTTGGTCTTTGAACCAGCTGCAGGAGGCTGAGGCAGCCTGTTCTAGAGGGCAGAGCCTAGGGCATCCTCGTGGGCTTCATGGGTGGATGGGAGAGGGGAAGTCAGAGTTTGGGCAGTGGACGCCTGTGCCTCGCTTCTCCCTAGTGGCCTCAGGCCAGGCAGGGGTGCTGTGGTTACCTCACGCTGGGCGACTCCTCACCTGCCTCCTTCCTCTTCAGAAACGACTTACCCCTGGCATGTCAGCTAGCTGAAGTTTCTCCCATTCTAACAAAAAATTTAAAATTAACCACCACTCTCTCTTCTTCCCATGTGTTAGCTACCCTCTCCTCCTACCTCTCTGGTTGTTCTTATTTTTGGGGGGACTTCCTTTTTTCAACTTGCCTCTTAAATGCTTTTTCAGGGTTTGTCCTCTGCTCTCTTCTCTTCCCGCTCTGTCTTCTCACTGGAAAACTTAAACTACCTCAGTGCAGCTGACTTGATTTTTTTACTTCTTCCCCAGACCTCTGTGCTCTCTGCTTCCTTTCAGACCTGAATATCCAAATGCTGACTAACTGGACATCTTATTCAGCAAATACTTGAGTGCCTTCCTCATGCAGGCACCAGGCTAGGCACCGGGCTGCAGTGCTGAGCAAGACAAACACAGCCCGGACTTGGAGGCGCTTTTGGCCTAGTAGGGGAGGTAGGCATTCATCAAGATAAAGTGACAGAGCATAATGACAAACTGTCATTACTCTGAACAAAAAGTACGCAGCCAAGAGGGCTCATAGCAGGGCCCCTGGCCTAGAAGCAGAGGAGGTGGGAGGGGTACTTCAGAGAAGGACTTCTGAGGAAATGAGGTTTAAGCTGAAATCTGAAGGAGAATAGGTGTCATTTAGTGAAAAGGGGGAGGGAATAGCATTCTGGACAGGTAACAGCATTTGCAAAGAACTTGAGACAGGAGGCAGCCTATTGCATTTAAGAAAGTCCCATGCCACTTGAAACTCAACATGTGGAAATAGGTTTTCCCCTTAAAACCTATTTTCCTATATTCTCTATCTCAGCACATTGTTGCCAAAGTCAGAAGCCCTGGATATTTGTGATTAGCCAGCTTGGCTAGGCTGAATAAAACTCAGGATTTCCTCTCTGGTATGTTTCTGGATAGAGAGGGCTGTGAGGATGGCCGCGGCCATTTTGTGGCAGATACACACCTTCTCCATTCAAACAGTAACCTAGATGTTGCTGTGAAGGGATTTTACAGATTTAACTAAAGTCCCTAATTGGTTGGCTTTGAGTTAATCAAAAGGGAGTTTATCCTGGGTAGGCCTGACTCAATCAGGTGGAAGCTCTTTAAAAGAGGGCCTACCCCATAACACTTGGGGTTGCTGTGAGTCAAAATTGACTTGACAGCACTTAACAACAATGTATCTGTATTCTTACATCTTTATCCCCTTGCTTCTCTGGTTCAACCCAGACTGATACACTATTGCTCCTGTACCCAATCACTTAGCCAATCCTAAGATCCTGCTTCTTTAAAAGGTTCTCATTCTGGGACCCTCTTCTCTGTTCTGGTGCATCTGTGTCTATTTGAGCCCCCACTTCTTGCCTAGATGACTGGGGTTCCTTCCAGCTGATCTCCCTGCATCTCAAGAGGTCCTACCCACCCTGTTTATTCCCATGCTCGGAGTGTTCCTTCTAAACGGCAAATCTGATCTTGCCACTCCCCTTCTTAAAATCCTTTATTGGCTTCCTGAAATTGTCAGGCAAGGGTTTTAAAGCCTTAGCTTTTCAAGTCGTGGATTCCAGAGCCCAGTTATAGGCGAGAGTGCTGAAGTGACTCAGGCTGAATTAAAATCCTGGCTCTGCCACTGGCTAATGCTTGAATGATTTGGTAAAGGTACTTAACTGCACCTCAGTTTTTTCATCCATAAAATGGGGTTAAATTAAAGTATCTGCCTCATACAGTTATTGCGAAGAGGAATTGAGAAATGCATGTCCAGCACTAAGCAAAGTGTCTAGCATACAGTAAGAGCTCAAGAGGTGTTAGCTGTTGTCATCATTGTCATCAGGTCCCCACGTGCACTGTGTGGTTTCCATGCTTGCTCTTCTTTTTGCCTGAGATACTGCTCCTCTATCTAGCTAACTTTTACACATCCTAATTTCATGATCTCATGAAGTATATTCAGAATCCCTAATCCATTTTAGATAAAGTGACCATATAATTTGCCCTCCAAATTGGGACACTTTTGAGAGTGAAAAGCGGTGCTATTAATAATGAACCCGGGACAGCAGTCCCAGGCAAGCTGGGAGAAATAGCCACCCCAATTTTAGATTCCTCTTCCCTGGCTTCCTGCTGCGTGCAGTGTCTGTCGACAGCACCGTGTACACTCTGCTGTTTTCCTGGCCTCTCCTCCTGTCACTCTAACTCCTGAGGGTAGGCGCTGTGCCTCACTCATCCCATGGCCTGCGGTCTCACTCACACACTATTATGGATCGAATCGTGTCCCCCCAGAATATGTGTTGTAAATCCTAAACTCTATACCTGTGGTTATAATCCCATTTGGGGTTATATTAAGAGGCCATATCAGTGTGGGGTGTGCTTTAAGCCAATCACCTTTGAGATAAAAAGAGCAGATTAGGACTGGACTGTGGGACATAAAATGATACTTACGAAGAGTGTGCTTCTTAGCTCGAGAAGCTACATGAGACTAAATGGGCAGCTTCTGTCTGGAGATGAGATGAGAAGGCAGAGAGGGTTAAGAGCTAGCTGAATGGATATGGGAAATCAGGGGTAGAAAGGAGGAGTGTGCTGTCACAGTACAGGCAGAGCAATTAGGGTCACATAACAATGTGTGTATAAATTTTTGTATGAAAGACTAACTTGAAATGTAAACTTTCACTTAAACTACAATAATACAATACAGTAAGAGCTCAATGGGTGTTAGCTGTTATCATCATCATCAGGTCCCCACATGCCCTGTGTGGTTTCCATGCTTGCTCTTCTTTTTGCCTGAGATACCGCTCCTCTGTCTAGCTAACAACAACAACAACAACAGAAAGAATACAATAGAACCTGATAGCAATTTCTAAAAAAGAGCAGATGAGGACAGAGAGCAAGTGGAGATGGGGGACAATAGAAGCCACACCACATGATGATCGCTGAGGAATGGAAGCTGAAGGGAGACGAGGACTTTCCCCCAGAGCCAACAGAAAGAGAAAGCCTTCCCCTAGAGCCAGTGCCCTGAATTTGGACTTCTAGCCCCCAAAACTGTGAGAAAATAAATTTCCGCTTGTTAAAGCCACCCATTTTTGGTATTTCTGTTATAGCAGCACTAGATAACTAAGACGCACACGCACACACACTTGCTGCAGTGCTGAAAGTGATCGTGTCGTGTTCATTCCCACCTTTGTCTGCTTGTCCTGTGATCCCATGCCTTCTAACCTCTTCCGTATAAATCTATTCTACTTTTCAGGGCCTAGCTCACATTTCCCTTCTTCTGGGAAGCCCCCCTGCTGACTGGGGCACTCACCCATCTTTGCTTCCTCTCATCTCCTACTGTACTTATCGTTGCTATACGTATTACATACTGTTTCTGCCATCTGGCTCCGAGCTACCCAAGGACAGGGGCTGTGCTGTCCCTTTTTCCTGTCTCCCCCACAGTGTGACCAAGCACAGGCTGGCCACCAGCAGGCACTCAGGAAACACAAGTTAAGGCCTGATTTCTCAGCCTGGGCCCTGCCCAGAGAGTCAGGTGATGCCCAGTGGCTGGTGAATGTGGGCAATCTACAACATTGGGAGGTACTTAGGGCCTCCAGGGCAGGCTCTGAATTTGCCGACAAGCTCATTCTTCCTCTGTCCCTTAAGTCCACAGTTTTGTGTCTGAGCAGGATGGAGGCTGACCTGTCTGGCTTTAACATCGATGCTCCCCGTTGGGACCAATGCACTTTCCTGGGGCGGGTGAAGCACTTCTTCAATATCACGGACCCTCGAACAGTCCTGGTGCCAGAGCAGGAGCTGGACTGGGCCAAGATGATGGTGGAGAAGAGCAGGTGAGTGGTTAGGGGAGGGGGCTGGGTTGATGGGGCTTCCAGGAAGGAAAGACCCCAGGGATGGGGGAGCAATGAGAACAGGATGACTGGGAGCTGGGAGGCATCAATAGGGCTGGGAAGAAACTCTGCCTGTAGGCTGGCTCTTATCTTCCTTGTCCTTGGTGGCAGGATGGGGGCTGTGCCCCCAGGAACTCAAGTGGAGCAGCTGCTGTATGCCAAGAAGCTGTATGACTCGGCCTTCCACCCTGACACTGGGGAGAAGATGAACATCATTGGGCGGATGTCTTTCCAGGTCCCTGGGGGCATGATCATCACAGGCTTCATGCTCCAGTTCTACAGGTGGGACCTGGAGCAGGGCAGTGACAGGTGCAGCTGCCTGGACCTGGTAGGAAGGGAGCCATATTCTGATAATAATAATAATAGCCAACTTTATTGATTACTTGGAATCCCTGGGTGGTATGAACAGTTAACATGCTTGGCTGCTAACTGGAATGTTGGCTGTTCAAGTCTGTCCAGAAGCACCTTGGAAGAAAGGTCTGACGATCTACTTCGGAAAAATCAACCACTGAAAACTCTGTGAAGTGCAGTTTTACTCTGACACATTTGGGGTCGCCATGAGTTGAAATTGAACTTGATGGCAACTGGTTGATTTTATTTATTGCTTACCAGATACTAGACACTGTGGTAAATTCTTTGCATATATTAACTCAGTTAACCCTTTCAACAATCATTTGAGTAGGTACTATTATCATCCCCAATATAAATGAAAAGACTAGGGTTCTAGACAAGTTACTTGTCCAAGTTCACACAGCCAGGAAATACTGGTGCTTGGATTTTAACCCAGGCAATCCTCTCTAGAACTCTCAATTAATAAGCTACTCTAATTCCTCTTTTAAAAGTACTTATTCAACAATGAATTTAATGTATTTTTTATAATGCAACATCAAAATAAAAAAAAAAAATAGGAAGAACCTTTGTTTCAGTTCAGTTGGGGAGAGAATAAACTTTATTTAGCTGCTGGATGTATAACTCTTCCCCCTTCTTCCCTGATTCTGTTCGCTCATTTATTCAGTCAGCCTTTGTAGAGCCAAGCCTTATGCCAGGTGTTAGGAATGTAGACTTAATCCCCCCACTCAAGGAGCTCCCAGTTTTGTTGAGGAGACCAAGAGGTAAACAGTTACAATACAGCTTGGTAAGTGGTAGGTTGGGGGAAGGATATGGGATTGTTGGAGCAGGGAGCATGGAACGGCTAACCCTGTCTCAGGACGGGAAGAGGAAGGATGGGGAAGGTTCCAAGGAGGAAGTGATTTCTTAGCAGGATTTTGCCAGGTACAGGAGGAGAGGGAGGGTATTCCAGACAGCCTGGGTGAAGCCCAGGTGCATAAAACAGCACAGGAACAGTTTGAGGAACTGCAGATGACGTGGCTTGGCTGATGTACACCAAACCTTCCCTCCATCCTCCTCTTCCCCTCTCTTTCTTGGCCTCCCTTACTGGTAGGACGATGCCGGCGGTAGTCTTCTGGCAGTGGGTGAACCAGTCCTTCAATGCCTTAGTCAACTATACCAACAGGAATGCGGCTTCCCCCACATCAGTCAGGTAGACCAGTTCCAAATGTGTTCATTCATTCACTCATTCATTCATTTGCTTGTTCATTCATTTTACAGATATATCTTGAGTGTGTATTATGTGCCAGGCATGGTTCTAGGTGCTGGGGGTCCATTGTTGAGTCAGACAGGTGTGGTCCTTGCTCTCATAGAGTCTCATGTCTAAAAAGAAAACAAGCACAATGATCTGATTGTGCTTGGTGCCATTAAGGAAATAAACAGGGTGACAAGATAGAGAACAGCCAGGGGGGCCTGGAGGGTGGTCCATGTAGACAGGCTGGTCAGGGAAGTCTTTGTGGTAGAGGTACCATTTCAGCTGAGTTCTGAAGGGTAAGGATTCTCCAGATAGGGCACAGCAAAGTGCAAAGGTTCTGATGAGGCTGGAGCCTCCTTTCCAGACTTTCTCCCTCAAGCTCATGGTTTTGCCCTCAGCCATCAGGCCTCCTCTCCCTCCACCAAAAGCATCTTTCTCTTTCCACTAGGCAGATGGCCCTTTCCTACTTCACAGCGACAACCACTGCTGTGGCCACTGCTGTGGGCATGAACTTGTTGACAAAGGTATGATGTGGGGCTGCTGTGGGCAAGCGTGGCCACTAGGGGGCAGCAAAGTCCTGAGGAAAACAGCCATTTCTGCAGGCTGGGTGAATTGGTATGGCCAGAGTCCAGACAAGTAGGGGAAATACAGCAGGGCTGTCCCAGGTTGATCTTTCTCAGGTCTTTGAGGCACTTTGGGATTCCCAGATTTGGTGTCTGGGTGTTTGTGGCAATAACTGAAAATCCATTGCCCTTGAGTCGATTCCAACTCATAGCAACCCTATAGGACAGAATAGAACTGCTGCATAGGGTCACCAAAGCTGTAATCTTTACAGAAGCAGACTGCCACATCTTTCTCCCACAGAGCAGCTGGTGAGTTCAGTTAGCAGCTAAGTACTTAACTACTGCACCACCAGGGCTTTTATTTTATAGCCCTTAAATCCTTACCATTCCAGTGAGCCTGACAACTCCCATTGCTCCCTTATCCCAACAGAGAGCTCCACCCCTGGTGGGCCGCTGGGTGCCCTTTGCTGCTGTGGCAGCAGCTAACTGTGTCAACATCCCTATGATGCGACAGCAGTAAGTACAGGAATCCCTTTTTCTCTCTACAAACCACGAGGTTACCAGGGAAAGGACAAGGAATCAAGGCAATGGCGGCTTTTGGCGGCTGAGGTGGGTGTGGGGCGGGCTGTGGGGCTGAGCCTCTAAAGGGTCCCTAAGGATTGCTCCTACCCGCGTGGGAGTGGGGGGTGACTTAGGGTTAGTCTTTGTTTTGAGTGTTGTGGGAGTCACTTCCGGTGTGGTGTACCTGAGGGGTTTTGTACTAAAGCGTGTCCTTTCAGCTGAAACTGTGTTATGTAAGTTGTGAACACTGCCTCCTTCCAAAGCCTCAGGGATGGCTTACAGACTGAAATATAACAGAGCCAGATATCTAAAGACAGAACAGAACCAAGAAGTTGTGAAAGAAGCCAGAGGAGTACTGTGAGATAGATGTTTTCTAGGCACCCAGCCCTGAGCTTTTCAGCAGGAAAGGTAAAAGGAGAAACTCGTTGTGTCTCACAGTTTTTGCTTCTTGAGGAAGAGAATGCCTAGGTGTTCCTCTGTTAGGAGGGTTTAATGATTTAATGTACATAAAGCACTCAAAACAATGCCTGGAACGTAACACATGCTACATAAGTGTTAGTCACCATTGTCATCATTGCCATCAACAGCAGCAGCAGCAATTCTGTAAACCCCATTTTCTTGGGACTACTAGCAGATGGAAATGTATCCCAATAGCCCTTGTAGAAAGAGCACTACCACGGTAGTCATGCATATCTACTGCCCCTCTCCTCTTCTCCTCACCCAGCCAGTTGTGCTTTCCCAATAAATGAATGAGTTGCAGCCACCTACCTGGTCCTGGGTTGTGTGCTGTCAAGAACTGGCTTGAGAATAGTAGCCATGATAGCTACTCTCTGTGGAATGGTCACTCTGTGTCAGGTGCTGGGCTAAGCACTTCACAGGCATTGTCTTATTGAACCCTCACCAAATCCTATGAAGTGGGTGCCATGATTATCCTCATTTTTCAGATGAGGAAAACTGAAGCTTTAGGGGGGTAGTTAACTTGCTCAAGGTCACACACTGCGGTTCCAGATTCAGCCTAGGAAGTCCAGGCCCAGGACCAGCTCTCTTGGCCATGGCCTTCAGTCACTTCTGAGATACTGTTCATTGGAGTGCAGAGGGAAGGTCAAAGGACCAGGCTGCAGGAGGTGGCTTCCTAGAGCTTGAGTGCCCTGGTCATGGTCTCCTGTGTGTCACATGACTGGCAGGTGTTCAGCACCCCTTTCCCAAGTCCAGTAACTTCTATCTGTGTTTAGGGAACTCATCCAGGGCATCTGCGTGAAGGACAAGAATCACAGTGAGATTGGTCATTCCCGGGTGAGTGGAGGCCTTCCTTTGGGGTGGGAGGAGGGATTTCTCTCTATGCCCTTCCCCCTCCTTCGTGGTCAGAGCAGGCCTGGGCTCCAAATAGGATGGAGAAGCCTTCTCTCTGATTCCATTCTTGTTTTCCATCAATTTTCCTACATTTCTCTGTTCAGAACAGGACTCCCATGTCCTTTCTCCATCATTTCTGGTCCTGAAGCCATAAACGTCCGGCTGGGTGGGAAGGGGTTGGGTGAGGTCACTCAGCCCCTGGCAGGTCCATCCCTTCACCTTTTACCAGTTCAGACTTAGCCATGACCTTCACCTAGTCCTCCAGTGCAACCCCAGGTACACTGGATAAGGTCATTCCTAACAACTTACTCTTTTCTGCCCTCAGAGAGCTGCAGCCATAGGCATCACCCAAGTGGTTATTTCTCGGATCACCATGGCAGCCCCTGGCATGAGTAAGACGGGGAAGCCCTCCCATCCTGGGGGCCCTGGAGAACATGACAGAGGCCCCAGACACATTTGGCTTTCTAGTGGGAGGTGGGACTTCAGCTTCTGCAGCCATGCTTCCCCAACTGGTTTACTTGAGTGCTGAAAGCCATGGGAGAACCACACTGTAGTTCCTGGAACATCAGTTAATCAGAGATTTGGGAGAGAAAGTTATATCCATTCAACAGATATTCATCAAGCACCTGCTATGTGCTAGACACAGTGCTGGGTGCTAGGGAGACAGTGGTAGAGAAAAGAAATTCCCTGGTGGAGCTTCCCTGGGTTATGTTACAGAGGAGGATACAAAATATGTTTGCAGGGGCCTTCAAAGATATTTTGAGTCTTGAGAAGGATGCTTTGGGCCTAGAGGTGCATGACCTACTATGTGATTACAGGTGTGTAGGTTGAGAAGTTTGGGAAGCATTGTTCTGCTGGGACTTGGAGAGAGGGGTTGGGGTGGCCATACCCATGCAGTCTGCTCCCAAATAAAAGTACTCCTGGAGCTTCTTGGGAAGGGGGTGGGGTCACTCAGCCCTTGGTCTGACTTCAGGAGGGCTCTAGGGGGAGGCTTACTGCCCTCCCCCCAGCTTCGTCTCTGGTCTCTTCCAGTCTTACTACCAGTCCTCATGGAACAACTGGAGAAGCTGCATTTCATGAAGGTGAGTGGCAGTTTCTTTCCTGCCCAGAGTCCCCCAACCACACCTGTGCCTGGGGGCTCCTGACCCTCCCATCCTTCCCTCTAGCTGCCACCCCTTCATCTCGCTCAAGTAGAGTCCATAACAGTCCCCCTGGCCATCTGTTTTACCCATCATAGTGGGTTTCCTGACCTTGTCTGCAGAGAGCAAGGCAAGCAGGAGGAGTCCCCTTCTCCTCCTCTTCTGCAGGGCCAGAAGTTCCATGCCTATGGGCTCCTCTCTCTGGCTGGCTGATTGGTGGCAGGGCAGGGTGGGGTTCACCTTACGGTATATATAGCCCATGTGGCTCTCTCGTCTGTTTGTTTGTTTTTGTGCAGAAAGTCAAGGTCCTGCATGCCCCATTGCAGGTCATGCTGTCTGGGTGCTCGTGAGTATCCTGCTTGATGATTTGGGCTCTGGGGTGGCTGGGGAACCCAAGATCTGTTTTCTTCTGGAGCCCATGTTGGAGAACACGTGCTCCTTTGCCTGACTTTAAAAGTGGCTGAGCTCAGGGTAGCTGGTCCATCTGGCAAGCTCTTGCCCCATCTTTTTTGAGGGCACCAGTCTGGGTGAGACTCTCCACATATGTCAGTGTGGAAAGTGGGGTGCTCGGGTGCCCTTCTATCCTGGAGCCTCACCGCTGACCTTCAGTCTGGAGCAGTTTTAGAGCAGAGACGAGAACGACGAGACACAGCTTTGGTGGGGCTATCAGGTGTCCCAGCCTCGAGGGGAGGAAGTCAAGACAGCATTCTTAGGTGCCTGCCCATTGGCTGGACATGTCCTGGTATCAGTCACGTTTTGCAAGGCTGTGGGGCTAATGACGGCAACAATAACAATGAATACTTTTTAAATGTTTTCTGTCTGCTCCCTCAGTACTTTTGCTTCATATCCATAACTTCACCTGATTCTCTCACCCTAAAGGTATATATGGAGCCCTGGTAGCACAGTGGTTAAGAGCTGGGCTGCTAACCAAAAGGTTGGCAGTTTGACTCCACCCAGCCGCTCCTTGGAAACCCATTGGGGGCAGTTCTGCTCTGTCCTATAGGGTCGCTATGAGTTGTAATTGACTTGACAGGAACAGGTTTGGGAGTTTTGGTTTTTTAGAGGTATAAATACTATTAAAACCAATTGCCATCAAGTTGATTCCAACTCATGGTGACCTCATGTATGTCAGAGTAGAACTGTGCTCCATAGGTTTTTGAGGGCTGATTTTCAGAAGATGTCAGGCTTGTCTTCTGAGGGGCCTCTGGATGGACTTGAACCTCCAACCTTTTGATTAGCAGCCAAGCACGTTAACTGTTTGTACCACCCAGGAGCTCCATATATACAATTATCGTCCGCGTTTATAAACGAAGACATTGAGGCTTAGAGAGATAAAGAAACTTTTCAAGTATATGTAGCTGGTAATTGCTGGAGCTGAATTTGATCCTTAGCAGTCTTAACATCATGCTATACTATTTTCTGCCAATCCAGTAGTTGCCGTGGGCTGGATGCTGTATGTATGTTATGTCACTTAATCCTCACGGTAACACTGCCAGGTATGCACTGCTGCCTCCCTCTGTAGGCTCAGAGGTAGCTTGCGCAAAGTCACACAGCTAGTAAGTAGTAAAGCTGGGATGCGGAGCCAGGTCTGTTAGATTCTTAAACTTTGTAAGACCTGTTTCTCAAAACATGGTCCTGGACCAGCATCATCAGCATCATCTGAGAATGTAGAAATGAAGACTCTGTCAGTCATTCACAGACCTACTGAATCAACACCCGAATTTTAACAAGCTTCTCAAGTTATTTGTATGCACAGTGACATTTGAGAAACTGCCCTTCCCTGTGTTGTAACAGCCTAGGGGTCAGAATGGGCTCCATGGCAACTGGTTTAGACTGATTTTGTTCAATGAATAAAGGAGTAGGACCTTGGGATCCATGCCCATCACTTCTTCCTTACACATCAGGGCATGCTGTGGTCTCTAGGACTGCTGCTTGCATCCCTAGTGACTTCATTGTCTCCTTCATCTGTTTGGACTTTGGGGGCTGATTTTCTCCCCAGGCCAGAATGAGTATCCTGGCATCCAGGGAGCAGGAGAAGGCTTGGAGGGAGAGGAGCTGGGAGGCAGACTGGGTGAATGGGCATCTCCCCCTTCCTTTGGGGAGCTCAGGGCTGGTGTTTGAGCAGGCCTGTGGGAAGTGGTCCCCCTAACGCTTTGGTTTCTGTTTTCTTGCAGCCTCATCTTCATGGTGCCAGTGGCATGCGGGCTCTTCCCACAGACATGGTATCAGCTGTTCATTCCTCATTTTGTTTTACTAAACACCCTGCCACCACCACCCTGACCTACCTGCTGTCCTGAAGGAGGAAGGAGGGGGCAGGAAGGGCAGCATTTGTCCAAGGATAGGTGCCCATCGGCCTAAACTCTGGGCCTCTTTACATGGCAAACCAAAACAGACCTTCAAAGGGCAGGAGAAGCTAGGAGGAGGGGTGAGGTTGGTCCCTCCCAGTTGAGCAAGGGCTCCTTGGAGAGAAGGTGAGGGAACAAGCACTTTCCGTACCGGCTGGGTTACTGGGTGGGTCTCCTTGGGTTGGATCTGGTCTTTAAAACTGAACAAGGGGATAGGTCCTTATTCTAACTAGAAAGTAGACTATTTGAACCTCTCCTTTTCTGATCTTAGATGGGGAGGAGGGAGCGGGGGGGATGATGGAAAAGGGAAAGGAAGCATCAGACTGTCGGGTGGGGGATCAGGCTGCAGGAAACTAGGTGTAGCTTGAATGTATACAGGGAGGATGCCAATCTCTGGTTCTCAGTACTCTTAGTTAAGTACTTGTGTGCTAACATTGCCTGTGTATCAAGCACTGTACTTGTAAGAGCACATACGCACGTGGAGAAGATAGAAGTTTAAACAAAGAACTTTAGCACCAGGGTGAATGAAGTTGGCCTGAGTAGAGGTAAAAGCAACATATTGTGGTGTACAGAGGCCATTAGGAATTCTGGCTGGAAAAATCTGGAAGGGCTTCTTAGAGGTGGCATTTGGGTTGGACTTTATTTGAGGGTAATTTGCTGCTTGTCCCAGGTGGCAAGCTCGTAACCTTCTCCTTTCTTTTCAGTGAATTGCCAGTTTCCTATCTGGAACCTAAGCTCCAAGACACCGTCAGGGCCAAGTATGGAGAACTTGTGCCTTATGTCTACTTCAATAAGGGTCTGTAAATGCCCTGCCCCAGCAAGGACCAGGCTACATCCAAATTCACCAACTCCTTCTTAGCTGCTGTGCACACCTGGACCCTCATTCCTCTTTACCTACAATGCCTGAGGTCCAGGGTGGATTTGGGGTGGGTGGGAAGAGGCCTCATGCCTCCAGCTCCAGCACCTGGTTTATCAGACTCCAGGGGATATGAGCGAACAAGGAGGGCAAAGACCAAAGCCTTCCATCTGCTCCCTACTTCCAGCCCCCGTTCCCTGGAGACTAGGAGCTGGAGTTTTCTCAAGGAGAAGATGCTGGTGCCTGGGAGAGATACTGCAGCTAACCATTTGGGGGAATTAGGAAACTGTTGGGATGCTGGGTTCCAACCAAGATTGAGGAAAGGTCCCTGGAACCCAGAGAAACCCCTGCTCTCTTCCCTTCTCTTACTTTTCCTCCTCTCCTAAGCAATGGTGCCTTTTATCCATGCAATTCTAGCCTCACTCAGAAAAGGTGAGGGAAAGAAGTCTGTCACCTTGACTTCTCATCTCTACCCTTCCCCACTCTCCTCCCCATTGCCCCTAGTCTGAAAGCTTCTCTGGGAGTGCTGTTAAAGTTGAGTTTCTCAGGCACCCAGGAGTTACTAGTGCTACAAAAAGGCCATCATGCTGGGCAGCAGCGTTTCACAGTACTTCGGGCCCTACCTATTGACACTGACTTTATTCTCTTGTCCTGAAATCATGTCCAAATCTATTCTTGGGATCTTCTCTATGATTCTGGAAGTTTTCTTCCTCCCATTGCCTCATACCTCTGTTTTAAAAGATAAATCCACTAACTGCGAATGAACGGGATATACGTAGGCATTAACCTCAGATTTTAATGAGTGTAATTTCCTGGCTACCTCCCTTCCTCAGCCCATTGGGTTAGATACCAAAGCAAGACTGGGGTGTGCTGAGTGGGAAAGGGAAGTTTTCTTTGGACACCTCCAAGAGGAAATCAACCAGGACCAAAAAGCCTTAAAGGACACACAGCAACGCCAAGCCACTTCCGTTCCCCAGCTTGGCTGCCCTAGGTAATTTCTCCAGCTCCTCAGGGAGTGTTGTGGCTTACCTGGGGTTAATGTGTATGTGAATTTTGTCTGGTAGAATTTGCTGACTCTGTTCAAAGGATATTACTGTGAACTGAAATAAATTTAAGGAGTACAATGAACTGTCTGCAAAGTAAGATAATAAAGCCTCCTGCCTTCAACTTTGGCCTTGGCATGGAGGGTACACAACTGTATGGGGAACCTGTCTGATGTCTGGAGGCCATTGTTCACTTCCTGATTAACTGGGGAAAGTCTGCTTGTCTTCACTGGAAACCCAGAGGCCTCACAGAATGGGAATCGAGTTGCCCTAGAGCAGGGGTCGACAAATCATGCTTCAAGGGGCCAAATCTGGCCTGCTACCTGTTTTTGTGGCACAGTGGTTAAGGGCTCAGCTGGTAACCGAAAGGCTGGCTGTTCATACCCACCCAGCAGCTCTGCAGGAGAAAGACCTGGCAATCTTCTGTAAAGATTATAGCCTAGAAAACCCTGTGGGGCATTTCTGTTCTAGCCCATGGGGTCATTATGAGTTAGAATCGACTTGATGGCACACAACAACAACCTGCTTTTGTACACCTAGGAGCTGAGAATGTTTTTTACATTTTTAAAGGGTTGTAAAAATAAAAAATAAAATGAAGAATATGTGACAGAGACTTTATATATGTGACATGCAAAGCTAAGACATTATCTGGCTCTTTACAGAAAAAGTTTTGCCCTAGAACAGAGGTTCTTAAGGACAGGCATCAGAATCACCGGGAAAAAACCAAACCCATTGTCATCGAGTTGATTCTGACTCATAGCAACCCCATGGGACACAGTAGAAGTGCCCCATAGGGCTTCCAAGGAGTGGCTGGTGGATTCAAACTGCCACCCTTTTGGTTAGCAGCCGAGCTTTTAACCACTGCACCACCAGGGCTCCAAGAATCACCTGGAGGACTTGTTAAAATGCAGATTGTGGGCCCCAACCCCAGAGTTTCTGATTCTGTAGCTCTAGAGTGGGGCCTGATAATTTGCATTTCTAATAATTTCCTAATGATGCTGATTCTGTGGGTCTGGGGACCACACACTGAGGGCCCTTCCTCTAGAGGGAGAGGACCACCCTGCAGCAAGGTGTAGTGTTGATTTCAACTCTTGGTGACCCCATGTCTGTAAGAGAGTAACTGTCCTCCAAAGAATTTTTGACGGCTGATTTTTTGGAAGCAGATCATTAGGTCTTTCTTCCGAGGCATCTCTGGGTGGGCTTGAACCTCCAACCTTTCTGTTAGCAGCCAAGGGCATTAACCATTAACCACCCAGGGACACCTGAGGCCAAAGTACTGGCTGCAATTGGATTTTTTCACCTATTTTTAAAAAATTGGTGTGTACATTCCTGAGACCAACTCTTCAGACAGAGTAGACTGGACTATGGGACATAAAATGATACTCGTGAAGAGTGCCTTTTAGCTCAAGTAGATACATGAAACTAAATGGGCAGTTCCTGTCCGGAGGCGAGATAAGAAGGCAGAGAGCTGGTTGAATGGATACGGGAAATCGGGGGTGGAAAGGAGGGGTGTGCTGTCACAGTATAGGGAGAGCAGCTAGTGTCACATAACAATAAATTTTTGTGTAAATTTTTGTATGAGAAACTAACTTGAATTGTAAACTTTCATTTAAAGCACAATATAAAAAAAGAAAAAAATTGGTATGTAATTCACATATGATAAAATTCACCCTTTTCAAGTGTACAATTCCATGGTTTTTAGTATATTCACAAGGTTGTGCAACCATCACCACTAATTCCAGAACATTTTCATCACCCTAAACAGAAACCCTGTATTCATTAGCAGTCACTCCCCATTCCCACCTACCCTAATCCCCTCACAGACACTAATGTGCTTTCTGTCTCTATGGACTTGTCTATTCTAGACAGGTCATATAAATGGAATCAAACAGTATGTGGCATTCTGTATGTAGCTTCTCTTTGTTGTTAGGTGCTGTCAAGTTGGTTCCAACTCATAGCAACCCTATGTACAACAGAACGTAACAATGCCCAGTCCTGTGCCATCCTCACAATACTAGGTATGTTTGAGCCCATTGTTGCAGCCACTGTCAATCCATCTCATTGAGGGTCTTCCTCTTTTTCACTAACCCTCTACTTTACCAAGCTTGATGTCCTTCTCCAGGAATCAGTCCCTTCTGATAACATGTCCAAAGTATATGAGACGAAGTCTTGCCATTCTTGCTTGTAAGGAGTATTCTGCTGTACTTCTTCCAAGACAGATTTGTTCCTTATTCTGGCAATACGTGGTAGATGCAATATTCTTCGCCAACACCATAATTCAAAGGCATCAATTTTTCTTCTTTCTTTCTTTTTCATTGTCCAGCTTTCACATGCATATGAGGCGATTAAAAATACCATGGCTTAGGCCAGGCACATCTTAGTCCTCAAAATGAGATCTTAGCTTTTTAACACTTTAAAGATGGCTTTCGTGGTGGATTTGCCCAGTGCAACCCGTCTTTTGATTTCTTGACTGCTGCTTCCACAGGCGTTGATTGTGGATCTGAGTAAAATGAAATCCTTGACAACTTCAGTCTTTTCTCTGTTTATTATGATGTCGCTTATAGGTCCAGTTGTGAGGATTTTTGTTTTCTTTATGTTGAGGTGTAATCCATACTCAAGGCTGTGGTCTTTGATCTTCATCAATAAGTGCTTCAAGGCGCCTTCACTTTCAGTAAGCAAGGTTGTGTTATCTGCATATTGCAAGTTGTCAATGAGTCTCCAATCCTGATGCCCCGTTCTTTTTCATATAGTCCAGCTTCTCAGATTATTTGCTCAGCATACGGATTGAATAAGTATGGTGAAAGAATACAACCCTGATGCACACCTTTTCTGATTTTAAATCACGCAGTATCCCCTTGTTCCATTGGAAGGACTGCCTTCTACTTAGCCTAATGTTTTCAAGGTTCATTCATGTTATAGCATGTGCAATTTGCTTTTAACTGGTGTCTGAGCAGAAAAGTCTGTCTTTGAGCTTGCTGCCTTAGGATGGGAGACCCTGGCTCCAGCTTTTCCCCATTTCCAAAGACAAGTAGGAAAATCATTACCAGAGCTAGCCAGAGTGTAGGAGCAATTCCTCACTGATGTTCTTTCAAAACTCTACACCCTTCCCTTTCTCTTCACAGCTCCTCAAGTCTCCTGGCATTCTTCCTCTCTTCATAGATTCTAGCTCTTTTTTTAAAAAAATTTTTTATTGTGGTAAAAAATATATAAAATTTGCCATTTCAACCATTTTTAAGTTTCCAGTTCAGTAACATTAAGTACATTCACAGTGTTGTGCAGCCATCACCAAAATTTTTCATCACTCCAAATAGAAATCCTGTACCCATTAAACAATCAGTTCCCAACTCCTCTTCCATCTGGCACTTATAATCTGTAGCCTAGTTTCTGTCTCCATGAGTTTGCTTATTCTAGATACTTCATTTAAGTGGGATCATACATACTTATGCTTTTGTGTCTGGCTTATTTTAAGGTTCATCTATGTTGCAGCATGTATCAGAACGTCATTTTTTATGACTGAATAATATTTCATTGTATGTATATACCACATTTTGCTTCTCCATTCATTTGGTGTTGGACACTTGAGTTATTTCTACCTTTTGGCTATTGTGAATGATGTTGCAATGAACATTAATGTGTAAGTATCTGTTTGAGCCCCTGCTTTCAGTGTTTTGGGTCTATTGCTAGGATGGAATTGCTGGATCATATAATTCTATGTTTACTTTTTGAGGAACCACCGAACTATTTTCTTCAGTGGTTGCATCATTTTGTATTCCCACCAGCAGTGTACCAATTTCTCCACATCCACTTCAACTCTTGTTATTTTCCATTTGTTTGATTCTGTGCCAAGAAATCTGGAAGACAGCTACCTGGCCAACTGACTGGAAGAGATCCATATTTGTACCCATTCCAAAGAAAGGTGATCCAACAGTATGCAGAAATTATAGAAGTATATCATTAATATCACACACAAGTAAAAATTTTGCTGAAGATCATCCAAAAGCGGTTTCAGCAGTACATTGACAGGGAACTGCCAGAAATTCAAGCCGGATTCAGAAAAGGACATGGAACAACAAGGGATATCATTGCTGATGTCAGATGAATCATGGCTGGATACCAGAAAGATGTTTACCTGTGTTTTATTGACTATACAAAGGCATTTGACTATGTGGATCATAACAAATTATGGATAACATTGCGAAGAATGGGAATTCCAGAACACTTAATCGTGCTCATAAGGAACCTGTACTTAGACCAAGAGGCAGTCATTCAAACAGAACAAGAGGATAGTGCGTGGTTTAAAGTCAGGAAAGGTGTGTGTCAGGGTTGTATCCTTTCACCATACTTATTCAATCTGTATGCTGAGCAAATAATCCAAGAAGCTGTATTATATGAAGAAGAATGGGGCATCAGGATTGGAGGAAGACTCATTAACAACATATGAGATACAGATGACACAACCTTGCTTGCTGAAAGTAAAGAGGACTTGAAGCACTTACTGAAGATCAAAAACTACAGCCTTCAGTATAGATTGCACCTCAACATAAAGAAAACTAAAATCCTCACAACTGGACTAATAAGCAGCATCGTAATAAATAGAGAAAAGGCTGAAGTTGCCAAAGATTTCATTTACTTGGAACCACAATCAACACCCATGGAAGCAGCAGTCAAAAAATCAAAAGATGCATTGCATTGGGCGAATCTGCTACAAAAGACCTCTTTAAAGTGTTAAAAAAGGAAGGATGTCACTTTAAGGACTAAGGTATGCCTGACCCAAGCCATGGTGTTTTTGATCGCCTCATATGCATGTGAAAGCTGGACAATGAATAAAGAAGAGCTAAGAAGAATTGATGTCTTTGAATTATGGTGTTGGTGAAGAATATTGAATATACCATTGACTACATGAAGAACAAACAATCCGGTCTTGAAGGAAGTACAGCCAGAATGCTACTTAGAAGCAAGGATGGCGAGACTGTGTCTCACATACTTTGGACATGTTATCAGGAGGGACTAATTCCTGGAGAAGGACATCATGCTGAGTGAAACAGAGGGTCATCGAAAAAGAGGAAAACCCTCAACAAGATGGATTGACACAGTGGCTGCAACAATGGGCTCAAGCACAACTATGAATGTGAGGATGGTGCAGGACCAGGCACTTTTTCATTCTGTTATATATAGGGCCAGTATGGGTTGGAGCAGACTCTAGGGCACCTAACAACAAACAACAACAACAATGAGTTTGAAGTGGTATCTCGTCGTGGTTTTGATTTGAATTTCCCTGATGACTGATTATGTTGAGCATCTTTTCATGTAATTATTGGCCATATGTATATTTTCTTTGGAGAAATTGTTGTTGACCCTTTTAGAAAAGTCTGGAGAGCATGTGGTGGCTGCAGTGCTCAGAGGCACTTCTAATTGTATTCCCTCAAAGTGCATCTTAACCCCGTTTTTGCTTTCTCTGAGGTGGTTCCTGTGGGATATTGAAAGAGAGGAGGTTAGAGTGAGTAAAGGAGTCTTTGGGTGGTGCAAACAGTTAACATGCTTGGCTGCTAACCTAAAGGCTGGAGGTTCAAGGCTACCCAGAGGTGCCTTGGAAGTAAGGCCTGGCAGTCTACCTCCAAAAAAATCAGCTATTGAAAACCCCATGGAAAACAGTTCTTTTCTGACACACATGGGGTCTCCGTGAATTGGAATCGACTCAATGGCTACTGGTAATTGGTAGAGTGACTAAAATGCCTTGGTGTGGGAAGTGCTAGTTCACACTATGCAGGGTTTTGTGCTTGTCTGCCCAGTAGCTCAGTTTGAACTCTCAGGTAGAGGGAGAAAGAGAAATTGGAGTAAAATCCCCAGTGTTTGCCAAATTGAATTGAGATTTCCTAATAATGATGATGTTGTTGTTAGGTGCCGTCGAGTCGGTTCCAACTCATAGCGACCCTGTGTACAATAGAATGAAACATGGCCCTGTCCTGCGCCATCCTCACAATCGTTGTTATGTTTGAGCCCATTGTTGCAGCCTGTGTCAATCCATCTCACTGAGGGTCTTCCTCTTTTTTGATGACCCTCTGTTTCACTCATCATGATGTCCTTCTCCAGGGACTGGTCCCTCCTTATAACATGTCCCAAGTATGTGAGACGTAGTCTCGCCGTCCTTGCTTCTAAGGAGCATTCTGACTGTACTTCTTCCAAGACAGATTTCTTTGTTCTTCATGTAGTCAATGGTATATTCAATATTCTTCGCCAACACCACAATTCAAAGGCAATTGAAAATACCATGGCTTGGGTCAAACACACTTCAAGGTGACATCTTTGCTTTTTAACACTTTAAAGAGGTCTTTTGCAGCAGATTTGCCCAACACAATGCATCCTTTGATTTCTTGACTGCTGCTTCCATGGGGTTGATTGTGGATCCAAGTAAAATGAAATCTTTGACAACTTCAGTCTTTTCTCCATTTATTATGATGTTGTTTATTGGTCCAGTTGTGAGGATTTTAGTTTTCTTTATGTTGAGGTGTAATCCATAGTGAAGTCTGTGGTTTTTGATCTTCAGTAAGTGCTTCAAGTCCTCTTTACTTTCAGCAAGCAAGGTTGTGTCATTTGTATCTCACATGTTGTTAATGAGTCTTCCTGAAATCCTGATGCCCCATTCTTCTTCATATAGTACAGCTCGGATTATTTGCTCAGCATACAGATTGAATAAGTATGGTGAAAGGATACAACCCTGACACACACCTTTCCTGACTTTAAACCACGCACTATCCCCTTGTTCTGTTTGAATGACTGCCTCTTGGTCTAAGTACAGGTTCCTTATGAGCATGATTAAGTGTTCTGGAACTCCCATTCTTCGCAATGTTATCCATAATTTGTTATGATCCACATAGTCAAATGCCTTTGTATAGTCAATAAAACACAGGTAAACATCTTTCTGGTATCCAGCCATGATTCATCTGACATCAGCAATGATATCCCTTGTTGTTCCATGTCCTTTTCTGAATCCGGCTTGAATTTCTGGCAGTTCCCTGTCAATGTACTGCTGAAACCGCTTTTGAATGATCTCCAGCAAAATTTTACTTGCGTGTGATATTGTTCAATAATTTCCACATTCAATTGGATCATCTTTCTTGGGAATAGGCATAAATATGGATCTCTTCCAGTTGGTTGGCCAGGTAGCTGTCTTCTAAATTTCTTGACATAGACAAGTGAGCACTCCAGCGCTGCATCTGTTTGTTGAAATGTCTCAATTGGTAGTCCATCAGTTCCTGGAGCCTTGTTTTTCGCCAGTGTCTTCAGTGCAGCTTGGACTTCTTCCTTCGGTACCATCGGTTCCTGATTGTATGGTACTTCCTGAAATGGTTGAATGTCGACCAGTTTTTTTCGGTATAGTGACTGCGTATTCCTTCAATCTTCTTTTGATGCTTCCTGCGTCGTTTAAGATTTTCCCTGTAGAATCCTTCAATATCGCGATACGAGGCTTGAATTTTTTCTTCAATTCTTTCAGCTTGAGAAATGTGGAGTGTGTTCTTCCCTTTTGGTTTTTGTCATAGATTGAAAATATGTGTCAACTTGGTTAGGCCATGATTCCCAGTATTGTGTGGTTGTCCTCCATTTTATGATTGATATAATTTTCCTATGTGTTGTAAATCCTAATCTCTGCCTGTGGTTAATGAGGCAAGATTAGATTATGTTAAAGAGGATTAGGGTGTGATGTATCATCCTTACTGAGGTCACATCCCTGATCCAATGTAAAGGGAGTTTCCCTGGGGTGTGGCCTGCATCACTTTTTATCTTACAAGAGATAAAAGGAAAGGGAAGCAGCAGAGAGTTGGGGACCTCATACCACCAAGAAAGCAGCACCAGAAGCAGCGTGCACCTTTTGGACCTGGGGTCCTTGCGCCTGAGAAGCTGATGCCCTGGGATGCCTACTAGAGTGTGAGAGAATAAAATTCTGTTTGTTGAGGCCATCCACTTTTGTACTTCTGTTATAGCAGCGCTAAATAACTAAGACAATTTTCTATCTCCAGGTCTTTGCACATGTCATCATAATACTTTGTCTTCTCAAGCTGCCCTTTGAAATCTTCTGTTCAGCTCTTTTACTTCATCATTTCTTCCTTTCGTTTTAGCTACTCGACATTCAAAAGCAAGTTTCAGAGTCTCTTCGGAAATCCATTTTGGTCTTTTCTTTCTTTCCTGTCTTTTTAATGACCTCTTGCTTTCTTCATGTATAATACCCTTGGTGTCATTCCACAACTCGTCTGTCCTCGGTCATTAGTGTTCAACATGTCAAATCTATTCTTGAGATTGTCTCTAAATTCAGGTGGGATATACTCAGGGTCATACTTTGGCTCTGGTGGACTTGTTCTAATTTTCTTCAGTTTCAAATTGAACTTGCATATGAGCAATTGATGGTCTGTTCCACAGTTGGTCCCTGGCCTTGTTCTGAGTGATGTTATTGAGCTTTTCCATCATCTCTTTCCACAGATGTAGTCAGTTTGATTCTTCCGGATTCCGTCTGCAAGGTCCAC
This sequence comes from Trichechus manatus latirostris, assembly GCF_000243295.1. Taxonomy (NCBI): domain Eukaryota; kingdom Metazoa; phylum Chordata; class Mammalia; order Sirenia; family Trichechidae; genus Trichechus; species Trichechus manatus. Next base: position 29,326,696 of record NW_004443943.1, read on the forward strand.
ATGTATAGTTGCTGTTTATGTTGGTGAAAAAAGGTATTTGCAATGAAGAAGTCGTTGGTCTTCCAAAATTCTATAATGCAATCTCCGGTATCATTTCTATCACCAAGGCCATATTTTCTTTTTCTTTTTTTTTTTAATTGACTTTAGATGAAGGTTTACAGAACAAACTAGTTTCTCATTAAACAGTTAGTACACATATTGTTTTATGACATTGGTTAATAACCCCATGACATGTCAACACTCTCCCTTCTCGACCTTGGGTTCCCTAGTACCAGCTTTTCTTTCCCCTCCTGCCTTCTAGTCCTTGCCGCTGGGCTGGTGTGCCCCTTTAGTCTCCTTTTGTTTTATGGTCCTGTCTAATCTTTGGCTGAAGGATGAACCTCTGGAGTGTCTTCATTACTGAAGTAAAGGGTGTCTGGGGGCCATACTCTCGGGGTTTCTCCAATCTCTGTCAGGCCAGTAAATCTGGTCTTTTCTTGTGAGGTAGAATTTTGTCCTACATTTTTCTCCAGCTCTGTCCAGGACCCTCTATTGTGATCTCTGTCAGAGCAGTCAGTGATGGTAGCCAGGCACCATCTAGCTGTACTGGACTCATTCTGGTGGAGGCTGTGGTAGTTGTGGTCCATTAGTTCTTTGGAGTCCCTTGTATCTTTAGTTTTCTTCGTTCTCCCTTGCTCTTGAAGAAGTGAGACCAGTGGAGTATCTTACATGGCTGCTCACAGGCTTTTAAGACCCCAGACGCTACTCACCAAAGTAGAATGTAGAACATTTTCTTTATAAACTATATTATGCCAATTGAGCTAGATGTTCCCTGAGACCATGGTCCCCACAGCCCTAAGCCCAGCAATTCGGTCCCTTGGGGAGTTTGGATGTGTCTATGGAGCTTCCATGACTTTGTCTTGTACAAGTTGTGCTGGTTTCCCCAGTATTGTGTATTGTCTTATCCAAGGCCATATTTTCCAACTACTGATCCTTCTTCTGTTTCCAACTTTCGCATTCCAATCACCAGTAATTATCAGTGCATCTTGATTGCATGTTTGATCAATTTCAGACTGCAGAAATTGGTAAAAATCTTCAATTTCTTCATCTCTGGCCTTAGTGGTTGGTGTGTAAATTTGAATAATAGTCATATTAACTGGTCTTCCTTATAGGCGTATGGATATTTTCCTGTCACTGACAGCGTTGTACTTCAGGATAGATCTTGAAATGTTCTTTTAGATGATGAATGCAATTCCATTCCTCTTCAAGTTGTCATTCCTGGCATAGTAGACCATATGATTTTCTGATTGAAAATGGCCAGTGCCAGTCCATTTCAGCTCACTAATGCCTAGGATATTGATGTTTATGCATTCCATTTCATTTTTGACAACTTCCAATTTTCCTAGATTCATACTTTGTACATTCCACGTTCTGATTATTAGTGGATGTTTGCAGCTGTTTCTTCTCATTTTGAGTCATGCAACATTAGCAAATGAAGGCCCTGAAAGCTTGACTCCATCCATGTCATTAAGGTTGACTCTACTCTGAGGAGGCAGCTCTTCCCCAGTCATCTTCTGAGTGCCTTCCAACCTGAGGGGCTCATTTTCCCGCACTGTATCAGACAGTGTTCACCTGCTATTCATGAGGTTTTCACTGGCTAATTCTTTTCAGAAGTAGATGGCCAGGTCCTTCTTCCTAGTCTGTCTTAGTCTGGAAGCTCAGCTGAAACCTGTCTGCCATGGGTGACCCTGCTGGTATTTGAATACCAGTGGCATAGCTTCCAGTATCACAGCAACATGCAAACCCCCACAGTATGACAAACTGACAGACGCGTGGGGAATAATGATGATTCCTGGCCTTTATATGAAGGACTTATAGTTCTTGATGCCTGGACTGAGACCAAATAATTTTTTGTGAAAATAATTTGGCCCTTGCCTAGTCCTCAGTTTTTATCATTTCTCCCCTAGGGAGCTTGATTTGTGGGATGGATGAATTACTAAGAAATTTGACATTACCAAAATACCTGCCATCTTTTGCAGTACTTCAGAAAGCTGTATCAAGATGGAGGCAGAACTATGGATGTTCATAAGCTGGGGCAAAACTGATTTCTTACCTTTTCTCACTTTGTTACTGGTTAAACCAAGAACAACTTCCTCTGGGCTCAGCTATGGGTGAGATAGGCCAGGCTGTAAAACGTTTCCTCTTGAGAGGAAATTAGCTGCTATAAGCAGCTGTGTTCTCTGCGATTGGATCTTCATTTGTTTATTTATTTTACAGATGTTGAGCTCATGATTAGGCCCTGTACTGGATATGTATGTTGTTGTTTTTATTTGCTGTAGAGTCCATTCTGACTCATAGCGGCTGGATATTTTAGGGATTTAAAGAAAAAGAAAAAAAAGAGTGAGACTTGGTGTGTCATAGAAAAAGCTGCAAATTTAGTGGGAGGGGTCAAGCAGGCAGATATTACAGATTAAATGCACTTTGTGGTAAATGTTATGTGAATCCAGAAGAAGAAACAAGGTGGGGGCTTGGAGTTTGTAATTGGGAAACTGTGTGTGTAAATGCAGTTAAGTATGCTATAGCATAGCATATTAGGTGTCTCTTAAGTGTCCATAGCAGAATATGTGGGGAAATGTAGTGTCAGAAGGTGAGATAAAGAGAAGTAGGCAAGGACCAGGTTACAGAGAGGACCATACTGAGAAGTTTGGACTATATATCCTGTCAGAAGTGTTTTAAGAGGGGAAGACGTGACATGATAATGTTTGGTTTTATGTGATACAGCACTGTTGCTGTGGTGTGTGGAAGAATTTGAGAGGGAGGAATCAGCTACTGGGAAGGCAGCAGGGAGGTCATTTGTACTTAACCAGAAGATGAGAACATGGATTGAAACAACGGGTTGGATTTCAGGGCTACTTCTGAGGTAGAGAGGTCTCTGGGTGGTATAAACAGTTAACTCTACGCTCAGCTGCTAACCAAAAGTTTGGGGGTTTGAGTCCACCCAGAGGTGCTTCGGAAGAAAGGCCTGGCTATATACCTCTGAAAAATCAGTCATTGAAAACCCTATATGGCACAGTTCTACTCTGTTATGCATGATGTCACCATTAGTTGATGTCAACTTGATGGCAACTGGGTTACTGGTTTTGAGATAGTCAATAGAATTTCGTCCCTGAAACTTGGCACTGAGCACTAAGCCTCAGGTAAAGAACTATCTCATGTTCTAGGGTAAAAACATGACAAAGTTTAGTAAAGCAAAAAGAAAGTTTTATTTGGCATATATTCAAAGAGGCAAAAGTGGAAAGCTGACAAGCATGCTGCCAAAGCTGATGTCTGCTCAAATCCAAGGAAATTACAGAATAGACAAAAGTGGGAAAACGAATAAGCATGCTGCTAGATCATGTCTGCTGGAGTCCAAGGAATATTACAGAATAAGTAAAAGTGGGAAAACAGACAAGGATGCTGCCAGAGCCACATCTGTCCGAGTCCAAGGAACATTACAGAATCATCAGTATATATTAACATTACAAATGGGCAAAACCATTGAAAACTTCACCTTTTCACTGATTGGCTAGAAACTGTGATCCTACATTTTGAATTGTCTTTCTTAACAATCATTGGTACAGGTTTCAGTAATGATGATAAGGAGGGTCCTCATTGGTCCAACAAATCTTCACTAAAGGCTAAAAAACAAAGATATGAGTGGAAAGTGTGTGGGTCATTTGTATTGTGTTTTATGAGTTGTTTATGTGAAAGTTTCCCTAAAAGATGTCTTCCAAGATTGTCCTAGTTATTGTCTTTACACCTCAGGGCCAGTTGAGGTGTCCTTATGAGTCCAGCTCCAGCGAGGTCACATTCTAGAACAAGGAATGATGGCTCCAATATTATCTCCTAAATCACTCAGATAATTCAAATTGACCTAAACTGCTGCTTGGGCAGTTTGGGACAAAGAAAGGGACCTAATACTGGGGCTATGCTTCAAGACAAAAAATATAAGATTTTAGATGGCAGGTGTTTTCCCCTCTAGGCACGCTAGGTTACCTTCTAGAAACAACTTACTTTCCAACACCCTTTAGAATCACTGTACCCCTTCTCTTTCTTTGCTAGATTGTGGAAACCTAATACTTCCGCCACACTCAAGATGGCGGCAACAGAATTAGGCTTTCCAGTACACGTTCTGGGTGGCTCCGCCTCCTGAAAGGCGTTACTTCCGCGGGGCAGGACGCATTTTACTCGGCCTTGCATCACCCAAGATGGCCTGGCTTCCTCCTACTTTTCATTGGCTGAATCTCTGGTCTTGCGTCTTCCTAGGTGGGCTTCGATTTGATCGACAGCTATTTTGATCAATGAACGAAGAGCAGACGCCAATGAAGCGCTGGAATTGGAGAGCCTCCGTAGGGTCTGGGAGGTGTTTTGGCTGGGGCGGGGTGGAGCAGAGCCGGAAGCGGGAGGCGAGAGTGGAACAGGAAAAGAAGGGAAGAAGGAAGAAGAGGGAAAGGAGGAAAGGGAGGAGGAGGAGGGTGGTGGCGGCGCCGTGGCGGAGGAGCAGGAGCAGGAGGGGGATGGAGAGAAGGCTCCTGTGTGGCATGGCGCTCCTGCTCCTCCAGGCGCTGCCCAGCCGCCTGTCAGCCAGGGCTGAGCCCCCGCAGGTAAGCGGGAGGGGGCGTCCGAGCCAGGCTGGGGGCCCGGGGGTCGTCGAGGCCTGGCTGGAGAGGATCGGAGAAGGCGTCAGTGCCTTGCTGGAGGGGTGTGAAGGAGTGTTGTCGCCAGGAGTGGAGGCAGTCCCGAGAAGGGCGCCCATGCCCGGCGTTGAAGGAATCAAAGGGGGTGTCGTGGTTTAGCTCACGGGACATCTGTGACGGTTTTGGTGTCAGGGAGTTGCAGAGGCAATGGTGCCAAGCAAATGAGGGCCCTTTGCGACGGCAGTTAGGCTAGGTGGGCTGGGGGCTGTGACTGGACAGTGCCAAGCTGCGGCATGTGGGGCGCATTCGTGCCCCTCTGTGGGGCAGGTCTCTGAGGCAGCGATACCCTGTGTATACCTGTGTATGTAGGGGTATATAGGGTATTGAGCTGGGCTGACGGGGAGGGGGGCTGAGAGGATATTTATTTCAAGCTGGCAAGAGAAGGTTCTGAAGATATCTTAGCTCCATTTTTAATGGATAAGGCATGGCGCCCTTAGTGGTTTGTTAGAGTTTGGAAGTGGTTTGGAAGGCAGGTGGAATGAAGTAGACTGGGACTTCTCAGGAGGAAGGGCACACGAGAGCTGTAAAAAGCTCTTGCTCTTAGGCTGGCTGGCCTGGGAGAGGAAGTCTCTGAAGCTGATCTGGGCTAGCTCAGGGCTTTTGAGCAGAGGCTGGTGCTGATGCCAATATGGGCAGCAAGTGGAGCACCCCAACTTTTCTTGCTGGGTAGCTTGCTTTTTAGCCAGGCAGAGGAGCTTGCTTGTGCTAATTCCAGCTCTGGCTGGCATTTTGAAACCCTAATGTGAGCGTTACTCCTGGTACCCAGTTGGGTGGGGTACAGTAGGGGGAATCACTCCTCCTTCCCTTGCGTTTGGCAAGGTTTACCATTCTATTTTCTTCACTTTCTTTTCTCTTCCCTGCCTTTTCAGAAAGGCATGCACACATACAGAGACAGCATAATGGCAGAATCCATACAGTTTAGTGCTTGGACTTAGTGTCGTGGCCAAGAGTAGCAGCAGAGTGCCAGCATACTTATCTTTTTCCTGGGACTTTTTGGGCTGCCATTTCTCATATGCATCTTGTTTTGCCCATTAGTATCCTCTATTTTTTTTAATGAGGTGAGATCCACATAACATAATATTAACCATTTAAAGTGTACAATTCAGTGGCATTTAGTACATTCACAGTGTTGTGCAACTACCACTTCTGTCTAATTCCAAACATTTTCACCCCCCCCCAAAAAAAGCTCACACCCATTAAACAGTTACTCTCGATTTCCACCTACCCACCACAACCCCTGGCAACCACCAGTCTGCTTTCTATCTCTATGGATTTACCTATTCTGGATATTTCATATAAATGGAACCCTACAGTCTGTGACTTTTTGTGTTGGACTTTTTCATGCAGCATAATGTTTACAATGTTTTGGAGGTTCATCCACATTATCGAATGTATCAGTACTTCATTTATGGCTGAATAATATTCCATTGTATGTATATAGTGTAATTCGTTTATCTGTTGAAGTATCCTCTATTTTTTTTCTCAGACTATATGTATATTAGAAATAATATGTGGAAGGAAGAGAGCTTATTTTTTGGCCCCATGGATTCTCTTTCCTAGGGCTGTGACCCTTCAGTTTTAGGCTTTGTTGGGGTTCTTTGTTTTCCCAGTTAAAATCATAAACTGGAAGGAGAAATAAATTTTATTTGTCTACTAGAAAAAGTTATAACCCTCAGGACTGGTAAAGTTAAGAAGTATAGGTGTTGACAGAACAAAATATAGGTTGATGATAATAAACCAAACCAGTTGCCATTGAATCAGTTCTGACTCGTGGTGACCTCATGTGTGTCAGAGTAGAGCTGTGTTCCGTAAGAGTTTTCAGTAGCTGATTTTTTGGAAGTAGATCACTAGGCGTTTCCTCTGAGGTGCCTCTGAGTAGATGCAAACTGTTGCTTTTCCTTTGCATATCTATTTCTGTAAATATCTCTAAAAGATATTGGTTCCCAGTAACCAATAAATAATATTGCTAGAAGGTTGATTTAGGAATGTGGGCTGGCTTTCCAGGACATCTCGGCCAGTGCCCTGGGCCTGTGGACTGCAGCACCCGAATGGAGAGCTGTGGTGGGGCTCAGAGTTGATGGATGGTGGGAACCGGATCCACTTCTTCAGCAGGAGGAAGGGATGGAAAATGGAGGTTCCTACCGGATCATGGACACCTGGGAGGTGGTAAGAGGATGTGTCATGTCCTAATGAAGCTTTGTCAATCACAGGCTGCTTTCTTATCATTCCTCTGGCACTTACAATACTTATTTTGGGGACAGGGTGGCTTTTGTACTTAGTTCCAATTGGATGGATACTAGCATCGACCAACAGCTATCATGTGGTTACAGTTCCTACAGAGAAGGGAAAGTTTTTGTAATGAGTAGTCTCCTTCCTGGCCCCCCACATATCCTCACCCCCCCTCCCTTAATTCCTCCATCTTCCTCCACCCCCAGCCTCATACCCGTGCCTCTTTCTTCAGGATGTACTAGATGTCTCTGGTGAGATTTGTGTTTTGAATTTTAACCTTTGGAATGGAAGTTACTATATAATTATTAACTCCAAATCTACCAAGATTTAGTCAATTCTGGATTTCTTTTTTTGACTTGTAGAAATCAGCAAGCAAAAAAAATTATCCAGAGACCATTCTGGCATAGGATGTACTCACTGTCCTTATTTCAACAGGTGGCTTCCAGCTAACTCTGAATTGAGAGCTTGCTGTACTCATTCCAGTATCAAAAATGTTATGAGTACCTCAGCGTATTTTTTCCCTGAAATGGTCCTATCCAATACAATCTTTGTTTACACAAGCATTTAATATCAGAAATATATGACATTAGATGGCTTGTTTCCCCTGTTACTGGTTCTGCACTGCAGCAGCCATTTCTTGTCATCCAGGCCCGGGGAAGTTCGCATGCCTAGCTCACAGGTTGCTGCGATTCACAGTTGTGATTTCTTGAATCGATAAAGAATAATTGAGTCTCCAAAAAGTGAGGCCTGGCCATTTGTCTGTTGCATTTAAATTATGATTGAGATACACTGAGTTTCTTTCTACTGTTGTTTCAATTTTACCATAAAATCTGACTATATTGTTTAAAATAAAGTTTTAGTAAACCAGAAAAAAAAAAGTTGCCATTGAGTGGAAGTAGAACTCTGCTCCATAGGGTTTTCAACGGCTGATATTTTGGAAGTAGATTGCCAGGGCTTTCTTCCAAGGTGCCTCTGGGTGGACTCAAACTTCCAGCCTTTCAGTTAGCAACTGAACGTGTTAACCGTTTGCACCACCCAGGGACTAAAGTTTTAGTAGAAGTGTCTTTTTCCATAAGGTAGCGCAAATCTTTAGAGACACAGTCCTTACCTTTCTTCTGCCAAGCTTCAAACTTTGAGTTGGATGGGGCCCCAGTTACTGCTGTTTTTTTTTGCCACACCACTCAGTAGTATACCCTTTGCTGCCCCCCCTTTACTCACTCCTGTTGCCTCAGTTTTCATCCCAGAAGCCCTATTCTACTCCTGTTTCTTTTCTTTTTCTTTTTTTTAGTTAAACAATCTGGGTTTATTACTTCTTGCAGGGGAGAGAACGCACACACCGTTGGGAACTGAGGGACATCTCAGTAAGAGGGTTTTAGAAAGGACTTACAGGATTTGAGTGTGTTAGGTGATTTTGGAAGAGGGTGTAAGGAAGTGAGGCTTTGTTCTGGATTGGATGCTGTCAGGAAACAGTTTTATGGTTGGGAATCTATTTTTTTTTTTTTTTTCAATTTGATTAGTTTTTTTATTGTTGGTGAGCTACTCCTGTTTCTTAGGAATGATATTTTCAGTGCAGTCACACTTATTCCTTCTTGTAGAATAGTGGTATGTGAGACTTCGAGATCTTAGTCCCTTTTACCTCATTTTCTTAGTCTGTTTCATGTCAGTGAGCATTTGTCTAAAATCAGTACCTTCAGTTTATGTCAGTCCTTTTGGTAGAATTCAGCAACCTTCTACTGAAATGTCCCCTTTTTGCAGCAGGGTATTGCTAGGCCCTGGGAAACCCTGGAATGAGTAACAGAATTCCTGTTCTCAAGTAACTGGTAATCCTGCAGTGCAGATTTGTACAGATTTGTAATTTGTACAACTACAAATGAACTGTAATCCAGAGGGATGAACATTGTAATGGAAGTGTAGAGAAAGGACATTGAGAACCATTGACTTTGTCATGGTGAGGGGATGGTGGGGATTTAGGGAAAGCTTTGTAGAGGAACAGGCATTTAGAATGGACTTTGATGGTTGATAAGGATGGGTAGGATATCTATGGACCAGGAAGGAGGAAAGTTTATCCTGATGTGGAAGAGTGAAAACAGAGACTGTGTTTGGAGGTGACCTATAGTCTGTGGCTGAAGCATCGGGTGTGGGTGTATAGAGGAGTGTGATAGTAGATGAGACTGGAAACGCAGACTGAAGTCAGATTGTAAGGAGGCTTTTCATCCATTCACCTAGGCAGTGCTGTCCAGTTGAAATTTCTGCCGTGTTAGAAATTATCCGTATCTGTGCTGTCCAGTTCAGTAGCCACTGGCTACATATGGCTGTTGAGCACTTGGAATGTGGCTAGTGTAATTGAGGAACTTAACTTTTAATGATATATAATTTTTAAAATAACAACTTTATTAATAGAGATGTAATTTATATACCAAGGGCAGTGGTGGTTCAGTGGTAGAATTCTTACCTTCTATGCAGGAGAACTGGGTTTGATTCTTAGCCAGTGCACCTCATGCTCAGCCATTGTCTGTCTATCATTAGAGGCTTATATGTTGCTATGATGCTGAACAGGTGTCAGCGGAGCATCTAGACTAAAATGAACTAGGAAGAAAGGCCTGGCAAGCTACTTCCAAACACCAGCCAATGAAAACCCTATGGATCACAGTGGTCCAGTCCGCAACTGATCATGGAAACGGGTCAGGATTGGATAGTGTTTCCTTCTGTTGTACATGGTGGCACCATGAGTTGGGGGCCAACTTGACAGGAGCTAACAACAAGTTTATATACCATAAAACTCACGCTTAAAGTGTTTTTTAGTATAGATATACAATTGTGCAACCGTAATCACTGTCTAATTTTAGAACTTTTTCATCACCCCAAAAAGAAATCCATACCCATTACTAGTCACTTCTCATTTCTCCTTTCTCCTCCCAGTCCCCGGCATCCACAAATCTACTTTCTGACTGTACGGATTTGCCTATTCTAATGTTTCATGTAATTGGAATCATGTAATATGTGGTCCGTTGTGTCTGTCTTCTTTCACTTAGCATAATGTTTTCAGGGTTCATGCATGTTGTAGCATGTGTCAGTACTTCATTGCTTTTTATGGCCAAGATCGAACAAATCAGTCTTAGAAGAAATACAACCAGAATGCTCCTTAGAAACGAGAATGGCAAGATTTCATTGTGCTTACTTTGGACACGTCATCAGGAAAGACTAATCACTAGAAAAGGACATGTTCGGTAAAGTAGAGGGTTAGCAAAAATGAGGGAAACCCTCCATGAGATGGATTGACAACAGTCTGAACAATGGGCTCAGACGTATCAAAGATCATGGAGATGGCACAGGACTGGGCAAACTTTCATTGTGTTTATACACGATGTTGCCATGAGTCAGCGCCGACTCAATGGCAACTAACAACACCGACAATATTGCGTTGTATGGATGTACCACATTTGATTTATCTATTATTCATCAGTTGATGGATATTTGGGCTGTTTCTGCTTTTTGACTACTATGAATAATGATACTATGAACATTGGTGTACAAGTTTTTGTGCGGACATATGTTTTCATTTCTCTTGGGTATATACCTAGCAGTGGAATTGCTGGGTCATATTTTTGAGGAACGGTCAAACTATTTTCCAAAGTGGCATGTTATTTAATTTTAATTTAAATCAAATAGCTGCATATGGCTAATGGTTACATATTGGATAATGCAGATCTAATAGCTTTCTAGCTATAGGAGTGGGGTGCAGTCCAGCTTAGTAGTTAGGTCATGGGCTCTGGGGTCAGATGACTAAGTTCCAAACCTGCCTCTTTTACTTACTGTCCTTGAGCAAGTTATTTACACTCTTTGTGCTTTGTTTTCCTTATCTATAAAATGGGAATAATAGTACCTTATAGGGTTATCATGAGGTTTAAAGACATATGTAAAGCTCTAATGATTACTAAGTATGGTAATAATTATCACTAACATTATTATAGGTGGTCCTCAGAGTGCATCGTTGTTGGTAAGTTAGTGTCAAGTCCCAAACTAACTTCAGAAACTGAGATCTGGGGAGTTTGAAAGTGACTTCCTCAGTTCTGTTCTGTATCTGAGGTTAGGCTTGTCCCTGTGATCTTTTATCTAAGTAGGTAACTTTTCCTGGTGAACCTGAATGGTTAGAGGAGTGGTTCTCACCCAGGGACATTTTTGTCCACCCCTCCCCAACCCCCCCAGGACATTTCCCAGTGTCTGGAGACATTTCTTTTTTCCTGTTAATTTATTATTATTTTTTTCCCATGCAAAAATTTATATATACATTGTTATATGACTCTAATTGCTTTCCCCATACTGTGACAGCATACTGCCCCTTTCCACCCCTGATTCCCCATGTCCATTCAACCAGCTCCTAACCCTCTCTGCCTTCCCATCTCACTTCTGGAGAGAAGCTACCCGTTTAGTCTCTTGTATCTACTTGAGCTAAGAGACACATTCCTCACAAGTGTCACTTTATGTCCCACAGTCCAGTCCAATCCCTGTCTGAAGAGTTGGCCTCAGAAACTGTTTTAGTTCTGGGCTGATAGAGAATCCAGGGGCCATGTTTTCCGGGGTTTCTCCAGTCTCAGTCAGACTATTAAGTCTGGTCTTCTTACTAGAATTTGAGTTCTGCACCCCACCTTTCTCCTGCTCCATCCGGGACTCTCTGTTGTGTTCCCTGTCAGAGCGGTCATTGGTGGTAGCCAGGCACCATCTAGTTCTTCTGGTCTCAGGCTGCTGAAGTCTCTGGTTTATGTGGCCCTTTCTGTCTCTTGGGCTAAT
>NW_004443943.1:29338527-29364082 GCF_000243295.1 Trichechus manatus latirostris
GGTCTCAGGCTGCTGAAGTCTCTGGTTTATGTGGCCCTTTCTGTCTCTTGGGCTAATACTTTCCTTGTGTCTTTGGTGTTCTTCATTCTTCTTTACTCCACGTGGGTTGGGACCAATTGATGCATCTTAGATGGCCGCTTGCAAGCTTTTAAGACCCCAGCTGCCATTCACCAAAGTAGGATGTAGAACATTTTCTTAATAAGCTTTTTTATGCCAGTTGACCTAGATGTCCCCTGAAAGCATGGCCCCCAGACCCCTGCCCCTGCGACTCTGTCCCTCAAAGTGTTTGATTGTATTCAGGAAACTTCTTAGCTTTGGTTTAGTCCAGTCGTGCGGGCTTCCCCTGTAGTGTGTGCTGTCCTTCCCTTCACCTAATCTGGAGACATTTTTGAGATGCTACAGGCATCCAGAGGGTGGAGTCCAGGGATGCTGCTAAACCTGCTACAATGCACAGGACAGCCCCTGATAACACAGAATTGTCTAGCCCAAAATGTGAGTAGTGTTGAGGTTGAGAAACCCTGGTTTAGTGGTACCTGCTGTCCCCTTACTAAAAACCATAAAACCAAACCTGTTGCCATCAAATCGCTTCTGACTCATGGCAACTTCACGTGTTACAGAGTAGAACCGCTCCATAGGGTTTTCTTGGCTGTAATCTTTACGGACGCAGATTGCTAGGTCTTTCTTCGTCTGTACTGCTGGGTGGGTTCCAACCGCCAACCTTTAGGTAGTCGAACACAAACCTTTTGTGCCACACAGGACCTATCCCCTTACCAGCTCCTATTTATTATCACAAGAGTTTGAGGTCTGTGAAGAGAGAACATAGTGTTCTGAAGTATATGAAATCACCACTTATAAGTTTTTAGGTGGGACAGTTGAAAGTTTTGATATCCTGAATCTTGATTATGCTCAGATTTGTTGAGGTGTGTTACCAGTCAGCTCGGCTTTGTCAACCAGCATCAAACATTTGGAAACACATTTTTTTCATCTGTGGTTCAGTAAGCAGGTGATCCTGCCTTACTCACCCAGTCCTGAATTTTCTTTCCTCTTACTTTGGTCTGCCCTTGTAGCTTCATTTTAAGAATGTGTTTTGTTTTCCCCTCAGTGAAAGCCCCATGGCCAGTTACTTTCTCATCTCAGTGTCCTCCATGGTCCTATAACCAATCTGAACTGAGTCATGTTCTTAGAACTTTTTCGCTTTCCTATTCCAAGTCTTGGCTCCGCTCTCATTTTGGCCTCATGAATGTTAGTTTGTTCTCATGCACACTTAGCCTGCGGAAACTGTTAGCTGTTCTCGGGGTCTGCCACAAGTGAAGCGCAATGTTCTGGACCTCAGGGTGGCTATGTCTAGAGGAGAGTCCTCTTTTTCAGACTCTCAGGATGCAGTTCATCAATGGATATTTGGCACTAGCAGGCAACTCCTAATGGATGTTGTGGATATCTTTGATGGCTTTGGATTAAAAATTCCTATTGTCTTTTGAATGCCTGGCCATCCATGCCCCTGAGAGGGCCTCTTCCTTTCTTGCTTTAAGTTGCTAGGACTAGCGCTTGAGGGACCATCAGGATCCAGGTGGCACAATAGCGTGGGTTCATTCCCAGTCCCTACAACCCCAGTTGTGGGCACCACTGGGGCAACTGATCCAACTTTAACTGCACAGCCAGTAAGAGCAGCCGCTGAGTGACAGAGAACAGTGATGACGAATCTTGGTGGCATGTTTACTAGGTAACATACAGCAGACAGGCTGAGGTCTGGCTTGTGGGCACCTCCCTTTTGTATCATCCTTTGCAGTTCCACTAGGTGGAGCAAAGTCTGGCCTAAAAACTGCATGTGATACGGAAAGCATAACAGAAATACAGATAAATCCAGAACATTGGGATGTGGGAGATCAGGAAAGGGGAAACAGATCTCATCATACTGAATTGTGTGGCTTGTTGATACAATCCTGGGCTCTCCTAATGTGGGAAGTAAAGTAGGTCATCCTGTCAGACTTGTGGATGGCCATCCTTACCTAGACTGGGCTTTTGGGATACTCCCGCTTACTCAGTTACATTCCCATGGCTTTGATTTATTTACATTTGATTTTCTTCTTTCCACAGTGTATCTGTGGGAAAACAGACGAACTGTGTGTGTCTTCTGTTTCTGGTGCCATTATTGTTCTCATAGTGCCAAGGCTAAGTTTTGATTCAAGATCTCAGATGTTGTAAATAATTACTTGTTTTTGGAGAGGTAAAAATAAATGTAAGAAGTTGTAGGAATATTGTGGCTTTAGAAGGGTGGGTCCTAGGGTGAAGAGTTATAAAAACATGTTTGTTTTGGTTTTTAAATATCGAGCAAGACGAATCTTATGTTGTAACACCGTTTTATTATTACACATTCTTCCAGATCAGAGGCATTTGTTCATGGAGAAAATATTCATGTTTTTCAAAATTCTACATGCTGCTTTTTTTGTTTATCATTTCCTAATTTATCTTTTACGCCTAAAATTCCACCTGGCAGTTTCACTCCAGTTGTATTAAAAACCAACCAAACACAGAAACAACCCCCTAAAAAACCACTTAACAGCTTAGTCTATTGAATAAATGTAAATATTTTTCTCTCTTAGGAAAATATTTCATTTGGGAGAGGAAGTTAATATTTGGCTCTCTACACTGGCATGTTGGAGTATGTATTGTAGCTCTTTGGGATTTGAATATAGGGTTGAAAAGTGTTAGCTATTCATCTTGGGTACTTCTTTCTTTTTAGTTGGGTCAGTTATCTTTAAATCTGCAAATTCCCTTTCCATATTTGCCAGGAGGGGAGCAGAAAAGTTGTACCAGTATGATATGGCACAAGATCCACTATGGCTGTCTTTCCATTTCCTTCTTAGAGCTGATGGCTACTTTTCTCTCAGCCTTAAGATACCTTTTACCTTTTTACATTTCTTTTTAATCACACAAAAATAACGTGCTCATAACCATGGTAAATAATATAGAAATTTAAAAATGAAAAATGAAAGTTCTGTGGTTTGGTGTGTATTTTTTTTGTGGTTTTTCTGTTTATGCTGTGAGTATACACACACACATACATAAAATTATTATTGCAATGGAGTTCTTTATTTTCTTTCATTTGTTTTTAAAACAAAAAGGGGATAATTTATGTATAGTATTTTACAACATGCACCTTTTTTTAAATTCTGCTTTAGGTGAAGGTTTACAGAGCAAATGAGTTTCTCATTAAACAATGAATACACATACTGTTTTGTGACATTGGTTGCCAACCCCACGACGTGTCAACACTCTCTCTTTCTCAACCTTGGGTTGCCTATTGCCAGCTTTCCTGTCCCCTCCTGCCTTCTCATCCTTGCCCCTGGGTTGGTGTGCCCATTTAGTCTCGTTTTGTTTTATGGGCCTGTCTAATCTTTGGCTGAAAGGTGAACCTCAGGAGTGACTTCAGTACTGAGTTAAAAGGATGTCCAGGGGCCATACTCATGGAGTTTCTCCAGTCTCTGTCAGACCAGTAAGTGGTTGTTTTTTTTTAACGAGTTACAGTTTTGTTCTACATTTTTCTTTAGGTCTGTCTGGAACCCTCTATTGTGATCCCTGTCAGAGCAGTCGGTGGTGGTACCCAGGCATAATCTAGTTGTGCTGGACCCAGTCTGGTGGACCTTTTTATTTTTTTAAACCTTAACGATATGTTGTGGACTTCTTTCCGTATTAGTATTTATACCTCTGATTTTTTAAATGCCTCCTTGCATAGTATTGCTTTATACCGTAATTTCTTTAACCACTCCTTCATAGATGATCTAATGTTGTTTCCAAGTTTGTGCCATTTCACACTGCTACGGTGAATATTGTACTTACTTCTTTGTGCAGTTATGCTAGATTTCTAAGTGTGTGATTGGAGACTGGGGTTTTAGGGTACGTACATTTAAAATTTCCATTTTCATCGGTAGAGTATGCAAGGGCTCATTCCACCCCCCCCAACATAAGCAGCTTTTCTTTACCTACACCTCTGCTTATCCTTGAAGATGTGCCTTCTGACTCTTCGAACAAGGGCACGTGGGAAACATTTTACTTCCTCAAAAACCTTATGATCTCAGTTTGCAGGGCTTCCAGTCTCCCCACAGTCTACAAACCTGGCGCCTCACCCTAGGGCAGAGAGCCTGTAGCTGGAGAAGGGTAGAAATGCCTGCTCATGTGCTGAAAAAGTGGTTTGTGGTCCCTTGGAAGGTGTTGGGCAGGTGGCCTAGAGCTGTTGACCAGTTGCTGTATGGGACCTAAGTCCAATTATGTTACTAACCAACCACCCTTTTGCAGCGGTCGTTCCAGAATTAGGGAAACTTGGAAGTCACAAAACAAGCAGCTAGGAGTGCAGGCTCTGCAGCCAGACTGCCTGAGTTTAATCCTAGCTTTACTCTGACTCCATATAATCTTGGGCCTAGTTAGTTAACTCAGTTTCTTGAGGGATAATAGCACCTCATTTATAGGATTATTGTGAGGGTTAAGTGAGTTAATACTTAATAAGCTGTTAGAACAGTGCCTGGCACATATAAATGGGCCGTAAATGGTAGCCTTCATCATTATCATTATTGTTGGAGCATTGGGGAAGTGGCTTCCGTATCTTCTGACTGACCCATGATCTGTTTCCAGTGGAGAAACTTAAGAGTATGTTTTGGTTAATTCCTAGTCCAGAAGGCATGTGAATCACTTTCTGTATCATCGGCCTTGGCGATCAGATGAGAGGTATTTTTTGAGCAATTGTTTTCTAATAATAAAGTATGAAATGATTTATTCTTAGAGCAGGTATATTAGAATATGCACTGTTACTCTTGTTTGCACATCATTATGCTCTGTTGCATGAGGAAAAGAATGGTGGGGTTACCACCGGTAAGGAAGTGCATCATTGTCTCAGGTGTGGTGGGAGTGTTCGGCATCCATTCCAACCACAGTGCTAAACCACATTCACATCTGTCTGCTCTCAGTGCACCGTGTACTGTACTCACTAAGGTGCGGGGGCTCTCCGGAGCTTGACTCCTGCCCCCATCTTCCATTTGGCACTTCCTGTTCTGAGGTGAGAATGGTTTCTGAGGTTTTTTTTTTTTTAAATAACAGCTGTATTGAGGTATAATTCACATACCATAAATTCACCATTTTAAAGTGAACAATTCAATGTTTTTTAGTATATTCACAAGGCTGTACAACCACCAAAAACTTATCTAATTCCAGCACATTTTCATCACCCCCAAGAGAAATCCTGTACCCATTAGCAGTCACTCACCATTTCCTCCTTCACCCCAGTCCCTGGCATTTACTAATCTACTTTCTGTCTCTATGGATTTGCCTATTCTGGACATTTCATATAAACAGAATCATACATTAGGTGGTCCTGTATGACTGGCTTTTTTTCACTCAGCATAATGTTTTCAAGATTCATCCATGTTGTAGCATGTATCAGTAGTTCATTCCTCTTTATGTCTGAGTAATATTCCATTGTATGGATGTACCACATTTATTTATTCATCAGTTGATGGATATTTGACCTGCTTCCACTTTTTGGCTATTGTGAATAATACTACTATGAACATTGGCGCACAAGTTTTTGTGTGGATATATGTTTTCATTTCTCTTGAGTATATACCTAGCAGTGGAATTACTAGGTCATGTTATGGTATCTCAATGTTTAACCTTTAGTTTAACCTTTTGAGAACTGCCAAACTGTTTTCCAAAGTGGCTACACCATTTTTACATTTCCACCAGTATTGTATGAGGGTTCTAATTTTTCACGTCTTTACCAACACTTGTTATTGTCTGTCTTTTTAATTTTAGCCATCCCTAGTGGGTGTGAAGTAGTATCTCACTGTGGTTTTGATTTGTATTTCCCTAGTGACTAATGATATTAAATATCTTTTCATGTGTTTGTTGGCCATTTGTATATCTTCTTTGTAGAAGTACCTATTTAATCCTTTGCCCACATTTTAATGGGGTTGTCTTTTTATTGTTGAGTTGTAAGAGTTCTTTATATATTCCAAATACAACTCCTTTATCAGATATATGATTTGCAAATATCTTCTCCCATTATGTGGGTTTTCTTACCACTTTCTTAATGGTGTCCTTTGAGGCACAAACATTTTTAATTTTGATGAAATCCAATTTATCTGTTTTTTTTCCCTTTGCTGCTTGTGCTTTTGGTGTTTCTTAGTTCTTTTAAGGGTTCTTAAAACTTAATATTATGTTGAGTCAAGAATGAACATTATTTAGAATAGAATCCTTTAAACTTTTTTATTATGCAAAATTTTAAACATACAGAAAAATAAAGAGAGTGAGACAATGAACCCTTATTACCCATCACCCAATTCAGTAATATATCAACTCATGGCCAATCTTGTTTCAAATCTTTACCTACACTCACTTAAATTCATCTCTAGTGAAATTTTTTTGAAGGAAATTCCAGACTTCATTTCATATCAACCATAAATACTTCAGTTTGAATCTCTGAAAGAAGATTCTGTTCTGCAATATAACCACCATACCATATCACACCTTAAAAAATTGACAGTTTCTTAGTATTATAAGGTCTTTCATGTGTGAGTTTGAATAAGATCCAGGGAGTGAATCCTCAAAACTGTTGCTCTGAGATAATCTTTAAACCTTAAACCAAAAATATCCTGTAAAGTCTTCCTAAAATCAAACAACAGTTTAGCTTAACTAGTGAAGCAAGTCTTGCCTTGAGCGTTATACTCTTTTAAGAACTGTCTGCAAATATGGGATCAAACTGACAACAACTCAAAGGATTAGATAGGAAACTTAGGGGGCAGTGAGTTTATGTTAATAGAGGAGGATCAATTCAGAAAAAGAGGTGAGAATGGTTACACAACGTGAAAAATGTAATCAATATCATTGAATTATACATGTAGAAATTGTTGAATTGGTGTATGTTTTGCTGTGTATATTCTTAACAACAACAAAAAAGATCCAGGGGTAAAATACTCTTAGAAAACACAGCTAATTACCACGGTTCTTCAGTTTTCTTAAGTAACTAAGAGTTCCACTATTAAAAGAAAAAAAGTTAGCCCCAACAAAATTCCTCAATTTCATGAGTGTCAAAAGTGTCCTTCCAACACCAGTCTTCTCATTTTTGCTTGAACAGGTCACGTGGTGAAATTTTAATTACGTCAAACTTTTTTTTTCCTCCAAACTTTCTTTGCCATTCTGTTTCATGCACATATCCATTCCCAACCTCTGCCCAGTGTATAAAGTGAAAGATTAACTTATGACTTTTGCCCTCAATTCCCAACGTAGAGAGAATTTTTGGAAAAATCCTACTCTTATCTGAGATTGCACAAATGTTCAGAAAAACATGGGAAAATGAAGAGACCCCGTCAGCATATTTTCTCCTCTTTCAGCTCTCCAGGGGTGTAAGCTGTGTGTCCCTGTCCAGTGCCTGGCTGACTGTGCCTGCCCTTGAGGTACAGAATTGGGGATGCCTTGGCAGATGAGCAGCTCTGCTGAGGGAGAAATGAAACATAGAATTTAGAGTCTGAAAGACACTGTAGAGGTAATGATGCTGTGAGTAGGTGTTCAGTAAGAAGGGGAGTCTGTGCTACTTGAAGGTGTAGCAGATTTGGGTAGCGCAGGCTTCTTAACTGTGAGACTCTTCAGAGGCTGTGGAGCACATTGTGAATCCCCAAAGGAGACACCAGACTTCTTTGACCACATAGGCCTTTTTTCACAGGAATGGAGTGGTCTCAGGGCAATGCCGATGGAAGAAATGGAAGGCTCAGAGAGATATATATATAATTATATATATATGTATGTATATATATATATAATTGGCCCAAGGTCATAGATCAGGGGGTCGCATGACCAGGTCTAGCATGCCAGAGCCCTGATAGAGTCTAGTTTAAAGGAAGTCTCCCTGTGGGCGTCATTTGCTAGGATTCCATGGGAATCCTTTCGGTCAGAAACGCTAGGTTTAGTCCTAGGTCATTTTACATTTTTTGGCCTTCAGTGTGCTGTCTGGCCACCAGCTGGAATAACTAGGATGGATGTGAAAGAAGTTTGTAAACCTAGAGTGCTGTGCAAGGATGATGATTTATTTATAACTGGGTCTGTCATTCTTCAGCTCTGCTTTGCAATATTGAGCAGACCTGCCCAGCACTAGGGTCTTAAGCAAAGTGAAAGACCCTGGAGAACCTTGGTGTCTTATGATTCTATAAAGGAAGAACAGTGGATACAAGTGCAAAGATACTGGCACCTGATTGTTTTTTCTGGGAGTGACAGTGGCTGGTGCTGACTTTCCTTCTTGCTGTGATGGGGGGTGCTTTCTCAAAGGCACTTTTAGCTTTTTTCCACAACACTTTAGACACAGTGGCTTCTTTCTCCCACTTGTTCTGCTCTAGTGCTTTCCTCTTGATTCGGACCCTGGCCCAACGTGTTTGTTTTAATATTTTATTTTAGTTCTGGTGAAAATATACATAGGAAAACCCATTTCCATTCAGCAGTTTCTAGATATAATGATTGGTGACATTGGTTACATTCTTTACATTGTGTCAACATTCTTGTTTATTTCTGTTCCAGTTGTTTCACTCCCCTTGACTTAAACTCCCTGCCCCTCAACCTTCTCTTCTATGCTTTAGAATAGCTACTGTCCATTTGGCTTTAAGGAGCCCTGGTGGCGCAATGGTTAAGTGCTCAGCTGTTAACTGAAAGGTTGAAGGTTCGAACCCACAGCTGCTCCGTGTGAGAAAACACCGGGCTGTCTGCTCCCGTAAAGATTAGTACAGCCTAGGAAACTCTATGGGGCAGTTCTGCTTTGTCCTATAGTGTTGCTATGTGTTGGAGTCAACTTGACAGGCACATAACAACATTTGGTCTTATAGAGATAGTTTTTTAAAAGAGCATAATACTCAAGGGTGACAGTCTTTACTCAAGGTGTTTTTGAAGCAGGTTTACTTACTGCTCTTGTCCTGTTTGCCTTACTCTCTGTGACCTTGGGAGTACAGGGTTCAGGCTGTTGTCTGTGGTTGGGCATTATATGACGAAAGGACCTGCATCTCCTGCATCTGGTATGACACCTTCTCCAGTCTCACCACCTTTAGTCATCATTTCACTTGGGGTATGGACATGTGTGTTCCAGAAGCTTCCCCACTCCCTACAACTCTGGGGAGGGATAAAGTATCTTAGTGTAATCTTTTTTTTTTTTTTAAATTTTATTTTATGGTTGTACTTTAAGTGAAAGTTTACAATTGAAGTTAGTCTCTCATACAAAAATTTATGCATGCATTGTTATGTGACCCCAGTTTCTTTCCCTATACTGTGACAGCACACTACTCCTTTCCACCCCTGATTTCTCATGTCCATTCAACCAGCTCCCGACCCTTTCTGCCTTCTCATCTCACCTCTGGACAGGAGCTGCCCATTTAGTCTCATGTATCTACTTCAGCCAAGAAGCACACTCTTCATGAGTATCATTTTATGTCCCATAGTCCAGTCTAATCTTTGACTGAAGAGTTGGCCTCAGGAATGGTTTTAGTCCAGGGTTGACAGATAGTCTGGGGGCCATGCTCTCTGGGGTTCCTCCAGTCTTAGTCAGACCATTAAGTCTGGTCTTTTTACTAGAATTTGAGTTTCGCACTCCACTTTTCTCCTACTCCATCCGGGACTCTCTGTTGTGTTCCCCACCAGGGCAGTCATTGGTGGTAGTCGGGCATCATCTAGTTCTTCTGGTCTCAGGCTGTTGCAGTCTCTGGTTTATGTGGCCCTTTCCGTCTCTGGGCTAATGCTTTCCTTGTGACTTTGGTGTTCTTCATTCTCCTTTACTCCAGGTGGGTTGGGACCAATTGATGCATCTTAGATGGCGGCTCACTAGCTTTTAAGACCCCAGACACCACTCACCAAAGTAGGATGCAGAACATTTCTTAATAAACTTTGTTATGCCAGTTGACCTAGATGTCCCCTGAAAGCATGGTCCCCAGACCTCCGCCTCTGCTACTCTGTCCCTCAAAGTGTTTGGTTGTATTCAGGATACTTCTTAGCTTTGGTTTAGTCCAGTTGTGCTGACTTCCCCTTTAGTGTGTGCTGTCCTTCCCTTCAGCTAAGATAATTCTTGTCTACTCCCTAGTTAGTGAATAACCCTCTCCCTCCCCACCCTCGTAACCATCAAAGAATATTTTCTTCTGTGTTTAAACCTTTTCTTGAGGGCTTATAATAGTGGTCTTATACAATATTTGTCCTTTCTTCCCGTGTTCTTGACCATGAAATCTTAGATCTAGGGTAGATTTGGTTACCAAATAGCCTGAAGAGGAAGGAGACAATATTTGATTTACAGGAAGTGAGGGAAAGCATGGTGCCATGGGCTGTGTTTCCAGCTAGACCTTATTTTCACAATTCTTTATGGAAAAAAAGGTGATTTCCAGGTGTTGCTAATGGTGTGATCCTTGAATGGGAGACAAACACAGGAGCAGCTTCATTCTGTTCCCCATAATAGGAAAATTACTGTAGGGGGTTAGGTCATGTTCCCCAGTCTACCTTGAGGAAGGGAATTTTGCTTTTGAGATGATTCAAGTGCTTTAAATTCCTCAGGTGAGAAATTAGAAATGTACAGGTAAGACACACAGGATGTTTCCCAATCTCTACATCAAGCCTCCTGAGCTCGGGGTAACATCCAGGTGCTCTCCTGATATCCCTTAGCTATTTATCAGGTTTCTGTGGTCAGGAAAATGTCACCAGCACTAATGTGTGACATCTTTCTAGTCATCAAGCCTTCATCTCTTTATCTGTGTAACAGTCTTTTCTTGAGGGCCTGCTTTGTGCAAGGCATTCCTTGGTACTGTGAGGGACACAGATCTTGCTCCTAAGTTGTTTATATTTTAGATGAAGAAGTAGACCTGAGAATAAGTAATTAAAACATAAGGTGTGAAGTAAGTCTTTGCTGAGTGTCTGAGCACGTAGGAAAAGTGAGTGAATTTTCCTGCAAAAGCACAACCAAGATGATCTCTCTCTAAACAGCTCAAGTGAGTGACGATGACCTTCCACTTAGAAGACCAGGAGCTGCTTTCGGGACTCAGTTGTTGTTGTTAGTTGCCATCAAGTCTGCGCCCAACTCATGGTGACCCCACGCACAACGGAACGAAGTGCTCCCTGGCTCTGCACCTTCCCAGTGATCAGTTGCAAATCAGACCATTGTGATCCATAGGGTTTTCATTGACTGATTTTCAGAAGTAGATTGCCAGGCCTTTCTTCCTAGTCTGTGTTAGTCTAGAAGCTCCACAGGATCCTGTTCAGCATCATAGCAACATGCAAGATGGGTGGTGGCTGTGCATGAGGTGCATTGCCCCGGAATCGAACCTGGGTCTCCTTCATGGAAGGTGAGAATTCTACCACTGAACCACCAGTGTCAGAGTTGAGATCCCTTTGATAAGACAACTTTGATGTTAGCTCTTTCCTTGGGTCAGCTACCATCACAGCTACATTCCACGTGTCTCTTTATCTTGCCCAAAGTTTGAATATAAATGAAAGATGAAATCAGATTGGGTGGAGACTTTGAAGTCTCATTTTTCTTAATGGAGTTCCCTTTCCCAAGTTACATCTGGATGTGTATCATGTAGTTGGTGTGACTTTCTGTTCATACTCTGATCTCTGGTTTAGAGAGCAGTTTATGGGGAGACACGAAATGTGTCTGCAGACAGCCTTGAGCTGTGGCTTGCTAGTTTTCATGTAATTCTTGGCTGCTTGCCAGTTTGGTTTGGGTTGAACTGTTTCCAGTGTGGGAAAAACAAACCTAGCATTTTGGTACAAAAGACAAAGCTGCTGTTGTACTTGATAAAGCTAAAGTTGCAGATGGTAAGAGCCCATTAACCATTGGTGACAGCTGTTGTCAGGGGTGAGTTTCACAGGCCCCTGGACTCTCTGGATATGGCCGTAAAGACTCGCCCATGAAGGTAATAAATATCTGTGGAGTGATTGATTGTCAACAACAAAAGGATTTGCATGAGGGAGCGGAGAGGCAAGAAAGAGGCAGAAACCTTGGGAAGCCCCTGGATGAGGGAAGCTGTTGTGAACCAGATTCAGCTTCTACTTTTTTTTTCCTCTCTCTCTTTTTAAAAGACTAGAGTCCCTGGGTGATGCAAACAGTTAACACATTCATCTGCTAACTGAAAGTTTGGAGGTTTGAGTCTACTTAGAGGTGCCTCAGAAGAAAGGCCTGGTGATCTACTTGAAAAAATCAGCCATTGAAGACCCTATGGAGTACAGTTCTGCTCTGACATGGGGTTGCCATGGGTCAGAGTCAACTCGATGGCAACTGATTTAAAAGACTGAGGCCATGCCATTGACATGGGTATCTCCTCTCCACCTTTCCTCAACACTCCCCTCCCCTGCAGTGGAACAAAATCAACTCCAAGGTTATCATATTTTGTACTGAATAGAATCCAGCAAGGAAAATGAAAGCATAAGATGCTTAGTAAAATAGGAATATCTGTTTTTGATACTTACGGCGCCGCTGCAGTAAAACCATGCTCATGAAACAGGTGCTTGGTAAATACACATGAATGTAGGGCCTCCACTTTAAGCTCCAGCTGATCTTTGCCTTTTCTTCTGCCTGTTGCCCATGCTGGGACCTGCCCTACCCAAATCTTGCATGCTGTTGTAATACCCATTTCTTGATAAAACTTTCTTGGCCCATTCTTTCTCTTAACAGACTCTCCCGTCTTCGAGCCCTTCCTGTACTGGTACTTACTATTTCTACTCCTCCTCCACATTTATTATAGGCTGCCTTGTTTGTTTCTGTGTGTGCTTGTGTTTTTCTCCCAAACTGGGTAATTAACTCCTCCAGGGCAAGGTTCATTCGTCAACTACTACATTTTTGTCATCTCCAGGGTACATCTTGGGTGGGTGGATGTGACTGTGAATATCAGCTCACAAATGAGAAAGGGAGTGGTGACTATAACTAATATCAAAATACTATCTCCATGTGTGTTCAAGGCATTTCGGAGCCACCAGGCCTGGTTAAGGAGCCCTGGTGACACAATGGTTTAGCACTTGGCTACTAACTGAAAGGCTGGTAGTTCAAACCCACCCAGTGACTCTGTGGGAGAAAGACCTGGCGATCTGCTCCCGTAAAGATTACAGCCAAGAAAATCCTATGGGGCAGTTCTTCTCTGTCACATGGGGTCACTGTGAGTCAGAATCTACTCGAAGGCACCTACAACAACAGGCCTGGTTGAATTGCCGGCTCCACTGCCTGCTAGGTTTGTGTCCTTCATGGAAGCTCAATTTTTTCACCGGTAAAATAGGAGATATTATGTTCTTGTCTTCCCTTAGTGAAATGTATCATTTGATGTTTGGCAAGTGATTAAATGCTGCAGTTAACATTAGACCAGCCTTCTTCCCTGGAAGACTGAATGGTAAGAAAGCAACTACAGATTTTTATGGATACCTTGTTGAAGAAATAAGTCCTGTGAATTCTATTACTTTGTGTCCTGCTCACAAGCAAGGAGAGGGGCGTGTTTTCCTGGCTCAGCAGGCCTGCACATGTCTGCATTTGTCCAGCCCCAGGACACAGATAAGCCAGTATTCTTGGTTTCTGGCAACTGAGCAGTCTTTAGCATTAGATGCCTTTCAACTTGGCAGAGTTTAACAAATCATCATTCTGGGTTTGTGGAAGTCTTCCCATGGCATTCCTAGAATAATTATTCTTGGATCCTTTTACTGATGCCCAGCCTCATGTTTCTGACATGGAGATGTCTCAGTCTGTCTTTTATTGTGGCGCACACATTGGTTTGGGGATTGAATTAGTGTTCACTGCTGTTTCTGTTTTTATTTTTTTTTTGAGTCAGAACTCTAATGCATTTATGCCCAGACCTGAGAAAAGTCTCTTATCTTAGATGTTCTGTGTCTGCCTACCAGCTTCTACTCAAAGCTCCTGAAAGTAAAATGGCCCTGGGTCTGGAGATTATCTCCTACCCTAGGAGCCTGGTAGTTGCTGACCTGTTTTGACAAAGCCCTCTTTCTTCAGATCCCTTGATTGGGAAATTAGATGCCCCTGGCCCTCAGCTCTAGTCTCCTTGGGCCTCAGTCAGCCCCATGACATGGGTGGGTGTGGGAACAGTTCACCAGGTGCCTGAGACCCAAGGCATGGGAAGATCTTCCATTCTGCTTGCTCCTTGTGTGGAGAACTATTGTGTACTGGGAACAGATGAGGACTTATGAGCTTTCCCAGTCATTTACCTCATAGAACTCTGCCCTCTGAAGTGGGTCAAAACCAGAGTCCTGGGGCCAAAGGGCCCTGACTCCACACTTCAGGACACCACTGTCAGATCCAGTATAAGTGGCAGAGTTCTTATAAACAGGAGTCTGAAGCATTGACCAGGGACATGTATATCTGTTCAACATTCAGCTGACTCTCAATTGTTTTTTGATGTTTGTTTTTCCCCTGTTGTAGCTTCTGGTCTGATATCCTGATACCTGTATTATAGTAGGAGTCCCCGGGTGGTTCAAATGGTTAACACACTTAGCTGCTAACCCAAAGGTTGGAGGTTCGAGTCCACACAGAGGCACGTCGAAAGATAATCTCCAGACTCTGGTGACCTACTTCCAAAAAATCATCCGTTGAAAACCCTGTAGAGCACAGTTGTACTCTGACGCGGGTCGGATCAACTTGACAGAAATTTTTTTTTTTTGTATTGTAGTAAAATCCTTTGGAGCCAGAGACTTCATTCAGATCCTTCTCTCCCACCCATAGCTCTGTGCCCTAGACACATTGCATAACCTCCATAAGCCTCAGCTTCTGCAACGGAACAATAGTGATGATAATGCCTACATCATAGAGTTGTTGTACCATTAAATGAGATGCTGATTATATGGCATTTCTAGCTCAGTCTGGCTCATTGTCAGTGTCTCCCTGACTCCCATCCCAGAATTTAATGACTACAGATGCATAGACTGCCTAGGAAAATGTTGCCAAAAGATACTTAAATAAATTAACTAGAGTGAAAGAATGTGAATTCCACTCTAGCCATGAACATACATACTGTTGCAGTCTGTCTTCTTAAATTGTAAATTAATCAGAATCCAAAGGGTGATATTTTCAGCATTAGCATCTTAGGGGTTGCTCCGAACTTGGGAGATGGGGGCTAGGTCAGTGGAAGGATGTCTCAGAAGCGGGCTAGATCAGTGGAAAGATGTCTCAGACAGACACTGCTTGGGACCATAAACAGTTGTTAACCTGTAACATTTTAATAACATAATCCTGCTTGATTTTAGTGTAGTATGATGCTTCCTTTTTTTTTAAATTGGTGAATTCAGCATTAAATTTAATTATGCATTGGCTAAAATTATTTAAGAAGGATTTGATCTCTCTTTGTCCCCCCCCATGTGTGAGCTTGGGTCACTTAACATAAAAACCCCTTTTTCAGGCTTTCAGAAATTGCTAATGATCACCTTGCCTCTTAAATCCCAAAGCTGACTGCATTTGTCACTAGGTTGTGGTAGCATATGCAGGGCATGACAAAAGTGAACTCACCTTCCTGGGAATGAGGTATGTTTTTTGTTTGCCAACTCAGCCTCCTTTTCTCCTTCCTCTCCACCAAATCTCAGTGCTCAGTGGAGGTTAGTTAGCAAGGAGAAGTAGGTTAGTAAGAAAGAAGCCATTGTCAGCAAGTGCTTTTTGAGAGTATATGATATGATGCTAGCTGTAATGGAGTCCTCATACTTTGGGTTAAGTGCTGCCTTGCATACAGGAATTTATAATCTTGTGAGAAGATAAAAGCAGACAAATGCTGATTAGAAACACTGTCTTGGGTGGTGGTGTTAGGTGCTACCGAGTTGATTTTGACTCATAGTGACCCACGTGACAGAGTAGATTTCCTAGGCTGTAGTCTTTATGGGAGTAGATCTCCAGGTCTTTCTTCCATGGAGCTGCTAGGTGGGTTCGAATCCTTAACCTTTTGGTTAGCAGCTGAGCGCTTAACCATTGCACCACCAGGGCTCCTTGAGTAAAAAAAAGCAAACCCATTGCCTGTCGAGTCGATTCCAACTCATAGTGACCCTATAGGACAGAGCAGAACTGCCACATAGGGTTTCCAAGAAGCAGCTGGTGGATTCGAACTGCCAGCCTTTTGGATAGCAGCCAAGATCGTAACCACTTTGCCACCAGGTCTCCACAAAAGGATGATTCATGAGGGGGAAATCAGGAAGTGTATAATGCAATTTTGATAGTTTGGTTTGAACTTTTACAAATTTTTTTCCCTAATAATTTTGTTGCAGTTCCACTTCTTAAGAGGTCATTGCTGGTAAATATTGTTTATAAAAGTGGAACAACATTCCCATAGCCCATCAGAGCAAGGACTTTTGAGTATTTTGGTCATGATGCTATCCCCAGTGCCTAGAATAGTGCCTAGCTCACCATAGGTGAGGAATGAACGAATGAATGGGTACTTAGGCCATGGCACTCTACAGAGAACTGCAGGTGCCAGGCTGTGTTGTTCGGTAGGTTCAGACCAGGGTTGCCCGTGTGGGCTGGAAGGAGAGGGCCTGAGGATGCTCTTTGCTTACAGTTTGAGTCTCACAGTTTATAGTGCTGCATGTGCTTTGTGATGGCCAGTGGTTGCCAGGGAGCCAGGGTAATGACTGGAGGGGGAAAGCAACCTCATCACTCTTCCCTGGGCGGCTGTGCCTTGGTGTATATAGCCCTGCCTGGCTGGCATTTTGGCCTGTTTGTGGGGGTGATAGCAAGGTGTGCGACAGGCAACGTGGCCCTGTCTTGAGAGTACGTGTTTGCTGAAGAATGCTTGCCTGTCCCCAAACACCTGCAGCAGTAGAAGCCAGTTCTCTCTGCACATCACCCCTCTTCTCCATATATAGAAGTGAGGCCATGACCTGTTCTTGCCGTGAGCCTCAAGGAAATGGCTCAGCTGTCTTGACACATTCATTTCCTTGTCAGGAAAGTCACTGTGACCTTGACCATCTGTGGGGGACCTGCAGCAAGCACATTGTGTGTCTGGCTGGGTTTACTAATGATTGAAAAGTACTTTTGGCAACTCACAGTGCTGTAAGTGCTGTGTACTCTTAATTTATTGCCCTAGGTAGGGGTTATGGACACTAATTTGCAAGAATCATTTTTTACTTAGCCTGGGTCATGCTCAGCACAGTGCCACTTCCATGGAAGCCTTTGATAAATATCACAGAAGGAAAATTGTTGCAGAAAATAAAGAGGAGATAGGTTATTGTCCCTGAGTTGTAGAAAAAGATAACTAATTAACTTGTAGCCTAAGAAAATATTAGAAAGTCACTCTGGATTTGTAAAGTACCTCTGAAGATTGAACTTCTCAAGAATCATTTCTGCAAATGCAAATCCAAACATGGACCTTTTGTCCTTTGGTGGAGGATTCAGGCCTGGGGAGGGCTGCTGTGACCTGCTGTTAAGGGAGGGTGGCCAGAGGAGAGCTGGCTTCCACAACTGACTAGGAACAGTCAGATGAGGACGCCAGCCCCAGGACCTTGGCCTCTTGTGCAAAACTTGCTGTGGAGAACCATTTTCACCATATGCTGAACTAGGAGAAGAAAGCACAACCAACCTTAAGGCAGTGAACTTTTCAGAAGTAAGACCCATTACTGTTGAGTTGGTTCCAAATCATAGCAACCCTATAAGACAGAGTAGAACTGCCCCATAGGGTTTCCAAGGCTATAAATCTTTACGGAAGCAGACTGCCACAGTCTTTCTCCCACAGAGCAGCTGGTGGGTTTGAACCACCAACCTTTCAGTTAGCAGCTGAGTGCTTTAACCACTGTGCCACCAGGGCTCCTTCAAAAGCAAGAGTTGGTTTAAATATAGATGATCTTCTTTATTGGCAACTTGGAGGCAGTGGTGGGACTTGTTGTACCTTTTATAAGACAAGTGAGGAAAGATATTGGCACCTGTACATGTGCAGTGTGTTTATGAAACATAAACTCTCCTGTAGAAGCAAGGGCTCGTGAGGTCAGCGTCCAAGGTAGCACGTCCTACCTTCACTGGGGGAAAGGTGCCCCTCTAAGTCTTCTCTGCGAATTGCCTTGATCCCTAGAGAAAGGTGGGATAGCCAGGCTGAATGAACTGGTATTTATTGAGCACTGACTGGCAGATTTTCTACAAAGGGGTGGAAAAGTTTTTGTGCAAATGACAGTTACTGGACTTGATTTTCTTTCCCAAGGAGGAGAAACAGTACATTGGGATCTGGAGAGTCTAGTCATTATTCAGAGAAATGGAAGCTCTTTTCAACCTTAGAGACTTGATTTATGTACCCACCAGCTTGCTCAGAGCTGAGGGGAGCCCGTGGGAGCGGGCAGCAGCCTCCACCCTTCTGCCATCGCAGGCTCGAGCTCGGGTGGGCCCAGCGCTGGCTTCGTGGGTTTGCAGCACATCCTCCTCAGTATTCCACAGCTGCTGTCTGAAGTTTTTTCTGCTGTGCCTGAACTGATGTCATTTCCCCCTTGGCAGACAGCTTAGGCTCTGCTGCGTCTGAGATATGTCACGAGAAGGTGGGGGTGGGTCGGAGCCAGGCGGGGGGAGTAGTGAGGAGAGCAGGAGGGCCAGTGCCTGCTTGGTCCCAGGACTCTGTTTACTTTCGCGTCTTTGCAAAGGAAGGCCGGTTAGCGGGGACTGCTGAGCACGCCGGCCCCCCGCCCCGCGAAATGCTCATTACCAGACCTTAACTTTTAAGGCCCTTTGTTCCAAACGTTAGTGTGGCGATGCTCTTGCAGGATGCCTTTCCTTTTGGGTCTTAGACAGGTAATTCGTGGAACGGGTTCTATGTGGATCGGGTTCGGGAAGGGAAGAGGGTGGGAGCTTGCTTATGGTACTACTGCTTTGGGTGGAGGCGATCTTTGTGAAAATGTCTCTCAGTTATAATAGGCCAGCTTCCACACAGAAATTTCCAGTCTTCCCTTCTTGTTTGCCAGTTGCTCCTTACTTTCAGAGCCACCGTATTCTTAATACCCCCATGTCTGTGATGTCTCTCTGGGGCTGTTCGGCTCTAATTTTCCTTTAGACACTATAACACTGTTTGTGAAGCTTTTGTGGAGGAAACAACTGGGGGGGTGAGGGTGAGGAGGGGGAAAGACTTGAGTGGGGTTCTTAATTAAAACCCCTTTTATTCCTTCTCCATTTTGATTTGGCTAGTAGGCAGAGCTTTCGTCACAGCCTTCTGATTCTAAAGGGATTCTTGAGGTGGGGGAGTCTTCTCTTTCAGAAGGGAAGACTCCCACAGGCTTTCTCTTTTCAAGCATGCGGTTGGGGCTGTGTGGCCGAGGGGTGTCCTGGCTGCTTCAGCGGGACGAAGTGTGGGATTGACTACACTTTGGCCTCACTGACCGATTTTTCAAAGCAAACAGACCCCTGTGGTAGAGACTTGATTGCTTTGTGAGCTGCTGTTTGAACTAGGAGCACTAAATTATAGCCAGTAACCTAGTGTGGAATGAGAAAACGGTAGCAACCGACCAACTGCTGTCTGCTGAGAACACAGCTGTTGCCAACTATTTGTTCCAGGGCTTCTGAGGGTTGGACACCCCCACCCCCTCTTCGGTCTGAGAGGCATGTCTGTATAGGAATGTGTAACTGTAATCAGTGGGGCCGAGCTGTAAGCGGGGTGGGGACGGACATACACACCCCCTCTGCTGCCAGCTCCTGGGTGAGTAGAAGCCACAGATGAGATCCACCCAGAAGCTTTAGGGAGGAGCTACTGAGGACTGCTGCTTTAATCTTATGCTCAGAAAAGTGCTAGGTGAGAAAATCTCCCTTGGGTTGCCTGAAATTCTTTAAAAGTAAGCTTCTCTGAAAAGCTCCAAACACTCAATTATTGCTCTTGGTACTCTTCAGAGAATGTTCCTTTGATGCAGCTGCTAGGCAGAGCGCGGTGGCCCCATATTGAGCAGCCCCCTCCCCACCAGGTAAGGCTGTCCTTTTAACCAATGGGCAGAGAGGAGTCCTGGCGAGGTTTTTGAGCAGTGTTGGAAATAGGATGGAAAAAGCCTCTCATGCTAAGTCAGCAGGCAGGGAGAGAAGGGGAAAACTGCCTGATGTAGATTAGGGCTAGGGAGCCAGAGAGACCTTCGGTTCCATCTTGGGCAGGCATTTAACCGCTCTGAACTTCACCTCTGAGATGCAGAGAATAACACCTACTCATAAAGTTTTGGGGAGGATTTCATGGAAGGATATATGTAAATCATCAGCACTTTGTCTGACAGAGAGTAGGCATTTTGTAAAAACTTAACTGTCATTTTTATCCACTCATTCCTAAAAGATGCAAGACCACAAGGGTATGGGAAACTGGCAACTAGAGGTGCCAGTTTATAGAGAGGTGGCAAGGATCGAGGACCGGAGCCCACAGCGCTTGGGAGTGAAGTCTCACACCTGTGGTTTGGTGGATACCATTGTGCGTTGACTTGGAGCTGGGAGGCTGTCTCTTGCTGTATCAGTATACTGTTCATCCTATATACGGAGGGCCTACGTCCAATAACCTCCACTAAATCAAGTGAGAATTAAGTGGTAGTAGCATTGAATTAACATTTTCAAGGAGAGGGAAGGGTTGGGATGGTTGTGTTGGGGAGCATCTTAGAGGATGAACAGTAGGTTGATCTTTAGCGCTTGTTTCTGAGCACTGTTTCTTGGTAGAAGGCTAAACTAGAGGACATTTTGAAGGCCCTTTTGGCCCTAGGCTTCTGTGATTCAAACTTTGCCTGTAAATTTTCTGAGTAGTTTTGGTTACATAATTTTGTATATTTCTGGCATTTCTGTGTCTGACAGTGTGACTATGTTCTTTACTGAGGTCGTGTAAAAAGTAAACCTTCTAAAGA
The DNA here is from genome assembly GCF_000243295.1 of Trichechus manatus latirostris. Taxonomy (NCBI): domain Eukaryota; kingdom Metazoa; phylum Chordata; class Mammalia; order Sirenia; family Trichechidae; genus Trichechus; species Trichechus manatus. The sequence goes on from NW_004443943.1 coordinate 29,359,330, forward strand.
TTACTTGGTGATAATTTTTTTTTTTTTAAAAAAAGGCATAAAAATGTATATACTATTGGTTTTTATTATCCATAATGTGTATGTACTTTCATATTTTTTTTTTCCCCTCATAATCCATATAACAAGCCTGTGTCTTAAGTGGAAGTGTTACCCTGTTTTTACAGAGGTGCATGCTGAAGCTTACAGAGGTTAATTTAAGCCACTTACCCACAGTTGCTCAGCTAGCTAGGGGAATGGTAATTGAAGTTTGTTTTTAACCTGAGTCTTTTGTTTTCAAAGCCTGGATTTTCTCACTACCTAGACTGCATTGCCCAATGTCAGTGAGAGAGTAGGATTAATGGGTTGTTCTAGTTGGGACATATCTTCTAAGGTTGTTTTCTAGCTTGGCCAGGTATCGGCTAAGACCCTGCTTGCCTCTTTGTATGCCCATTTGCATTTTACTCTGGAAGAAACCCATGCTTACAGCATCTACAGAATGATGCCACCGAATGGAGATTTTGAACACTTAATAAATGTGTGCCAGGGACAAAGGAGGCAAAGGTAAATAAAGTACAGTCCCTACTTCCAAGGAGCTCAAGCGCTAATGCATAGTTCTTAAAATGCATAAAAATCATCTGGGGGTGGGGCTTATTAAAATAAAGATTCTGTATGTTTGGGGTAGGGCCCAGAAATCTGCATTTCTGTTAAATCCCCAGGCAATTCTGACCCAGGTAGGCCAAACTCTGAGAGTCTCTGGTCCCTTGGGTTTAGTAGCATGAAGATAATTAACCAGAGACTAGGATAGCAGAAAGGAGCCCTGGTGATGCATTGGTGAAGCACTTGACTTGGAACTTGCCAGCCGTTCTGCAGGAGAAAGATGTGGCTGTCTGCTTTCATAAAGATTTACAGCCTTGGAAACCCTATGAGACAGTTCTACTCTGTCCTGTAGGGTTGCCATGAGTTGGAATTGACTGGATGACAGTAGGTTTTTGATAGGATAGCAGAGGGTGGGAAAGTATCTCAGTCAGGCTGGGGGAGGGGATGAGCATGGAAGGCTTTACTGAGAAGGTGATAACCTGATCTGAGTCTTGAAGAATGAGTAGGAGTTTACCATACATGTGAGCTGGGGGCAAAGCAATCCAGACAGATCAGGTTGACAATGTTGTTTCTGTTTTCTCCTGAGAAGGGAGACTGCCACCTATGAGTCACAGTATTGAGTGTGCCTGAGGCAAGACAAGGACATTGGCCATCAGGTATTTGTGTCCTCTATGGACACAGAAGGAAGAAAGCCATAGGGCCCTTGAAACTAACAATGAGTGTGGCATGACTTTATTGTCTGTAAAGGGCAAATAGGCTGTAGGACGTGTTAGTTCTTTCCTGCAAGGGACAGTTAAGACAGCTCACTGGAAGCTACAGTGTTGACTAAAGAACAGTCTTTTTGTGTTTAGAGGAGGTAACATTCAGGAGAAGAGAGTCACCTGCTAAACTTTTTGGGTGGGGAAACTGCATACGAAATTTTAGATAACAACACACAATTAAAGCATGCTACTACTGCTACTACCCATTGCCTTCGAGTTGGAAGACTCGAAGCAACCCTACAGGACAGAGTGGAACTGCCCCACAGGGTTTCCAAGCCTATAAATCTTTATGGAAGCAGACTGCTTTCTCCCATGGAGTGGCTGGTGGGTTCGAACAACTGACCTTTCAGTTTAGCAGCCGAGCACTTAACCACTGTGCCACCAGGGCTTCTTTTGAGCATGCTAGCCCCTTTATTGTCTGATGAGATCAGAGAGTAAGTTTTCTGGTTAAGAGACAATTCGTCGTGTGTACCTAACAGATGGATTACTGATTTTCGGAGAACAAATTGCAACAGAATGTTCTTAGTCTGGTAATGAATTCTATTTCATGTTTGATTCAGAAGGCTGTGATTTTGTAATGCTGGAGAATTTGAGCATTTAACATGCTGTCATCTGAAAAGCACTGTGCACCGTTTCTCTGCAGAGTACCTGAAAAGTACTGTGCACCTATTCTATTCAAAGTACCTGGAAAGTACTGTGCACCTAGTATATTCAAAGTACATTGTGGATACAAAGATGTATAAACTCTATCCCTGCCCTCAAGGTATTTATAGTCAAGTAAAGGAAGTAGGAAAAGTGTGCAGGTAATTGGAACATGGTATGGTGTATGACATTAGAGAGGAACAGAGTGCTGCAGGAGTTTGGAGGTGTGAAGAGATGACCTTCTGCAGGTGACCCTTTATACAGTAGGATCAATTGCACTGTAGGTGTGTGAAGGGACAAGTTGGTGGCAAGTTCCATTTGATAGAATGCAGGCTAGCTCCACTGAGACAGTGATTTACACCTTGTACCTCTGGAATGTTGCCTTTTTCTGCTGGAGGGGCCCACTCTCACCTAGATCGTCCATACCAATGAGGTTGAATGATCCCTGATAATAGAAATGAGTAGATTGTCTCCAACAAAACCAGGGTGGGTCTGGAATCCTCTCAGCCAGTACTCCTTGCCCATTTCAGAAAGAGGCACAGGGGTCCAACTCCTGGCCCAAGGCACTATATGGGAGCCGTACCTACAGGTCCTTGATTGGCCTGACGCTGACTGACCAGGGCAATGGAAATATTGAACCTACTTTACCCCCTGGACGTAGTATAAGTGGTCTCAGGGTCTCACAAGGAGAGCATGGACAACGCTATGGTGGTAGCCAGCCTGAAGCTGCAGGGTAGGAGCCATGATTGGGAAGAGAGGGCTTGCTGACTTCTAATTTAACCCCTAAACTGCTGAATGTTAACCAGCATTTACATGGAACATTTATTATTTCATCACGACAGCCACCTATGAGGCAGGAGGTTTGATCTCCTTTTTACAGTGAGGAAACCGAAACTTACAAAGTTATCGGTTCAAGATCACATAGCTTGTGTGTGCCAGTGGTAGGACTGGACTCCAGGTCTTTCAAGGACCGTCCTGCTCTTGTATATTACTCTGGTGTGGTACCCGCACTGAAAGTCTGCTGCCAGACCCCTCCCCTTCTTCACCGTGCATGCTCTGTGCTCTGCAGAGGGTGAAGAGTTAGCTCCTAGACGCCGTTACCCTCTGTGCTTAGCCTCACTGTACTGGGTTCAGGACAAATTAAGCAAGATCTTGCTTGGAAGGGACTCGGCTATATAATGCAGCAAACACTAAGGTGACACTCATTGTACTACCAAAGGTTGAAGCCTGAATCCTTATCCGAGCTGCTCTGTAAAAATCTTTTAAGTGGTAGCTCCACAGAACACCTCAGTTCCCTGTTGTCACCTAAAAATGAGAGAAGGTGGTTCTTACCCAAGCCCTTTCAGACGAATTATTTGAACAACCAGCCACCTCTGTTGAAAGAAGCTGCTTTTTTAAAGGAACTTGGCTTGTTTTTCATCACATTCTTGTTATCAAAGCAAAGAGAAATCAGTGGACTGGACAGTAACTTAGTGGAGAAGAGGAATGTATCTGCTGATTTTGAAACTTTAATCTAGGATGAAGCCAAAGAAAACAGTCACTTCCTCCAGTGGTAGCCTGTGAGTGTGATCCACCCCCTCCCACCCCTTTTCCTTGAAGAGGTAAATGTTAGTCCAGGAAAACAGAATAATTTTGGCCTGTTTAAACCCTCATACCCTAACACACAGATAAGTTTCTTAACTTTCCCTAACTCTTTTTGACTCTGTTGCTATATTTTTAGCAACAGTGGATTGAAACAGCCCTGAATGTTGACCTGCAGTAGCTGTATCTATGCTCTTCCAAAGCCATTGTTTCTCTGGGCAGGGCTCAACTGGACTTGAACCCTGGACCTCACAAGTGGCTTCTGTTACCAGTTGCTGGAAATGGTGATTCAATCCTGGCAGGTGACTTGCTTGACCTATCTTGTTCTTCCAACTAAAAGAGAGAGGAGGGACAGTATCAGAAAGCTGTATGTATCTCTGGGGAGAGGGAGACATGCTTTAAGAATGACTAGAGTGTGACGCAGTGACAGCTTTTCCTGAAAGTGGTTTAGGGTTTGATGGTACTGTGTTGCAGGTAAGGTATTGATTCCCTTGGGTGTTGCATCAAGAAAGCCAGATTATTCATTATTGTCCGGTTCTCTTGCTTAACACACATGCTTTCAGGAGCTTCCACTAAACCGTGACTCGTGGTCTCAGTCTTGATTCACACACTGCCCAGTTTATCATGTGGTTTTTGACGAGGGTTTGGAAATCCCTAGTGACCCACTAGGCTGTGGTGTGAATCCTAGTGATCACCCACCCCTTTCCGGGTATGGTCTCAAGTACAGTGGGGAGGCCAGGGTAGGCTGGGCCAGGCTGCCAGCCTAAACAGAATGTGCAGCCTCTCCTCCATCTCCACGTGAGGTTCTAAGGTTAGCATGGCCAGAGAGCCACGGGTAGGTCTCTCACCAGTCATGGTAAAATCACATCACCACAGCCTTAGCTTAACTCTTGGAGGACCACTTCATGCTGCTGCTTGTACCGTGTAGCCCAGAGGCACAGGGAGTGTTAGGAAGGACTACTGGCTCCTGGGGTTCCTTGTGAAGACTTTTTACATGCCCCATCCTTTGCTCAAGGGTAGGTACATTGAGAGTGACATCAGCCCTGTCCTTGGGGAATTTACAGAGTCATTTGGGGAGCCCACAAGGCAATCAGAGTACACGACTGGATGGAGCATAACTCTGCACCAACTTTGTGGTACACAGTTTGGCTAGAACAGTGGTTCTAAACCAAGGGTGATTTCCACCCCCACCC
>NW_004443943.1:29364182-29366068 GCF_000243295.1 Trichechus manatus latirostris
CCCCACCCCCCAACACACACACATTGGTAATGTCTGGACATTATTGGTTCTCACAACTGGAGGGAGCTGCTACTGGTATCTAGTGAGTTGAGGCCAACATCCTACAGTGCCCAGGAAAGTCCCCCATAACAATTATCTGGCCCAAAGGTCAGTAGGGTCAAGATTGAGAGCAACCCTGGGCTACAAACTGCTGATTTGTAGCAGTCCTTCAGCTTAGGAAGTGGAGTCCCGGGCCTGAGGGAAGGAGGACTGAGTTGTTTCAGTAAGGAAGTAGGTGTGCTTTTTCCTGCTGCATTAATTTCCTGCTGTGTGTTAATTACCTGCCTAGAGATTTAGAATCTTGACACCCTGGTTGCCCTCTTAATCGGTGAGTGCTATGTCTTGTCAAGGGTTGTCAGTTCTTTGTGGGCCAGTGGATAAGAACAAGGAGTCCCTGGGTGGTGCAAATTCTTAAGCACTCAACTAGTAGCCAAAAGGTTGGAGGTTCAAACCCACCCAGAGATACCTCAAAAGACAGGCCTGGGGATCTGATTCAGAAAAGTCACAGCCTTGAAAACCCCATGGAGCAGTTCTGCTCGCACACATGGGGTCACCATGAGTCGAAATCAACTTGACAGCAGCTAACAACAGATAAGACCTAGCCCTTCTGGAACTAAAATTTTATCTTTTTATCTTTTACTCGGAATAATCTGAATAACCATCCCCCAGAAGGACAGGATCTCAGTAGTACCCAAATAACTTTACACAGCTTAAAGAATGATTAGGCTATAGTTATTTTAATAATAGACCATATTTCAAGCCAGGTCCCTATTGCTATGACTTGACTTGGGTTTATTGTAATCTATCTCTGGTAACATTCAATTCCCTCTTTTCTAGATCACCTGAGTCTGTTTTGATCTTTTGAGACTGTAGAGTTTAGAAAATTCTTGTGTTTCTTTAAAGTTATTCAGGGTCTTTTGGAGACATCGCCTCTGAATTCTGAATACTTTTATCTGGGATCTGGTGGCAGTGAGACCATTTTTAATGTGACCCTTTGTTCAAGGTAGAAGTAAACAGTTTCCTTGAACAGTATTGAACTTTTTACTAGCAAGAAATCACTGGTACTGGTCTCTAGACAAACACACAAAGCAAATCCCGTTATTATCTCCTTTGCTCCCAGCAAAAGCCTGCCATAGGGTGATGGAATTGCTGAGGTAAGATCGGGTTAAATTTACAGTTATGCTTAAAATTATGCTTAAGATGAGAAATATCTCTGAGACCTCACATGCGCTCTTCAGATGAAATTGTGGTGTATCTTTTTTTTTTAATCATGGTAACATATACGTACCATGAAATTTATCATTTTAACCATTTTTGAGTGTACAATTCATTGATATTAAGTACACTCACAATATTGTGTAACCAGCACTATTTCCAGATTTTTTTTTTTAATCATCCCAAACAGAACATTTATACCCATTAGATAGTAAGTCTCCATTATCCTCTCTCCCCAGCCCCTGGTAGCCCCTATTCTACTTTCTGTTTCTGTGAATTTGCCTATTCTAAATACCTCGTGTAAGTGGAATCATACACTTATTTGTCCTTTTGTGTCTGGCTTATTTCCTTCAGCATGTTTTCAAAGCTCCTTCCTTTGCATGACTGCATAACAGTCTATTGTATGTATATACCACATTTTGTTTATCTTTATTGGCTGCACCATTTGACATTCCCACTAGCAATGCACGAGGGTTCCAATTTCTTCACAAACGGTTTTTTTTCTTTCATTTTTTTATTTTATTTTATTTTTTATTGTACTTCAGGTGAAGGTTTACAGAACAAATAGTTTCTCATTAAACAGTAGTACACGTACTGTTTTATGACATTGGTTAACAACCCCACGACATGTC
>NW_004443943.1:29366168-29389458 GCF_000243295.1 Trichechus manatus latirostris
TACAGAACAAATAGTTTCTCATTAAACAGTAGTACACGTACTGTTTTATGACATTGGTTAACAACCCCACGACATGTCAACCCTCTCCCTTCTCGACCTTTTTTTTTTTTTGGTGAAAGTATACGTAGCCAAAGATACACCATTTCAAAAATTTCTACATGCACAGTTCAGTGACATCAACTATGCTTTTCCAATTTCCATAAACGGTTTTTTGATATTAGCCATCCTAGAAGGTGTGAATTGGCATCTTATTTGTGGTTTTGATTTTGTTTCACTAATGACTAATGATGCTGAGCATCTTTTCATGTGCTTTTTGGCCATTTGTATATCTTCTTTGGGGAAATGTTGGTGAATCTCTTTTAAAGTACATCAGCAATAAATTAACTTGTACCTTCAATATTTCAGACCCTTTTGAAACCAGTACCTCTTTATTCTTTCCTGGTAAACAAGTGGGTATTTTGTTTGACCAACTACATTTTCAAGATACAGTAAATACTTTAATGAGCTCGAACCCAGTCATAGAAAAAATACCGAACCAAAAGTTAGAAGTCTAGATTCTATCATCTGCAACCTTAGGCTAAGTGTCAGTTTCTTAATCCATAAGAGAGGGTTAGTAGCACCTCTTCTGACCTTGCTGGGTGCTATCTGGCAGGCTCAAATGAGGGGCTGGCTGTTAAAAAGGGTTAAAAAACTTGAGAGCTCTATGTAAATGTGTATTGAATACAGGCAGCGCCTGGGTTACAGATGAGATCTATTCCTAATTGTGTCTTTAAGAATTGTAGGTAAGTCAGAACAGGTGCATACAGTTCTTATTTAGCCTTACTTTAGTGCAAGACAGAGCCCTGGTGGCGCAGTGGTTAAGCATTTGGCTGCTGTCCAAAAGGTCGGCAGTTAGAATATACCAGCCGCTCCTTGGAAACCCTATGGGGCAGTTCTACTCTGTCCTGTAGGGTCGCTCTGAGTCGGAATCGACTCGACAGCAGTGGGTTTAGTTTTTGGTTTTTAGTGCAAGAAGAGGCTTGAAGCTTTTTCAGTGATTTTGATGCTGCACATACAGCTTGTGAAGGTGATTGTGATGAAGAATTTGTTGTTTGAGTAGGGGATTGTTCAGTCATTTCAAAGTGAGGACAAATTTACATAACATTAAAGGACAAGTAGGAGTTGTCCATATGTCTGATGTTCCTAACCCGGGGACTTACTGTATTTTAATTATGTATATGTGCATATGTGTGTGTCTATCTGTCTATATAGCTGTAGCTATAAAACCGGTTGCCACTGAGTCGATTCCAACTTATGGCACCCCATGTGTGTCAGAATAGAACTGTGCACCATAGGGTTTTCAATGGCTGATTTATCAGAAGCAGATCACCAGGACTTTCTTCCAAGGCACCTCTGGGTGGACTAGAACCGCCAACCTTTTGGTTAGCAGCCAAGTATGTTAAGGACATCACTCTATAGATACAGGGACGTCACTATATATTTTTTTTACAATGATGCAACAATTATTGCTCCAAATGGTGACTCTAAGGCTTTGCCATATTACAAATCATTAAAGAAAGAACAAATTCTGTTGATTAGACTGTACTTATTAAGGCACACAATAAATTTAAATATTTTAGGAAGGTTTTCAGTAACAAGAATTGAAACATAAACTATTTTTTTAACCTAACAGTTTAGTTATTATAAAATGCCTCAAAGGCAAGGTCCGTATCTTATTAGTCCTTTTTGTACCTGTCAGCATTGAAAGTTTAGGATAACCCCTAAATATTGAATTCTTCTTTCTACTAAAATTTGGGCTTTAATCCTGAAAACTTTTTCTAGCTGTGTAACCACTCTGAATCTGTTTCTCAGTTTTCTATAAAATGGGGAATAAATAGCACAAGTAAAAATGCCCAGCCCAGAGCTTGATACACCTAGGCACTAGGCAGAGCTTGGTTCTCTTCCCCATCTCTTAAATGTTGTCCTGGCAGGAGGTTCTCCTGGTTACCAAGAGGCATTCCCTTCATGCATGAAGAGGGGCCTCTTTTCTTTATCCAGGTACCTATTGTACATATTGTGTAAGGTGTTGCTTGAGCCTCAGTGTAGAGAATTCAGATGCCAGTGTATGTATTTGCGCCTTTATGGTGCCTTAACCTCAAGGTGAGGGGAGGAACAATCTATTACTAAAGTTTAGAACAGGACTAATGGTTAATCAGGTGCCCACAGGGACCAGTCAGTGATATGACTGAGTCAAGCAGATAGGATTATTGGTCAGTAGGGGCTGGGGGGTGACTGTGGTGAAGCAGGAACCCGTATACAACTCTGCTCTAGCCTGTTATGGCCCTATGAGTATGTGGGCCCTGGTTTTTCAAGAGAAGCTGGAAATCTAGGTTTTGGTATAAATTCTTCTTATTTAAAAATATTAACAGGTGATTTCATTTTTTAAAAAAAGTTGAAAAACAAAGGTACCATGCAGGCATAAAATTCATTAGGGGGCCATCAGTTTGCAATCCTTACTTGCAAGTGTGGAGAGGCAGTGCTGCAACATGTGAAGGCAAGGACCTCGCCTCATGGAACCAACTGTGGACAGACAATGGTCTGCTGAATTGCCCTCCTGTTCTGCTTGGGTGTCACCTGCTATTCACCTGCCCCACCGTGTGCTGCTGCTATATCAGCCCTCAGCTTTCTGCACCAGCACTTGCTAAAGATGTCAGTGGATTTATTATGTAGCCGAAGAGACCGGTGATGAGGAATTGCTGGGGTTACCTCAAAGCAGGACTGTCTTTCTTTCTAACTGCCCGGGGAGAAAGAGTGGCACATTAACCCAGTGTCCTATGCTGATGCAGCCAGCCAGACCCCACAAGCTTGCTTGCACTAGGACACCGACAAGGAGACCTTCATAAAGCCAGGGGATATGTTGCAACTTCAGATCTCTGCTCTGGGATTTTCCTACCAGGGTCAAGTGGCTTTTTCTGAGTTTGTTATTCAGGTTCCTAATAGCAACACAGGAAATTGATTTTAATTTCTTTGCCGCCTGCTCGGTTTGGGGCCTATTTAATGAGAATCCAGTTGTGATGCTGCTTTGGCAGTAGCAGTAGTATTGGTGTGGCTGGAAGTATACCTAACATGTCTCTTCTTTTTAAAATTTATGTTTACTATCTATTGTGTGTGTTTTTTTATGTAGTGAGTAGAGAGGGTGTAAATACTTTAATGTACCTTGATTCTAAGTGGGCACTCATGAGGGTAACTGTGTTAGGATGTGTTTGAGATTCTAGAAAAAGAACATTAGTCTACTCCAGTTTTAGAGGGCAAAAACTGTGTTTTTTGTGTGTTTGTTATAGATCTAGGACATTGGCTCTCAAACTTGAGTATACGTGAGAATAACCAGGGAGCTTGTTTAAATAGCTGAGGTGATTTTGGGCCCATGGGCCACACTTTGTGAAACACAGATCTATCTGTTGCAGTTATTGTCTAAGTAGGGAATTTGTCCCAAATTATTTGTGAGAAGCCCTGGTTTGTTATGATTCACTGCGTTGCCCTTCCTCAGTTTCTTAAGAGTCAATCCTAGGAGGGTCTCACAAGTTGAAGTAAATGGGCCACTTGTTGGCCTCTGTGTAGCAGGTGCCCTGGGACTCCCCTTCAACAGCACAAACTGCAGCACTTCCATTAGACCCTAGGCTTTTCTGTGGCGTTAGGGACCAGCTCACTAGGCTGCTAACCGAAAGGTTGGAGGTTTGAGTCCACCCAGAGTTACCTCAGAAGAAAGGCCTGCCTGGTGATCTACTCTTGAAAAACCAGCTATTGAAAACCCTACAACACAGTTCTACTCTGACACACATGGGGTCACCATGAGTTGGAAAAGACTCGATGGCAACTGGTTGCAGTTAGTGAATGGAGGCCTGGGTTCTCCTGAGCCCAGGGAGCTGAAGTCCAGAGCCTCCTTAAGAGTAAAAAGCACATTCATATCTGAGTGATGAGGCTGAATCTTATCAGATAAGATTGTCTGGCCTGGTTAGGGGAACCTGCCCATCTAGCCAGGCTATTTGTCCTTTTGGAAAATTACTGAACTTGACCAAACAATATAAAACTACATTCCTAATATCCCAGTACCTGCAAAACAGAGTCTTGGTTAAGTGCTTAACAATGGCGTGCCCTTTATCAGAGAAGATGAGATTGAGTTCCTTTAGTCAGTAAAGAGTAAAGGGTAATTGTCTTGCAGAGTATATATTGTGAAAAATATATGTAAGTGTATATATGTGACAACCCCTATCATCAAGGAAAGGGACATGAGACTGACACATAGGAAGCATCAGACTAGGACTCCTGCTGAATCATTCCTCTTCCTGGGCTTACTTTCCTTCATCCCTAGCTTTTCTGTAACCTCATGTCACCCAATTCAAAATGTGTGCCCTTGAACAATTCTCTTTAGTCTCCTCCACTCTTCACACAGACTTAAAAACCAGTAGTATAGGGAGAAAGTGATCTTAACTTTATTACTGTAAAGATAACAGGTAAATCCACAGAGCTTTAAAGAATATTTTTCATGACCACCCAAAAATCTTTTTCTAAGTACCTGAGTACCTGAAAGCACCGCATTTTCAGAGTTTGAAGATTCTACCTAGGCTAGAACAAAAATAAAACAAGTTCTAAATTTAACTTGCTGCCTTTTCTCATATAAAAAAAACCATTGCCGTGGAGTCAATTACGACTCATAGCTAGGACAGAGTAGAACTGTCTCATAGGATTTCCAAGGAGCAGCTGGTGGATTCGAACTGCCAGCCTTTTGGTTAGCAGCCGAGCTCTTAACCACTGTGCCATCATGTAGCCATTTCAAATCTGTATTGTTTGTGAATACTTTGTTATACTTTGGTTACAGAGCATTACCAAAATCAAATAGGACTCTGCCCCAGTATTTGTGCAGTACTAGAATTTGGTATGCTTTCTGAAGAGCCATTTCTGGTTCAAGAATGGAAGGAAAGTTGATATTTGTTGCTTACTCTACAGTAGCAGCTACAGTCTGGGCCCAGGTTGAAAAGTAAATAAGAGAGTTGTAAAAATATTTTCATATTTATTCAAGGCTATTAAGGAATCCTCACCAACCAGCTGAAGCCAGCAATGAATTTAGAAGCTATGGTATCTTGGATGTTATTTTAACTGGTGTACAAAGCGTTCAAGGCTTGGCCTCTGCTGAACTCTCAGCTCTCCTTTCACACTACTCTCCTCTCCCTGAGATTTACTGTACTCAAGCCACACAAGCTCATTCCTGCCTTTGTGTCTTTGCATGCACTTGACACTTTCTCTGTCTGGAACAGTTTTCCTGCAGGTCTGATTAGGCCGGCTCCTCATTGTTCCAGTCTCAACTCGGGTGTCACATTTTCAGGGAGACCTTTTCTGACCAACCCATCTAAATTCCTTTATCCCATTATTCCTGTTTTATTAATCTCATGGAAGTTATTAATGTTATAAATTCTAATTTTACTTGTTTGTTGTCAGTCTTCGTCATTAGAACGTGTTTAAGATCTTTTTGTCTTTGTTGTTCTACAGTTTCATACAATGTGTCTAAGTATGAGTTTATTATAATTTGTCTGAAAATTCCATATCTTCCATCAGTTCTGGACAATTTTCATTTATCTGTTTGAATTTTGCCTCTCCTCCATTCTCTTCTTAACCTTCTTAAACTCCTTATTTTCCATTTCCATGTTTTTTCTTAACTGGTAGAAGTACTTTGCTGAGTAATTTTCTCAGATGTGTTTTCCACTGAACTAATTCTCTCTTCAACTTTCTCTAATCTTATGTGTTATTGTTTGATTGAATTATTATTGTTATTGATTGAATTGTATGCCCCTAAAATGTGTGTCAACTTGGCTAGGCCATGATTCCCAGTATTGTGTCGTTGTCCTCCATTTTGTGATCTGATGCAATTACCTATGTGTTGTAAATCCTAACCTCTATGATGTTAATGAGGTAGGATTAGAGGCAGTTATGTTAATGAGGCAGGATACACTCTACAGGATTAGGTTGTATCCTGAGTCAATCTCTTTGCCACCAAGCAAGAAGAGCCAGGAGTAGAGCATGTCCTTTGGACCTGGAGTCCCTGTGCTGAGAAGTTTCTAGACCAGGAGAAGATTGATGACAAGGACCTTCCCTCAGAACTGACAGAGAAATCCTTCCCCTGGAGGTGGTGCCCTGAATGCAGACTTCTAGCCTCCTAAACTGTGACAGAATGCATTTCTCTTTGTTAAAGCCATCTACTTGTGGTATTTCTGTTATAAAGGCATTAGATAACTAAGGTACCCATCCACTGAGCTTTTAGTTTCAATAACTATTTTTCTATGAGTTTTGTTTTTATTTTTTTCCCCAAATCTCTCCGGTCACTCTCTTTTCTAGTAATGTTTTATTCTTTTATCATGTTTTTAATTCTTTCTTTTGACTTTACTTATTTGAAACATAGTTTATCTGATCATTCTGTTATCTTAATTGGGGGGGAGAGGTCTTATCCTCGTTTGTTGAATTTCCCAAGTCTTGTTTGTGATGGATTATTTCTGCATAAGTTTTTGTATTTTGGATTGTGAGCTTATCTTCAGCAAAGCTTTATTTGTGGGAATCCTTCATGCCCTAATTGAGGGTAGGTCTCTTCAGAGTTTTACCTTTGCTGCTGCCAAATTATCGCAGGTGTTTCCAGCCTGGAACTACTTATCGTTATAGTTTTTTGGCTTGGGGATGCTTAGATCTTGTACAATTCAAATCCCAAATCAACTTGAAGGAAGGTTTATGAGTACAGATTATTAGAAGATATAATAATCTCAATTCAGAGCTTTCCGCCTTCTAGGGCTTTCTTATTGTCATTGTGTGTCCCTAGTCTCTTGTTTCTAGTCTGTTTTCTCCCTTTTAGGATCCCCTTTATATCAGGTCACTGTTCCAATTTCCTGTTGCATGTGGGCCCAGCAAACCACCCCTCCTCCCAGGGCAAATGTAGCTTGATCTCATTTAACTACTGTGGTTTCTAGTCTCTCCCCCATATCAGGGTTTCTTTTTGTTGTTGTTTTTTTTTGGTGCTTTAAGTGAAAGTTTACAGAGCAAATTAGTTTCTCATTAAACAATTAATACACATTTTGTTTTGTGACATTGGTTGCCAACCCCGCGATACATCAATACTCTCTCTGTTTCGACCTTGGGTTCCCATTTCCATTCGTCCAGCTTTCCTGTCCCCTCCAGCCTTCTCATCCTTGCCCCTGGGCTGGTGTGCTCATTTAGTCACATACACATTGTTGAACTACGTGTGTTATTGTTTGTTTTGTAGGCCTGTCAAATCTTTGGCTTAAGGACCTCCCCACCTCCAAAATCAGTTGTGACCTTTGGGGATGTTTCTTATGTTTCTTGCAAGCTCTGCTGTGTACTTGAAGGGATATTGCTATATAGCTAGTATTTCTAGGAGTTTCATTGTAGAAGAATTTTTGAAGTTACCTACCCAGCTCTGTTGCTAGAAGCAGAAGTTCTCCCCCAGAATCTCTTGTTCATTGCTAATAGCTGTAACACCCACCACAGTACCTGGCACATGGGAGGGGGAGTTAGAATATATCTGTTAAGTGATTCAGGGAATTAGTTCTTCTCCCTGAAGGGAAGGCCAGAGGTGGTGCTTAAGCTTAAGTCGTATCCAACAACCAAGATAATTAGCGTCCTGTACTTTAGCATCCTGTGAACAATTTCAATTTTCCTATTTTTACGCTTAAACTTTAAAACCCTACTGTTTTCCTAAGGACATGAAGATGCTATTGCCATTAGTCAGTTGCTAGCAGGATTTCCAGCCCCATAATATTGGCAAATTAAAACCAGACCCAGGGAAACCATTGCTACATAGTGCCTCTTTTTATGCTGGCACTTAGAAAGTTCTTTACGCTGATTAAGGTGACCTTTACGGTGGCTCAGCTAAGAATTGCAACTATAAGACATGGAAACTTTTAAGGAAAATGTTGTTAGTCCCTCAGTTCATGCTGCCATCAAAGAGATGAGATTCTGTTTTGCATATGTGCAAAAGGCAAACTTTATCCTTTTCCATTGTAAAAATATTCTTTTTAGTTCAGTGTTTGTCTTGCTTGTTTCTTCTTTGTATCTATACTTTTTGTTTGGTGACCATGTGTGCCCTGAATCTTGGAGCCTCTCACTGTGGTACCAGGGCCAAAGGCATGTACCTGTAACAAATGAAGATCCTAGTGGTCACTGCCGCAGTCATTCCTGAGGTGAAGAGCCCCTGCATAAGAATATGGATTATTCACACAAAGTTCCTTGGTGGTGAGTTTTAAGTTTCTGGTATTTTTTTGGCCATGGAATTTTCTGCATATAAAGAATTGCCAGGAAGAGGATGTCTTTAAAATGCAAATCTGATTTTTTCACCTCCCTTCATAATCTGGTCCCATTTTACCTAGCTTTCCTATTTACTTCTTCAATTCTTGTACTATTTTCTGTGCCTGGAACGTTCTTCCCGTCTCTTTCCTAAGCCACTCGCAGTTGAGTGGACTCAGACTCATGGCGACCTAATTGTGCAGGGTAGAACGGCACTCCATAAGGTTTTCAAGGCTCTGACTTTTTTTTTTTTTTAATATTTTATTGTACTTCAGGTGAAGGCTTACAGAACAGATAGTTTCTCATGTAACAGTAACACACATGCTGTTTTATGACATTGATTAACAACCCCACAACATTTTAACCCTCTAAATTCTCAACTTTTTTTTTTTTTTTTTTTGGTGAAAATAATATATATCCAAAACAAAGCCATTTCAAAAATTTTTTTACATACACATTTAAGTGACATTGACTACGCTCTTCTAATTGTGCTGTTATTCTCACTTAAGATGAAGGCTTACAAGACAAAATAGTCTCCCATTTAACAGTTACTACAAATGTTGCCCTATGACAATGGTTAACAATCTCACAACACATCAACAATATCCTTACTCTACTTTGTGTACCCTATCATCAGCTTCCTACTCCTCTTCTGCCTTCTGGACCTTATCACTGGACTCCTGTACCTTGTTACTCTCATGGTTTTACTGGGCTGTCCACTCCCAGGCTGAACAGTGAACTTCGAAGGTAACTTCACCACTGAGCTAAAAGGGTGTCTGGGGGCCATACTCTCGGGGTTTCTCCAGTCTCCTTTAGGCCAGTAAATCTGGTCTTTTTTTTTTTGTGAGTTAGAATTATGCTCTACATCCTTCTCCAGCTCTGTCCAGAACTCTCTGTTGTGATCCTGGTCAGAGCAGTCAGTGGTGGTGGCTGGGCACCATCTAGCTGTACTGGACTCAGTCCGGTGGAGGTCTTGGTAGCTGTGGACAATTAGTCCTTTGGACTAATCTTTTCGTTGTATCCTGTTCTCTTCATTCTCCCTTGCTCCCGAAGGGATGAGACCAGTGGAGTATCTTAGATGGCCTCTCACAGGCTTTTAAGACCCCAGACACGGCTCTGACTTTTTGAAAGCAGATCACCAGGCCTTTCTTCCAAGACAACTCTGGGTGGGCTTGAACTGCCAGCCTTTCGGTTAGTAGTCAAATGCTTAACCATTTGCACCACCCAGGGACTCCTTCCCTCTTTCCTAGTTACTAACTTTTTAACCATCTTATTGATCTCAGTTCACACTTACCTTCCTCACAGAAGCCATTTTAGACATTCTTGACTAGCTCCTACATCTAATCTATTATAAGTTCTCATGGAATCATGTACCATAGTTGCGGTTTTATACATGTGATTATTTTACCATCTTTTATTAAACTGTAAGCTCTATGAGGTCAGCAATTATGACTGCTGTTGCTCATTTGCCCTTGTGTTGTGCTGGTGAGACTCTCAATAAATGTGGAAGAAAGGAATGCTTCACATTCCACAGTGACGTGAAATATGATTCTACCCTTCAGAAAATCAGTATGTAAAAATACGACCTTTTGAACGACGAAGAGAGGAGTCCCAAACACATCGCTATTCTTGCTGCTGAGTAGAAGATGAAGGACCCTGTCTCCAAAGTCTTAAGAGCTCCATAAGGGCCAGGTCCTTATCTTTTTCCTCAAAAGTGAGTCATTGATTTTGTTTGGTTTGGAACTTCTGGTGATTAATTTGAGCAGCTGAAATGTAAAAAGCAGCTGAAGAAGTATAACTTTAACCAGGGAGGCTGTAGTTTAACCATTACAGGCTCAGAAGTCTCGAGTCTGGAGCCAGATAAATTAGATGGTACCCTTGCTTAGTTATGTGACCTTGGGCGAGTTTCTTAGCCTTTCTTTGCCTCATTCTTTGATACTGCCTACCTCAACAGGTTGCTCTCAAGTTCAGATGGAAGAATACATGTAAGACAAGTAGAACTGTGTCTGGCACGTAGAAGGAGCCCTGGTGGCACAGTGGTTAAGCACTGTGCTGCTAACTAAAAGGTCGGCAGTTCAAACCCACCAGCTGCTCCGCAGGAGAAAGATGTGGCAGTCTGCTTCTGTAAAGATTACAGCTTTGGAAACCCTATGGGACAGTTCTACTCTGTCCTGTAGGGTCACTGTGAGTCAGAATGGACTTGACGGCAACAGGTTTTTTTTGTTTTCTGGCACGTAACAAGTGCTCAGTGTTAGGTGCTGTCGAGTTGATTTTCAACTCATAGCAACCCTATGTGACAGAGTACAACTGCTTCATAGGGTTTTCTTGACTGTAATCTTTATGGAAGCCAATTGCCAGATCTTTCTCCTGCAGAGTTACGGGGTAGGTTCGAACCACCAACCTTTTGGTTAGCAGCTGAATGCTTAACCCTTGCGCCACCAGGGCACGTAGCAAGTGTTCAGTACATATTAGCTATTATTCACCTCCACTTTCCCTGCCTTCATGGAGGTTACATAGTCATTGTTTCACTAAGCCCTGTGCTTATACTGGGGATGGCAGAGGGGAATTAGAAAACATAGCTTTTCCCCATAAGGAGGCCACAGTTCATTCTCTGGAGAAAGGGAGATGGACAAGGAGATGTTTACTGCCCACTGTTCAAGACTTGGAGCACTAGTGGCAGCAGTGGTTAAGAGCTTGGCTACTGACCAGAAGATTGGCAGTTTTAATCCACCAGCTGCTCCTTGGAAACCCTGTAGGGGCAGTTCTACTCTGTCCTATAGGGTCACTATGAGTTAGAATAGACGCAGCAGCAACGGATTTGTTTTTTGTTTTTTTTTTTTGGATCTTCAGGGCTTGGCCTGAACAACATGTGTGTAAAGTGCTTGAAGATGCTTGGAAGAAAAGCATATAAAGGATGCTGAGAAGTTTTCATGTTTGTATTTTCCTTTGCATTCTATATAGTTCCTTTTTGTATTCTTTGTTCGTCTAGACCAGCCCACACTGCCAAAGTCAACTTTACTGTTCTGAAATAGTTCTAATTGAAGGCAAGGTGCCATTTGGATGGTCTGTCAAGCCCAACAATAATGGCTCACAAAACAGTGTTGACATTAAGAGCTCAGAGAGGGTAAGTAACTTACCCAAGGTTACACAGTTAATTAGCCTAAGAGCTGGGCTTTGAATCCAGGTCTGGTTGACTCGTAACCACTTCTGCCTCATGGATCTTGAGCTCCAAGGAGGTTTTTGAGAGTCCTCTGGGTGATCCACTGTTAGGCTCCTCATTTAAGAAAGGATAGAAGGACACTGAGCAGTACTTCTCACACTACCGTTCTGTGCTGTTGATTTGAATAGGAGGAGACATAGGTTTCAGGAGCTCTTGCACTGGCTTAAGGCTGCTATGTCAGAGGGGATGGGGAAATAAGATAATGAAGCCTTAGGGTTGAAGGAGACAATAGAGATAATCTTAACTAGCCTTTATAGATGAGACCCAGGGCCACTGAGTAACTTGCCTGAGGTCCCATTCCTCCATAATGGCAGGGCTGGGACCAAACCCAAGGCTTGGGGTTCTCCTCACATCCAGCAGATTTCTTTGAGGAGCTGACCCTCACATCTCACTGTCCCCCTAATCCTTCATTTCTTCCTTGCTGAGGGCCCATGAGCCCACTTCTTGTCTTCCTTAGCTTTCCCCCTTCTTTCCTTTCTCCTGCAGCAGAAAATTACACTTTCCATAACCAAGACCATCCAGTATCTGTGTCTGGCTGAAAGGAGAGGAAGGAGAGCAGGATTAGATAATGCTGGATTAACAGATGTTTGAGGAACACTGGATTAATGATGCAACGACAGTTCTGCTCTCCCTGGGAACTTGGAGGCAGACAGGGGGAGGAGAGTGGGGTCTTGTTTATACCATGCCTCCTGCCTCGGGGGATGGAAGCACGAGAGAAAAGCTGACACCAGTAGGTCATGAGGATGCCACTTGTCTGGATTTCAAACGCGTTGCATTCCATGCCTCCCTTAGGAACAATGGGCCACCCTGTGTTTAGAGCCTGGACCTCATCTGGTAAGATATTCCTGCGGCAGACGTGTCACTGGAGTCTTTCATGTGCTGGGGTATAGGCAGCATGGCCTCTTTTAGAAACCATGTGAACACTTCGAACTGTGCTCTGGCGAGTTGGTGCCAGAAGAATGGCATCTGTGGGGCATGTAAGCTTGGGAGAAACGTTTTTCTTTTTAACTTTTTATTGTGCTTCAGGTGAAAGTGTACAGAGCAAATTAGTTTCCCATTCAATAATTTATACACAAATTGTTCCATGACATTGATCACAATCCCTGCAATGTGTCAGCACTCTTCACATTTCCACTCTGAGTTTCCCGCTTCCATTCGTCCAGTTTTCCTGCCCCATCCTGCCCTCTCATCTTTACTTTTGGGCAGATGTTGCCCTTTTGGTGGGAGAAACTTTTTGATGTCCTCGTGAAAGCAGTGTTTTGCTCTGAAATCAGAGTATGTGTGTTCTGGCAAAAGCAGCAAGCACGGATCTGCCTTCTGCACGTGTACCAGGCCTCCAAGGAGACCTCTGACTGGACAGCCACCAGCTAGGTGTTTCATTTTGCTTAGAGTGGGCATGGGAAGGCGAAGATAGGAAGAGCTCTATCTGCAGTATTGTGAAACCCTCTGTGTCAGAGTTTACAAATGCTTCTCCCACTATTCCTTCTTCTAAACTCCTTTATACCAGGGCGTGTAAGACTTAAAGACCAGGAAACACCTGAGGATCTGGGGTGGAAACTTGCACTGAGCTAGGGCTCTGGTGTTCAGCCCAGCACTTTCTCTTTCGACCTTTGCTATGCTAGGTACCTATGCTGCTGCCCGGTCCCTAGCCCTGTAGACAGTCATTGGAGTGCCTTGTTTATACCCTTGGCCAAGTAGACAGTGTAGTAAAGCAAGGCCCAAACAGGAGGACCCCACCATGTGACTTAAGTTTCCACTGGCGGCCTTTGCCGGATATGAGCTGTGGGCAGGATCAGCCCGAGTAGCAGCAAATACAATACTGTGGTTTTAGTTTCTTTACTGAGCTGGGTTTTTTCCTTCTTGACTTTGAGCATCTTGAAGATAGGGACAGTGTCTTATTCGTCTTTGTATCCCTTGTGCCCAACACAGTGCCTGGCACAAAGACAGCGTCCAGTCAATGAACATGTTACTTTAGGAATAAAGAAATGCTGAAAGTCAGGTATAGCAGATGACTTAGAGGTTTCGTCGTATTCATAGTGGTCCAGAGTATGTTGTGGGCTCAGGTTAAGGTTGGCTGGTGGGATATTTCATACCTTAAAATGTGAAATAGAAATTTTTTCTCCACCTCCATCTTCATCCACCAGTGCTGTGAATAGAATTTGGCAGCTGCTAGATGGTTACTCAGCAGTGCCCTTTCTGTAGCTGTCCCAGACCAGGGCGAGTATGAACCCTGGATCCAGGCAAGATTTTTAAGAGACCACTCAATAAGCTAAAGATGATCTAGCAAACTGGAATTGGTCTAGGTCAGCTGACCAGGTCACCCCTTTTCTTAAGAGTGAAGGATTTTTGTATCGGATCTTTTAGCCCTCTTTTGAGTCACACTGTAATTAACCTTGGAGATCATGTGTTTTGAAGGGAGAACAGCATGACCAACTAGATGCTGATCCTAGAATATGAACTGCATTAATTATTCCAGGAAGTTTCACAGAAAAGCCAGTTTTATAAATTAGAGGAGAATCATCACCTCCTTACCGGCTGAGTTTAACACCAGGACTTGAAGTATTTCTGCTTGGATGTAAAGAAAGTGAGGCAGCCCTTTCCTGTCTGAGGAGAATGTCGCTGTTTGCCTGTTGACTTTGTGTGCTGAGTCCCCTACCCGTTTAATAAACTATACTTTTTTATTAGCCCTGCTGTCGTTATGTGGTTCTTTTTCATTTTTCTCTTAATGGAATTAACGTGGGTACAAAGTATTTGGGGGGGTGGGGGTAGATGACCAGGAATAAGAGGATGAGAAAAAAAATGATGTTATAAGCTATCATTTTATTTAATAAATTAAACATAATTTAATTTAGCTATAATTTAATATAGGAGCCCTAGTGGCACAGTGGTTAAGTGCTTGGCTGCCAACCAAAAGGTTGGCGGTTCGAACCCACCAGCCACTCCATGGTAGAAAGATGTGGCAGTCTGCTTCCGTAAAGTTTACAGCCTTGGAAACCCTATGGGGCAGTTCTTCTCTGTCGTATAGGGTCACTATGGGTCAGAATCGACTCAATGGCAGTGAATTTTGTTTTTGTTTTTTTTTGCTTATAATTCATTATACTAAATGGTTTTTCATTTTTTTTTAGGACAAGGAAACCTGTGTGGGTACCAACAATCAGAGCTACATCTGTGACACGGGACACTGCTGTGGACAGTCTCAGTGCTGCAACTACTACTATGAGCTCTGGTGTAAGTCTTTGCTCTCACCTCCCCTCCCCTGGGTTTCCTGGTCTCTCAGAGTCCCCGTTACTCTCTCTGCTCGTGGGAAACCATGGGCTTATCAGCACCTTCCTGATTTTCTTGAGGGTGGTATTGGTGAGTAGATCTGTTAACAGGCCCCAGAAGCAATTCTTTTGCAGAAGAGGAGCTCTGGTGCTCTTTGGACACCGTGGGTTGAAGTCTAGGGGATATGGTCTGTGCCTTCATAAGAGGCCATGGTCACCAGGACTGCCGCAGAAGGTCCTGCCTGGAGTCCCCTATGATGCCTTCTCCACCGTGTGCTGAGCATTGACAACAACTCCGGTCCTTCCGTGGGCCAGTCCAGAAGCCCAAGCTTGCCCTTTTTGCAAAAAGAAGTTGCTGCAGCCCAGCCGTAGTGAACGAAGGGCAGGGCTCTGTGGGATGGCATTTTTCTTGTGAGAACCACAGGGGCTTCCAGAATTCTCAGTAGAACATCAAGGAACTGTCTCTGTTTCTGAGGGACTCTCTCAAAGGGATAGTCTTGACCTACGTTTCTGCCTGTGGGCCTAGGAGACACAGAGTCTTGAGCTTCAGCCCCTGTGTTTTTTTCTCCAGTTCTCAGATTACAGCGTCTGGAGGCTTCTCCAGTGTACCTAACCTATTATTGTCAGCTAAATGCCTTGTCTTGCCACTGGTTTGGTTGAGGCTGGGACCACTTGTATCTTCCTGAGCTTTACAGGGTAGTGACTCTGTTATAGTCTTTAGGGAGTAAATCCAGGATTGATAAATTCACTAACACACGTTATGCTCTGATCTCCTTGGAACTCAGATGAAACAGCATAGGATGATAGAATCTGACCTTAGTTATCCCTGTAAAGAATGGGAGGATGGAGGAGTCCCCGGGCAGAGAGGCCACAGGGGACCAGCATTGCAATGGTTCTCACAACTATCTGTTGAGAGAAGAAACTGTGGACTAATTCTCCCAAATAATTCCAAGCTCCCATCCCTCCCTCTGTTTGAAAATAAACTTTGGGCTTATTTGTCAAGCCATGTCCTTACTCCCACCATCACCCCTGCCCTTTTTCATCTTCTGCTTTCTGATCTTCCATTCTCCCAAGTCAGTGATACAGTAAGAAAGCAACTAGAAGGGCTATTGTTTGGTATGGAAAGGAAGTTAGACTCTTGGCTGGGAAGTCTCTCCCTCAGAAACGCAATCACATCTTGTAGCCAGCGGGAGTGGTTCCTCCAAACAGTACCTCTCCCTTGCTCAAGCACTTCCCTTTCGAGAACCAAGGACTGTCTGGTTGACCTTCCCTTTCAAGAACTGAGGACTGGCTGGTTGGAATTCTGAGGAATTCCAGGGGCAGTCAAGGGCAGGAGGGGACAGGGCTCAAGATGTACCCCCAACCCTCCATCTATGTAAGCAGTAGCAAAAGAGGACACAGAATCCTTGTTGCTATTTTAAAATGGGTGGGGTTGAGAGACTTTCTAAAGAACATGAAGAGCCAAGCAGGTGGACAGACTGTGTTTAAATGTTTTAAGATGCAGATAACTATAGGGTTCAAGTTCTCCCTCCCACCCCTTGTTAAAACAAAAGTCTAAGCTGGGCTGCCAAAAAGCCATAGAGCTGCAGTTTGTTTTTCTGGGGCCCAGCCCAGGTGGCATCAGTTGTGGAAAGGAACGGAGTTGCTGATGGCCCCATCTGAGATTGACAGAGCCTCCTGGGGTATTGGCAGAGCAGATTCAGTAGCCACCAGAATTGGGTCACCAAAGCCGGGGCAGGGGGGTGGAGCAGGGCAGCAGGGACAGGGAGACCTAGATGGCAGGGAGACAGTCTGGGAAACAGGCGTCTTCACCCTAAGTGCTTTCAGAAAGCCAGAGGAAGAGCTGCACGCGTGGCTAATTATCTCCCAGTTATGGTCAGGTGAGGAAAGGAGAAGGGAAGCCAGATAGAGACCAGAGGCTAGACGGGAAGAAAAGACTCCCTGTTATACAAGTTGGCACATGCTTTCTACCTTCTGGAGGGATGGAGGCTGTAGAAGCAAAACTTTCCTCTCATTTGTGCCCAGAAGTGGATTCTCGGTCAGTAGATGCCCAATGTGTGTTCTGCCCCTCTCAGGAATTCCATTGGTTTACCTCCTTACTAGGGTCACGGCCTCTCCCCAGTGTGTGTAGGAGGGAGGTTGAATGTTGGAACGAGCTCCTGAAGTTCTTGTCAAACTGCATTTTTTGTTGCTTTAACCCTGTTGTCTTTAATTGCCTAGTGACTTTGCCTGAAATGTGAAAGTAAGGGGGTTTGGGTTTTTGGGTTTTTTTTTCTTTCCTCTGGAAGAAAAAATTTCAGCCAGAAAATCTTTGGCAGAGTTTTTGTCAGACAAAGGTGTGTCTTTAACCATAGTTGCCTCTTGCCTACAGGGAAGGTTCCAGGAAAAAAAAATTACCATTTCCACCAACACCTTTTACCTGTAATAAGTTGAATTTTCCTGTGTGCTGAAGACTTTGTCTCTCTCTCTCTCTCTCTCTCTCTCACACACACACACACACACACACACACACCCTACCCCTACCCCACTTTACACAGACACACAAGCATACACAGACCTTGAGCTTCAGCCAGCAACTTTTCCCCCATGTCTTAGTCTGTGGTAACCTAAGCCAAAAGGCATTGTTAGGCCTGCATCAGACAGGAACCAAAGGTCCTGCTTAACAGAGCAGAGGCTATAAGGATCTGGCCATCGTAATTACTATCCCATGTGTTTTTATGACACTGTAATTCATCATTCAGTCACTTATTCATTCAGCAAACTCTTACTCCAGTGGTTCTCAAACTTTTACGAGCATCAGAATTTCTTGAAGGGCTTGCTAAAACATAGATTTCCAGCCCCATTCCCAGAGTCTCTGATTCAATAGATCTGAGTTGGACCTGAGAGTTTGCAGTTCTAACAAGTTCCTGGTTCATACTGCAGCCTGCTGTGGCCTCTTCTCTTCTTAGTACTAGAAACTGTCGGGGAGATACAATCCTTGCCATCAAGAAGGTAATTTCCTAGTAGAAAGAGGAGACAAGACAAAATGTACAATTAGTAATATAGAGAGTGATGTGTATGTGCCAGATCTGCCATGAATGTTCAAAGAGAGAATTTGCCTTCGGCGACAGGATTCAGGGAAGGGGCTGTGTGGAAAAGGGGGCATTTGAAGTGGGCCTTAAAGGGTGAATAAGATTTAAACGGATGGAGAAGGGTAGAAGGACTTCCCACACAGAAGAACATCATTGGCTGAGGCCCTGTGGGAAAGAAGAGTATGCATCATGTTGTTCACTATTCCCCTGGGGCATGGTACTTGCCTGGGAAGAAATGGGAGATAAAGGTGCAAATGTGCAAGAACTCTCCCTAGAACTCTCCCACTGCCAGGCCCTAGGTAAGGCCTTCATTGCACCATCTCTTTTCTCCCTGAGAACAATCCTGCTAGGTGCACATATTATCCCCATTTCTTGGGGCTAGGGGCATTAAGTAACTGCCATGTTGGTTATAGCTGGTAAGGAGAGAGTCAGCGCCCCTCACTCCAAAGCCAGTCCCCTTCCAGGACTCCAACCAGGTCCTTCTAAGACCAGGGTGGAACGGTGGATGGGCCCAGGCTTTGAATGGTCTCGAATGCCAGGTTAAACACCTATGTGTGCATTGTTTAATTTCTACCTGAGGAGTCCCTTGATGGAGTAGATAAGAGTAAAGGAGAAAACCAAGACCCAGGGAGGCCAGAAATGCGCTCAAGGCCAAAAAAGCCCGGGCCCACATCTCCCAATTCTCATCCCAAGGCTCTTTCTACTCACTAAACTATTTTCCAGGGAGGGATCGAAGTTGGGAATTTGTGCTTCTGAGATAATTTGGGTAAACTTCACAGAGGCACGAGTATCCCTGGTTTGGGCTTTGGTGAAGAGCGAGGAGTGTTTCTTAACAGTGGAATTTCCCTGAGGTGACATAAAACAGACTATGAGCAAATCCAGTTAATGCTGCCCAGCTTGTTTTTCACCTGTTACTTCTTTTCCTTTTTAGTTTGTCTTAAGATACCTAGTGTTGAGCTGCTCTTAGGGAAGGTGCTGCTGGAGCAAATTGGCCAGTGGGGAGCCAGGCCTCCTTCCAAGACCCATTGGACCCCAGCTCCGTAGTGGTCCTGACTTCTTGACCATGGCAGATTGGGCTGGTATCAGCTGACACAGCACCTCATTTACAGTGGGGACTCAGTAAATACGAGTTGACTGGTTTTCTCGTGAATTTATCTAAGAACAGAACCTAGAAGCTGATTTTGGACTTGTTCGTAACCCGTGTTTCTTTATGGAATACTTTTCTGGGGGGTAAAAGGGAGATTTAAAAGAAATCCTTAATATCTGTGGTTATGACTGTAATAACAATATTAATAGTAAGCTAGAGAACTTACACATCAGGTGTAGTTCCGAGTACTCTGCACGTATTACCCCATTTAGTTCTCATGATGACCAAACGAGATAGAGACTATTATTCTCCCCATTTTACGGATGAGGGAAGTAAAACAAAATGAGCTGGGATTTGAACTCAGATCTTCTATATTTGTGGTCATGCTTCTGGGAAAGTTGTTGAGTATTTCAGGTGAAGTTGCGAGTCGTCTGAAGTCTTCGTTTCCCAACTCAGGCCTTTTCCACAGTGGCAGTGGCAGGAGCGCCTGCTGAGAGCTATAAGGGACCATGCACAGCGCTTCCAAACTAGCCTCAGCTTCCACCAGCAAGGTCACCCACCACCCAGGTCACCCACCACCCTGGGGTAGGAGGAGAGTGACGTACAGTATACTTCTGCTTCCTAATGCGGAATTTCCTGCCAGTTGGGGAGTGATGCTTTCCCAAGTTTATAGTGAACTCTGGGGCACATGACTCAGTTCCTACATTGGACTGTGATTGTTTTTAAAAACATGTTTTCCGTTTTGCTTAGCATGACAAACACTCCCCACAGTGAGGTCACAACTTCCAAAGTTGTCATTGAGGAATGTAATCTGGGAGGGGGGTGGATAAGAGAGGGGGACTCTGTCTTTCTCTCTGTGTCTCTTTAATTAGGTTTTCCTTTTTTAAAGTTTCTTCCTTATTTGTGAAATCTAGCTAAAAGATTAAAATTTTTCACAACTCCATAGGGACTAGATTAGATGTTTCCCCTTTTAAAGGGGTGAGATGCTACTTTGACTAGCGTGATTCCCAAAAGAGTCCAGTTTTGTGTAGGCCAGATCAGGATATTCTCCCCTACTTCCCACGTTAACTCCATTAAGTGGGACCAACTCATTAGGGGCCTTTTCTGCACTTTTACTAACACCGTATCATCCCACTAGACCTGTCTTACTCCCAAGTTAGTTTCCTCCAGTTTTGTTTCACACCAATAATCTTTTGTGGTCCTGTATTAAAAATGAAGAAATTAGAACTCAGTTTGAGACTTGCACTATATCACACAGCTGGTACACAGTAGGGATAGTTTTTCTACCCATGATATCACATGAAAAGAGATGGGTGAGTTTTATGGGGCTATGTTAGCCCTAATCTATCCAACATAAGTGACTGCATTAACTTTGCCAAGGGTATGTGTTCTGTTGGTCTCATTTCTTCCCCTAGTCTCCTTCTGTCCTGCCTATCCAAATTTTCTTTTCTTAAAAAACTCCCTCTTTTTATATTATATTTCTAGTTCACTGGGTCTCAGCCTTTCTCTGGATCAAAGGTTCTTTGCGGATCTGATGAACCGTTTAAATCCTCTCTCTCAAAAAAGCCTGTAAACACACTGCGTCAGTTAGGTTAGGTAGGTTATGCTGCAGTTAACAAACAAGTCCAAAATCTCAGTGGCCTAAAACAACAGGTATATTTCTTATTCACACTACGTGTCCATTGTAGGTTGAATGGGAGCTTTGTTTCTGCTTCATCGTCCTTTGGGATTCAGACTGAACCTGAAGTCCCCATCTGGAATGTTCCCAGCTGCCATGGCAGAGGGAAGGCTAACAGAGGGTTTCATATCTACAAGAAAGTTCTGGTCTCTAAGTGACATACATCACTTCCAGTCCAACTCATTAGTTAGAACTGATCCCAAAGCCTTCATTATAACTGGGCCAGGAAGGTCAGAAGGAGCTCTGGTGGTGCAGTGGTTAAGCGCTTGGCTACTAACCAGAAGGTTAGTGGTTTGAACCACCAGCTGCTCTGCAGGAAAAACGTGATGGTTTGCTTTCATCAAGATTATAGCCTTGGAAACCCTATGTGGGAGAACGAGAAGTACTTGGCAAACATGACAACTAGAGCATGAGATTTTTCTCATTAAAAGAGAGCATGAGTTATGAAAGTTGAGAAGTATTTGCTTAGATTGTATATATTGCAGCATAAAAGTTAGAAGGTGGTTTACCTTTAGGTAAGAACTACTGAAAAAATGACTTGGGAGAAATAGAGTTAGACGCTGATTAGCTAGTGGGAAAATATACTTTTAAAATTATAAAGTAACACTAAGTAAAGAGGATTGTGAGATTATGCTGGGGAAGTAAGAGAAGTGCGAGTAATACAAAATAGTCTATTTTAGATGTGACTAAAAGACATTCAGAGCCAGACTCTTAAGCAGAATACAGTCCAGCCCCACCCAGCGAGGCTGGGAGTGGACTAGATAGTGGGGAGTAGAGGGGAGGTTGAAGGACTGCATTCCTATAGCTTCTCTCTAGCCCTCCACCCTTCTCTGAGGCTTCCTTGAACAGTTTCTAGTCTTAAGTCAGTCAGCATTCACAAAGAAAGAAATATAAGTTAAATTAAGCAAATTTCAGTAGTAAATTTGGAAAGAACAAAAAGGGGTACTTTCCCTAACTTCAACTAATGTTCTCTGGTTGAGAATGAGGTTCTTCTGTCTGCTGATGAGTAAAGGGGAAAAAAATCCACTGTCCATTATTCTGTGCCTGTTCTCTTGTTGCCAGGCCGCAGCAAGAAGGCTTGGTTGAGCACTGAACACCTGCTGAAAGCAATTAGGTGTCTTTGAGCTTAGGCCTAAATGGCAGTATACCATCCTTGCACACTCTGTAGAGGGGCAGCTTTGTGGGGAGGTTCAGCTGGGGCATCCCTAGGGGACAGAGAGAGCCGCTGCCAGAGACTATCCTAAACGTCAGTGGGATTTTCTGGAAAATTGTGTTCTAGTACAAATAGTTTAAAAAAAAAAAAAATCAGGATGTATTAATTTACAAGTCTGGGGAGAGCAGACTTTTTCCCTTTAAACAGCTTTAGCTTGATTAAACTCATTCTGACGAAAGATACATGTGGAAATACTTTAGAATTTTTAAATAAATTTATAATTACAAAGCAGATAATTAAAAAAAAATACACCTAGTATTTGTAATGAAAAGAATTTGAAGTTATTCAAGAATTGAGAGCAAATGAATAATATTATAATCTATTCTCACTTAGTAGCATACAACTGACCTTAAAATTATCCTTTGATAATTTTTTATTGAGAAAAAAGAAGTACATGTTCATATTAGAAAAGTTAAATGCAGATAAGCAAAAAATGAAGGAGCTGGTGACAGTATCTACTGTTCTGCCATCCAGGGATAACCTCATGATTAGCTTCCTGACCATTCCTCTAGACCTTTTTCTGTCCATATTTACTTTTTTTAAAAGATAAAAATGGGGATCATGTTTTCTAATCGGCTTTTTTCATCCAATATCAGAAACATCTCTGCATGCTGTCTTAGTCATCTGCTGCTGCTATAACAGAAATACCACAAGTGGATAGCTTTAACAAAGGGAAATTTATTTTCTCACAGTCTAGTAGGCTAGAAGTCCAAATTCAGGGCGCCAGCTCCAGGGGAAGGCTTTCTTTCTCTGTCCGCTCTGGAGAAAACGTCCGTCATCAGTCTTCCCCTGGACTAGGAGCTTCTCGGTGCAGGAACTCCGGGTCCAAAGGACGTGCTCTGCTCCCAGCACTGCTTTCCTGGTAGTATGAGGTCCCCCCTCTCTGCTTGTTTCCCTTTCCTTTTATCTCTTGTAAGATAAAAGGTGGTACAGGCCACACTCCAGGGAAGTTCCCTTTACTTGGATCAGGGATGTGACCTTAGTAAGGGTGTTTAAATCCCACGCTAATCGTCTTTAACATAAAATTACAATCACAAAATGGAGGACAACCACACAATACTGGGAATCATGGCCTAACAAAGTTGACATATTTTGGGGGGACACAGTTCAATCCATGACATATGTTAAAAATTATATTCTATAAATAATTTTTAAAAATATTATTGTGTGGCTGCATTCCCAGAGGAATTTAAAAACCTATCTAGAAATTAATTTTTTAAAATAAAGGCAGCAAAAAAAGGTCACACATTTAAAATTTTTAATTTTTTTTAAACTTGTTTTATTTATTTATTTTTTAATTTTTCCCATACAAAAATGTATACATACATTGTTATGTGACTCTAATTATTCTCCCCATACTGTGACAGCACACTCCTCCTTTCCCATTCAACCAGCTCCTAACCCTCTCTGCCTTCCCATCTCACCTCTGGACAGAAGCT
>NW_004443943.1:29389979-29421161 GCF_000243295.1 Trichechus manatus latirostris
AATGACCTCCAGCTTCCTCCATGTTATGTTTCACGGCTTCATCGTTGTTCTTTATCGTTGCGTAGTATTCCATTGTGTGGATATACCATAATTTGTTTATCCATTCTTCCGTTGATGGGCATGTTTCCATCTTTTTGCTTTTGTGAACAGTGCTGCAATGAACATGAGTGTGCATATATCTATTCATGTGACATCTCTTATTTCTCTAGGATATATTCCAAGGAGCGGGGTAGCTGGATCGTATGGTACTTCTATTTCTAGCTTTTTAAGGAAGCGCCAAATCGATTTCCAAAGTGATTATACCATTTTACATTCCCGCCAACAGTGTGTAAGTGTGCCGGTCTCTCCACAACCTTTCCAGCATTTATTATTGTGTGCTTTTTGGATTAATGCTAGCCTTGTTGGGGTGAGATGATACCTCATTGTACTTTTGATCTGCATTTCTCTAATGGCTAATGATCGTGAGCATTTCTTCATGTGTCTGTTAGCTGCCTGAGTATCTTCTCTGGTGAAGTGCCTATTCATATCGTTTGCCCATTTTTTAATTGGGTTATTTGTCTTTTTGTTGTTGAGGTTTTGCAGTATCTTGTAGATTTTAGAGATTAGACACTGATCGGATTTGTCGTAGCCAAAAATTTTTTCCCAGTCTGTAGGTTGTCTTTTTACTCTTGGTGAAGTCTTTTGATGAGCGTAAGTGTTTGATTTTTAGGAGCTCCCATGTATCTAGTCTCTCTTGGTGCTTGTGCATTGTTACTTATGGTTTGTATTGTGTTTATGCCACGTATTAGGGTTCCTAGCGTTGTCCCTATAAAATTCTTAATTTGTTTTTAGTTTCATAGTTTGAAAGAAAATAATCTAGAGAAGAAAATTAAAATTTCTCATGATCCTACTAAAGATAAGTCATTGTTTTTGTGTTTTTCCTTTCATTCTTTGTGTGTGTGTGTGTGTATATATATATATATGTTGGGTGCCATTGAGTCGATTCTGACTCATGATGACCTCATGTGACAGAGTAGTACTGCGCCATAGGGTTTTCTACGCTGTTATCTTTATGGAAGCAGATTGTCAGGTCTTTCTCCCTTAGCCTCGTGCTTAGCAGTTGCACTTCCAGGGCTTCGTATATCTTGTGTATGCACTTCACATATTGTAAACATTTCCCCGTGTCATTACCTATTCTTTGAACACATTATTACTAGCTATATCTTTATGTCTGGTAAGGTTTTAAAGTCTGAAGTAGGACTTTTTTGGGATTGTTCTCATCTTACCTATCCCACCGCTACCAAAGTGAGGAGACTTGGGATGATCTTTTTTATTAGAGCTTTCTGGATGTTCTTTAATTAATATTATATATATATATATATATATATATATATGTATGACTTTTCTGCTTACATTTGAAGAGATGGATGAGAGGGTATTATATTTGCCCTCTCTGAGAATCTCTAAGTATGATCTAAGAAACAATACAGTCAGGAATGAGAACAAAAGATTCACACAGAGAAGAGAGGGCTTTGGGCCATCTCCCCTGTTCCTCTACCCCTCCCTGGATCAGGGAGGAAGAAAGGGAGGCTGCTAATGGCCTTGCGTCTAATGCAACCCACACCAAAGTGAGATGGGCATAGATTGTTTGTGACAGTGGGAGGTGGAATTGTACCAGATTATATGAAGAGCAGAGGAAGTCATTTACATTCTCTAGGGAAGAGTTGGATCTGAGGCAATTAGAATTTTTCCACCTTTAACTTTAGTGACTCTTGTCACTAAAAAAGCCCCTAATCTTTTTGATGAGACCAGGAGAACCCTGAGAATTCTTTTATTAGAAGACACCTCCAAGGCCCCTTGCAATTGCTAATATTCTGAGTTGTGGGGATCTTGAGGTGTGCTTTCTGTTTTTGGTGAATCAGCCACTGTGTTCATAGCAAGAAGTGAGCCTGGTAGCTGCCCTGAGGGGCTTGAGCAGGGCAGTGAGGGAGATGAGCACCAAGAAAGCCTGCAGCATTTTTTCAGAGATCTCTTAAGAGAGGAAGAGTATGCTGTGCTAGAAAGTGGGCATATTTAATACCCACAAACCTAAAATACAGGAGGACCAATGG
Organism: Trichechus manatus latirostris; assembly: GCF_000243295.1. Taxonomy (NCBI): domain Eukaryota; kingdom Metazoa; phylum Chordata; class Mammalia; order Sirenia; family Trichechidae; genus Trichechus; species Trichechus manatus. Next base: position 29,392,070 of record NW_004443943.1, read on the forward strand.
TGCTGGAGAGTTGACTTGGCACTTGCCTTCCCCACAAGGTCCCTGGAGGCTCCCTGAAGTGAATGATCTCTTTTGCTGTCAATTTTGGCATTCCTTCCCTCTTCCATCCCACATGTCTTTCAGTCTGCTGCATAACTCTGTGAAAATTAAGTACATATTCTAAATGTAATTTCACTGGGTGAGACATGTGCATTACACTGTGTTCACAAATTCTTAGTGAAGACCGTTTGGAGCAGAGCACAGACCAGAGACTCTTCTAATGGCGTGGTCAACAGGTATTAATGCTCACAGAATAAATAGGACAGGGATGAGTGGAACAGCATACATCATCATCAGCCAAGGTTCCGCGAAGTTAGGCTCCCGCCCCAGGGTGATGTTAGATCGCATTCAGGCATACCCAACCTTGTGTCTTGGGACGAGAATGCCTAGGTTTCTCTCTCCTGGGGTTAAATACTAATAGGACAGCTATGTCTGTGTGCCAAATAGCATGTTTAGGGACCAGGTAGAGGAGGGGTAGTAAAATGGAGTAATAAAAGATAAAAGGGGATAATAAAAATGGAAGGCCCCCTGCAGGCAATGGACATCATCTTTTGTCCCTGTTTAAGGTGGGTAATCATCTCCTGATGGCTATTCTAGATTTTACTGGCATCAAGAGCAGCCTTTCCTCCTTTACCCCACTAAGATAGCTTAACAGAGTTCTGGGTTTCTTCAGAGGGCGATCATCTCCCCCTGAGGCACATACTTTGTGTCCATTAGTAGCTCTTATGTCTATTAGCATCTCGGGAGATGGTGAGGGGGCAGTTATAGTATGGCACACCTGTGCACCCAGCAGCGTGACAGTGCCACTTTGAACCACATGGTTGCTGTCGCAGGACCTTCTTGTTTGAAAAGGTACCTCCTCTCACTGGTACTCACTGGGTGTGCGTGCCTCTCTGTCTCACCCTTCCACCCCCCAGGGTTCTGGCTAGTGTGGACCATCATCATCATCCTGAGCTGCTGCTGCGTCTGCCACCACCGCCGAGCCAAACACCGCCTTCAGGCCCAGCAGCGGCAACATGAAATCAACCTGATCGCCTACCGGGAAGCCCACAATTATTCAGCGCTGCCATTTTATTTCAGTACGTACACCAAAAGCAGCCATACCCTGCCCTCAGTAACCTGGGTGCACAGATACAGGGCCCAAACTGCACCGGGGGCCAGGGCCAGGGCACCAAGGGCAGGGGTGTTTATCCCTCTTGCCCAGGACAGAGCAGGGTCTGGCTAGTATGGGAACAAGGAGATGTTCACCTTTAGCACAGAGGAACAGGTGTATGGATATAGCTCCCTGAAGCCACTGGGCAATTCTGAATCTCCCAGTGGCTGGGTCTGGCCAGGTCTCTGCTCCTTTAGCAGATTTATTTTAAAAGGCAGGTAGTCAGATGACGTATAATGTGAGTGAATCAAGATTTGGAGTTGAGTGGCCTGAGTGCTCCCATTTTGCTTACTGCCATGTAATATGCCTGAGCAGAGACTGCCATGAGGGGCAGGTGTGGTGGGTACCACTGGGACTTCCTGAGAACTAAGGAATTTGGGGACTCACTGAAGAGCGTTCACCTGACCTGTTCGGGCTTCCTTACACACGTCCTCTCAAATGGCCAGTGCTGGCCCAGCTGTGTAGCTTGTCCAAAGCTATTCTGCAGTGTGTTTTACAAAATAAAATGGTCATAATTACTTGGATTCCACATCTAGAAGGGATGAAGTGCTTAGCACAGTGCCTGGCATATAGTAAGTGCTCAATAAATGCTAGCAATTATTGTTGCATTATGAATAGATCATCTGTGCCTTAAGGCATTCACCACATTAAAAACAGAACTCACCTGGCATGTTCTTAGTAAGCCTTGGGTGGCAGAGGCTTCCCCCCTCACCCCCCGCTGGAAGCCATCCCCCCTTGATCTGAGTCAGGGTGAGGTGTAGTTCGTCTTTCCAGACCTTCTTCAGCCACACTAGAGTGAAAGACAACACAGGTTTCTAATGTCCCGGCAACAGGCCCTCTTCATGGTACATCTGGAGGGGGTAGAGGGAGGGAACAAGTGGCCAGGAAGTCTTGACCCTGAGGCCTTATGGGCTCAGATGGAGGACAGTCTGAACAAGAAACGTGAGGTTTATGTGCAGGTGGAAACAGGTCTGTTCCAGGCAGAAATTATTTCTTGACCTCTCCCACATTTGCATACCCTCTGCCTTAACTCCCAGACAGGCAGGAAGTCCTGGCCTATGAATCAGCTTTAGGGGCTCTCTGATTTCAAGAAGATGGATTAGGTCACTCCGAACCTGTCCCTCTTTCTCTGCAAGATTGCTTACAGCCCTCTCCCCTGCCCAGAGTCAGGAGCTGTAGCTGTCACTTGGCGGGTATGTGAGGGGGTGGGAAGAGACAGTGCCTGCGTTTAGTGTGAGCTTTGCAGTCTGTCCTAGAACAATTGCCAGCACAGTAATCTCTCCTCCCTACCTCCCCATTTTAGGGTTTTTGCCAAACTATTTACTACCTCCTTATGAGGAAGTGGTGAACCGACCTCCAACTCCTCCCCCACCATACAGTGCCTTCCAGCTACAGCAGCAGCAGCTGCCTCCACAGTGTGGCCCTGCAGGCGGCAGCCCCCTGGGCGCCAATCCCACCAGGGGCCCCCAGGGGACGCAGAGCAGCCCCTTGTCTGGGCCCAGCAGAAGCAGCACGAGACCCCCAAGCATTGCCGACCCTGAGCCCTGCGACGTGCCAGCTGACAGAGCAGCCACCAAAGCCCCTGGAATGGAGCCCAGCAGTTCCGTGGCCGGCCTGGGGGAACTGGACCCAGGCTCCTTCCTGGACAAGGATTCAGAATGTAAGGAGGAGCTGCTGAGAGAGTACAGCTCCGAGCATGGCAGCGCCCTCCCCGACAACAAAGACAAGACACCCGGCAGACATCGGCGCTTCACGGGTGACTCGGGTATTGAAGTGTGTGTGTGCAACCGGGGCCATGATGACGACCTCAAAGAGTTCAACACGCTCATTGATGACGCTCTGGACGGGCCCCTGGACTTCTGCGACAGCTGCCACGTACGGCCCACAGGCGACGAGGAGGAAGGGCTCTACCGACCCTCCGAGGAGCAGGCCCGAGAGCCCAGCCACCCCCACCTGCCGCAGCCGCCCGCCTGCCTGCTGCTGAACACCATCAATGAGCAGGACTCCCCCAACTCCCAGAGCAGCAGCACCCCCAGCTAGAGCAGGCCCTGCTGCACCCGAGAACTTGGCAGAGCAACCAGGGGAGGGAAGAACCACAAGAGAAGCATTAACGACTTTCAGAGAAAGTGGTACAGCCACTTTCTTCTTTTTTTCCTCCCCCGCCCCTGCATTTTCCTGCATCTCCAGGTACAGTTTGGGGTGTGGATGCCTTTCCCCCACAAAAGCACAGTGTTGTGGAGGGCTGAGAAGTTGGTTCTGTGACTTGTTCCTCACACCCCACCCCCACTCCCTTTTTCCCCCCTTTTCAAGTCCTCCCTCACCAACCTGCTTGGGTCAGAGAAATGTATGTTTTAAAAGCCCCCAAGGAAGGGGGCTGGGACTGTGCCCTGGGATGATCCTTGGTGGTGGAGTGGATTTATTCTCTGGTTTTAGAGTGAGAAAACCTCTCCGTCCGGGAGAGGAGACAGGTCTCAGTCACCCACAGAGGCCCAGGGACGGTCACCCCTGGCTGCCAGTGTCTGCAGAGCTAGAACTGGATTAATCCTCTGGGAGGTTGAGAGCTGATGGGCACTTGTGTCGTAGGTTTGTAGGGGGCTCATTCATCTGTCACATGCCAGGTGACCAGGTTGATGCACCACCATGAGTCCTTGAGGGGCCCCCAAGCAGGCTTTGGCTGGCTGTGGACTGGTTCAGGCATGAAGGGTTGTACTGCCTTCTCTTTGGTTTTTCTTTTAAAAGCAAACAACAAAAGCGAGCTAAAAAGAAGAACCTTCCTGATGGACAGGCAAGAATTCTATTCTGGAAAAGAGAAGTTTGGACTCTTTCCCAAGTTGCCTTCAAAGAGCCTGGCTAGAGTTGAGCCAGAAGGAGATGTTTTGTGTGAAGGCCTGGGTGGGGGTGATCTCTGGAACTTCTGTGGGTGAGCAGGAGGCTTCAAGCCGTGACAGTGGATAGAGGTGTGGCTTCTGCATCTCTGCCCCTTTGTCTGTGGCCACAGGTGACCAGCACTGTCCCCCATCCCAAGCACGCAGGCCTTCATGTCTCACTGTTGTTTGTGAACAAATGGACTGAGGAGGCTGTGGGCAGCCCCATAGTCTGGCTCTCACACAGTATTTTCTCTTTGATTTTGAATTTTGGGGTTTTTTTGTTTTTGTTTTTTCTTCTTTTTTTAAAACTGACCACTTGAAAGAAATACCTTGGTTATCTGTGGTTGTTATGCCCCTCCACCACCCCCCTTTTTTTGAATGGGATGACTGATTTGTCTGTCGCCTATGTAGAGAGTCTAAGTGGCCCATGTAGGAGGGTGAAGGCAGCCGTCCTGAAGGACTGCAGGATCCTTATTACTGTAGTTTGGGCCTCAGATCACCAGTTGAGCTTTGATAGGAATAATCTGAATGAAGAGTGCAAACAGCCAAAACTAACATTCCCCTTCCAGTGCTGTTGATACGAAGAGTTTGGTTCTTCCCCAACTCTTGAATGATGATATTCTGACTAGGCATTGATGTTATGGTAAGAAAGGAAAAAAATATATAAATATATATAAATAGACAAATCCAAGGCTGTGAGGCAAACAAGTGTCTGCGTTTGGATTCCACAAAACCAAAATCCACATTGAACAAAGTGAAGTCCAAATACAGTGACTTTTTGGATAACCTGTGTGTGTCTGTCCATTGTGTGTGAGCCCCAAGCCCTGTTTTCCTGTGAATATACTTTGAAGCAGCCATTCTGCTCGTGTTAACCACAACGCTTGGAGCAAATATGGCCCTCTCAAGGTAATTTATTTTACGCATTTACTGTTTACTGAGCAAATGTCTGACTGTGTACTCGGGTGTATTCAGTGGCATCGTCAATGGCAGTTCCCTGTGTTTGCCAGAGATACTGTGCTCTAAGTAGAGGTTTTACTCTACCCATCACTGCAATTTGCACATTGCTCCGTGGATGCTCGGAGGCCTGTGTTTTGTCCCCTGCAAGTGGAAACATGTTCTGAACATGTCTGCCTCCCTCGGCTGCTCCTGGCCCTCAGTACCAGCCCCCTGGCTGGTGTCCACAACCACTTGGGACAGAAGGTGAAGGTGGAATTTAAGACAGAAGCTTGGTTGGATCTTCAGTGACAAGCTTGGACTAGCTGCTGCCCAGACGTCAGCCCTGCCCAGAATTGCCAGGAGGGTTTGGCAGATGCCACAGCGCCACAGGGCATACCTCCCTCTGCTGAGGTCCAACGTGCAAGCCGCTATGTGGCCAGAGTGCATCAGCAGCCCTCAGATGCCTTTCCTTCCACCTTTGTGTTTTTTAAATCCCAAACAACTCACTGAAGTGTCTCAAAGGAGCACAAGTTTTACCAAAACAAATCCTTCTTCAGTTAACTGATCAAATGGATGATTTCTGGCCCTCTCAAACTTTCCTCCCCCAGTTTGAATGGGGGACTGGCCTGAGTGCTAACTGTTGGGTTCGCTGCAGCATCCTACCCTAAAGGCATGAGAAGAAGAAAATGCAACTGGTAGAACTGGGCTTGGTTCCAGCGGTCACAGTCTGGCCCCTGCCACGGAGGCTACCCTGCTTGGAGAGAGATGAACTAGAGAGTCAACAGAATAGTTAGGGGGCCAGGGAGATTTGACTGCAGCTGGTTTTCCAGGTGGATGAGAAGGAAGGGGTTGGTCGAGGGTTTGGTGCTACAGTTGGAAGATTTGCAAATGCTAACACATTCCTGTGTGAGGCACATCCCCGTTTGTCAGTTATTGTGAATATGTGTATTTTAAGCAATAAGATTCAGCTGGTCAGACTTTTCTGGGCAGTCTCAGTGCCGCATTTCCTGTTCTGTGATTGTTCTGAAGACAGAGTGGCTCTAACCACTGTGAGAAGCCCAAATAAAAATTGATCCCAAAAATGCTACTGCTCTTTTTTTCTTGCAGTACTTTATTCCTTTTCTCCTCTTTCTCAGACTTCAGGGAGTTGCACCTCTGGGTCCCAAACCACAAGTGCTTTTCCTTCTCCACAGAGACAGAGAAGTCACATAGCAGTTGAGAACAGGATCTTCAGCCAAACAGGCACCACAAGGCGAGGGCAGGCTGGGCAGTACTGCTGCTGAGTCCTCACTTTGTCCTGAGAGATTTTTCCCCCAAACCCTCTCTCTTGTCAAGGATGTAATCCGATGTTTGTAATACTTTGTGAATTCCCAGAAATAGGTTAAAATCAGACCCCCTAAAAGCAGATACTCTGTCAGATATCCTGTAGCTAAAACATGACACTTATTTAAAGGAAGCAAGCACTCCTGAGAGGTATTTTGTTGATCAGGTGGAAGTGTGGGTGAGTGCTTAGCCTTGGAATTTAGTACACAAACTAGGTATTGTGTCCCCACTTTGTGCTCAGCACTGTGCTGGATGATAGAGTAAAGCAAAAGAAACATACAAGACAAGGTCCCTGCCCTCCAGAAGATATAGTTAGGAAGACATAGCCTACTTGGGGGAAGATAGTAATTAACAGTATAAAGTGGGTTGAGATGAAGTGAGTGAGTGGTGCAGATCTGGAGAATGTTGAAGTTTGAGGTCTTGATTCTTAGGCAGTGGGGGAGCCACTGGTCTGCCAGTGTCTGGCATCATGGGCCAGTGGTTCTTTCCGAAGGCCATGGGTGTTCCTTCGCTCATTTACTCTCTGCTTAAGACCATCCTCCTAGAACTAAGAGTGCTTCCTGAGTCAGGTGTAAGTCCCTTTTTGAAGACCATGGGATGGAACAGCCTGCTGCCCCTCCCCAACAAGACTTCTCTTTGGGACATCTGCAGGTGGGCAAAGCAAGATGGTGGGCATCCTGCTAACTCCTCTCATCCCAAAAGGGGTTCCTGCCTCCCCAAAGGGAGCCCCCACTGGTGGACTGGGCTGGGGCATGCTGGCATTATTTCTGAGAGTCCATTGTAAGCCAGGCTTACCCTCCCCACCCCGCACATCTTTGCCCTTGGAACAAAGGACACTGTCCCTGCCCTTAAATGACTCTAGTGGGATGGTAGCTGCCTAGTTCCTTCTAAACTGGTAGGCTTTCCCAGGCTACCCCAGTGGAGCCATATTAGCCTCTAGGGACAGGAACCACAGTAAAGAACTGGGGAATACATTCCTGCCTCCTCTTTTACACTAGTGTCTGAGGGATACAAAAACAAAATGGTGCAGCTCCTATGGGCTGGTCACCAGAAGACTGCATGTACCTTGATACCTAGGTTTATAGGCCCCCCTTCATTGTATCCCTGACTTCTGGGTCACTGGGTTCCTGATTTCTCTAATGAGGTATGCCATTGGCTGTCTCCGTTGCCCCAGGTGACCACATTCTGATTGAAATAGTACCAATGTCCTGAAGCACAAATTTTCGAGAAACTCTGTTTTCCAGTTTTTCCTGTTTTCAGCCAATGGGGTGGGGTGGGGAGGAAACCCGGGTCTGACCCAGGAGGAGGAGCTGGAGCGGGAAGTGGGTTTGGCTGAGTGTTGTTTGGCTTCTTGCTGAACCTGCTGGGAAGGGCTATGAGTCTTGGGAGGTGTTTGGATATGGGCTTCCAGCCTGGGGGCAAGTAACCGGCTGTACTTAAGAACTGAACATTTATCGAGCACCTGCCATGTGCCAGGCATTGGGAATGCAAATATGACATACCTGGCTCCCCTTTAGAAGAGCTAATGGTTAAGGGAGGAAGAAAGGCACATTAACAGTTTTGGTACCACGCTTACTGTGTGCACAGAATGCTGTGGAAGAGTATTCAGCCCAAACTAGGAGTTCAGGGCAGGCTTCCTGGAGGAGTTAACTCCAAACTGAGCTTGCCAGGTGAAGAAGGGTGCAGAAGAAATTCTAGTCAAATGTTCATTCAGCAGATTATTGAATGCCTACTATGTGCCAGATGCTGAAACGCACAAAAAAGCATAGGGGGCCTAAGATGGGAGAGAGTGTAGGTTGTTTCTAAAACTTCGAGCAATTGAATCTTTCTAGATAATTGCATTCTGGGAAGCTGCTGGAGATGAAGCTGGAGAGGTAAGCTGGTAATAAAAAGATTTCAACTGAATTTGTCTTCATTGTTCTATTTGTTGACTGCTTATGTCATGCCAGGTCTTGTCTAAGCATCTTACCTACATTTTCTTATTTTAGCCTCAAAACGCCCCTCTGAAGTACAAACTAATTATCCCTGTTTTATTAATAGGGCCGAGGCATTCAGAAGAGTTAACTAGTCCAACATCACACAGCTAATAAAGTGGTAGTCAGGACTTGAACCCAGATCAGTTGGCTTCAAAGCCCTTAACTAGCAGGCCATACTATGAAAAGATGTAATGTTGACACAAGCCATGTGAAGAAATTTCTTTCAAAGGTAATAGGGAGCTGGAGAAAGGACAGGAGGGAGTGACATGGCTAAAGATGAACCAGACACCATTTCCTCAAGAGCTTCTCTAACCCCTTTTCCCTTTCCCCCCTTGCCTATATCATAAGCTTCCCAGAGGCCCTGGTGCCCAGCCAGGCTTCACCTATTTAAAAAAAAAAAAAAAACCTGTTGCCGTCCAGTCGATTCCAACTCATAGAACAGAGTAGAACTGTTCCATAGGGTTTTCAAGGAGCAGCTATGGATTCCAACTGCCGACCTTTTAGTTAGCAGCCTTAGTGCACCATAGCTCTCAACCACTGCTTCACCTGTAAGAGCCCCTAAGTGCTGAAATGGCCTCAGGCGTGGGATGGGTGGTGCCTGCAACAAGTCTTCAGTGTTAACTTCAAACAGGAAGGGTGTGACCCCTTGGAAACATTGTAAAATTCTCAGGAGTTAAAGCTATTTGGATTTTCTTTGTATCTTTTCCTTGAAAGAATGTTTTGCTCTTGCTCAGAGGAGATAAAAATAGAGCTTTCAGTGGTTTGTGAGGGGGAAAAGAGGATTTTTTTTTTAATCTGATATTTCTCCTCATTCTGCGTAAGTGTGCTCCTCACCATAGTTTATAATCTTCCTTCCATTTCATGTTTTCTCACCACCAAGATGTCTCAAGAAACCCAGTCCCACTGGAAAATGTTACAAAACACTCTCTGTGTTGGAGCCATGGAAAGAGTTTGTCTTTGGGATCTCCACCCACTTCCCAGCTGTCAGCCTGCCCCAGCTAGGAAGGGAAAGAGCGGGGCAGCAAGCCAGGGGCTGCGGGTGGGCCTGCAGGGCCATCGAGCTTTGAGGGTGGGTTCCTGAATGTCCCGTCCTGGGGGTGGACATGTCTACACACACCACCTCCCCTTCCTGACCAAGCTGGTTGCCTTTGGGAGGTTTGTGTAAAACCCTTAGGGAAGGACTTATTTTGTGGATTTGTATATAATCCGTTGCTGTCAAGTCAGTTCAGACTCAGCGATCCTATAGGACAGAGTAGAACTGCCCCATAGAGTTCCCAAGGCTGTAATCTTTACGGAAGCAGACTGCCACATCTTTCTGCCATCGAGTGGCTGGTGGGTTCAAACAACCGACCTTTTGGTTAGCAGCCAAACAACCACTGTGCCACCAGGGCTCCTTGGATTTGGATATAGGCAATGATAATAAAGTCAATATTCATTGAAACCCTGGTGGCATAGTGGTTAAGTGCTACAGCTGCTAACCAAAATGTCAGCAGTTCAAATCTACCGGTTACTCCTTGGAAACTCTGTGGGGCAGTTCTTTTCTGTCCTATAGGGTCACTATGAGTTGGAATCGACTCGACGGCAACGGGTTTGGTTGTTTTCTTTGTTAATGTATTGCATAGGTTCATATTTCATCCCCATAAGCAGCACTGAGGTAGTTGCCACTACTGCACGCACCTCAGCACCCTCCCCTCATATTACAGATGAGAAAACTGAGATATGAGAAGGCCAAGTAACTTGCCCGAGGTCATCCGGTTTGTAAATAACAACACTAGGAGAATTTGGCTCTGCAGTCTGAGTGGGAACCCACTGCCTTCTATGAATCCCACGGTGCCTCTCCTGCTCACACAGCTGTTTTGCCTTTCATCCTCACCAGAGCCTCAGACAATGGGCAGTGCAGGTGGTAAGTTATCCCCACCTTACAAAACAGGCTCAGGAAGTTAGCCATGGGTCTGAGATCCCAGGGCTGAGAAACTGGGGAGCCAGGGGACTAGAACCTGGGTCTCAGTTCCTCCTCATCCAGTATTCTTCCCACCCCATCCTGTGGCCTCTGACTGGATTCCTCTTCCCCTGGTGTTGATACCGATGAGTGTGACTGAAGAAAGGCTTGCTCCCTTGCTTTGGGTTTTGTGGCCACTGGGAGTCAACCAGAACATTCACCCCCCCCCCCACTCCACACCAAGGTTACTAGGGTAGAGCTTCCCCTCCACCCAGAGGGGAGACTGGGGAAGAACAGCTTTTTTTTTTTTTTTTCCTCCCGGGAGAGCCAGCTCTTACCCTGTACAAGAGCTGATATTACATTTTCAGGAATCTCGTGAGCTTGCTTATTAAACATGACCGTTATTATAAATTAAATCATATAAACATTATTAAATAAATTTTATTAAAAGCATTGTCATTGTTTCCTAATTATTTTACTACATATTACTGTTAGCTATGCCCTTGGGGCTATTTACACCTTTGTATTTGAATGGTGGAGCCCTGGTGGCATAGTGGTTAAGAGCTCAGCCTGCTAACCAAAACAGTTTGGTCTTGGGGTTTTATTTGTATGGTGGAAATACTATATAATGGTATTTGTTATTAAAAGACAAACTCTTTTGGTTGGCAGCCTGAGCTCTTAACCAATGTGCCACCAGGGCTTCATTTGCTATATAATGATAACTAATATGTAATGTTAATATATACTGTTGCTACTCATTTCTTCCCCATCCTGCGTTCAGTGACCTCACATTGGTAGCTTGAAATTGATCCTGGTGGGAATATTTACAACGTGGAAATCAGCAAACACTGTAGATCAGGGCTATTGGCACCTCCACTTCCACCCCCCAGAGTGCTATTTGTTGTCACACCACTGGTTAAGGGCAGTCTGAGGCAGGGCCCAGCCTTGAACCCCAGAGATAGACGGGTGGACAGTGTCCCTGAGGGACACCAAACCCATTTCAGTCCTAGGCAGATGTTCATGTGTGCATGGGATTCAGTACCAAGGAACAGAAGCTGAGTAGTAAAAGGGGACAATCCCAGTGGGCTGGGAGTCATGGGTTCTGTCCCGGAGAAGGGCTGTCACTCTGAGCTCAAGGATGGGAGGATTTTAGATCAGGGGGAAAGGGGCTTCCAGGCCAGCAAGAGCGGAGTTCAGGCAGGAGTTAAAGATCGTGAGGTTATTTCCTGAAAGAACACTCAGCTGTGTTCTCTCCCCCGCCAGACCCAGACGGCCTGAAAGCCTTCTGTATGGTCACAGGGGACAGGTGGAAAAGGGCTGGCTCCTCATCTTGCATCACTGGAGTCTTGGGTTTGGGCCCTAGCCCTGATGTAAGTAGCTGTGTGACTTGGGGCAAGTCACGCCTCCCCCCACCCTCACACTGCCCCTCAGGTTCCTCATGTTCAAAATGAAGGATTGGTCTAATTGTCCAGCATTCAGTGTTCAGCTTCTGTGGTTGGAGGGTGGGTGTTTTTATCCCAGTTAAACTCATGCACAGCTTCTATGGAAAACACAGGCCTTCTACTAACTGTTTATCTGTTCATCACTAGTCTGCAAAACGCCTTTCAAATTCTGAGCAAGTTTGAAATACTTCACTCCCTTCTCGCAAGTCTTTCTCCCCTCTGTTTTGGGCTGATGATAGCCAGGCTCTAGCCCAGCAGCTGGCTGATGGGGACAGAGATTCCTGGGAGAGGGACAGGGAGTAACCTCCACTTAACCCTTTCCTGTCAGCTTACTGTAGTGTGAGCATCTCTCCCAGGCTGCGGGTGATGAGGGCTGGATTCAGCCACAGCTGCCTGTAAACTCTCCTATGGACTTTTGGGCAACTTCCCTGGTTCACTGGTCAGTGAAGGCTAGGACTCAGTTGGAGGGACAGTAGGGAATGGCCTACCACGACTGTATTAACAAAGGAAGAAGATACATCTGTCATTGAAAACCTTTTCCCTCCCTCCTTGTAGGAGCTCCCCTGATTTCCTCTTTCTAAAAACTTGGCCAGGCAGGGTCCCAGCCTTGCCCTGCTGACCCTTGCAGAGCCCTCCCTCAGTCATTAGGGAAGGATTGGGTTGTTGATGATCTGACCCTGGTCTGGCTGGCGCCAGGGATCTGGGATTGGGGCCTCTCTCTAGGCTAAAGGGCAAGGGTGAGTTTGTACTGGGGCATCTTAGGACATCCTTCACTTGTAGACTGGCCAGTGGCCAAGGTTGAAAGATGCTGGTTTAAAGGAGCCTGGACTCCATTTTCCAGTGAGGCATTTGCAGACTTCCTGGGGTTTTGAGTGGGGAGAAGCGGCAGAGCCCAGGCGCTTCAGCAGAAGGCAGCTGTAGAAGCCCTTTGCCAGGCAGTATTTACCCTAAGGAGGGATGAAGGAAAAGGAGACATGCTGGTCTTTGTAGGACCAAGACAGCGGATGGGTAGTGGTGAGTCAAGTTTGTGGGTTACACACACTCTCCCAAAGCTAAACCTTTGAGTTACATGCAGTGATGCATGTTTGTATCAAACAGACAATCTCTATTGCTCTACTTTCAAAATACATACTCAGTCCAACTTCTCACCACCTCCACTGCCATTGCCATGGTCTAAGCCACTATGATCCCCCTCGCCTGGGCCAGCACAACGGTCTTCTAACTGTTCCCCCTGCTCCCTCACTCATTCCTCTACAGACCACTCAGCACCCAATGTGATCTATTAAAAATATAAATCAGACCATTTTACTTATTTGTTTAAAACTCTCCAGTGACTTCCTATCATACTTAGAATAAAAACCCAAACTCCTTCCTGCTGCTTACAGAAGCCTCATGGGACCTGACCCCTGTATCCACTCTGACCTCATTGGGTATTGCTGTTCCCTCAGGAGTGGAACTTGCCCTGGTCTTCACACCTTCTCTAGCCACCTATCTAAAGTGGCCACTCCCACCCTGGCCATTCTCTTATCACATCACTCAGTACAATGGACTTCAAAACACTTATCAGTTTCTGAAATTCTTATTTATTTGTCAGCCCTCACTAGAATGTAAGTTTCATGAGACCAGGGATCTTGAATGTCCTGGAACAGAGAGTGGCACATTGTAGGTGCTCAATAAAATGTTTATTGAAACAATGAGTGAACAAATGAATGAGCTACTCAGCTTCTGAAAAGAGTTTCATTTATGCATGTCACTACCAGTGCTACATCCTGAAAAGAAGGCAGAGTGGGCTGGGAGGAGGGTGGGATGGTAGGAGTGGGGGGCAGCAACTCTAATTCTATGCTGCAGGCCAGCAGAGAGTTACTGGCTGGAATGGGTGAAGTCATGGGGCACTTGGCACAGCCTCTAGGCACTACCCTCACTGTGGGCTTCCCTCCAGGCCTGGCGCACCTTGATCTTCACTTTGAAGGAGTCAATCAGAAAAACTACCTTGGGGATGCCCTCCAGGGAGGGCAGCTGCCCATCATCTGGCACCTCCAGGTCAAACCTCTGCAGCACCCAGGACAGGAAGAGGAAGAGCTCCTGGCGGGCGAGGATCTCACCTACGCAGGAGCGGGGTCCCGCTCCAAAGGGCAAGTAGCTCAATGTTGGCGAGATAAGCTGGCTCCCCGTTGGGTCCAAGAAACGCTCTGTGGACATGGGGAGGCATCAGCCAGGGGCCAGGGCAGGAATAAGGGGAGGTGTGCCTCTGCCCTGGTGGAGGGGGAGACATGGCCCTGCCCAGGAGCCCCAGCCTGAGGAGATAGGCAGCCCTGCTCTCAAGTAGCCCTTAATCACACAAAGGAAATGAAAGGGTCAGGAAGGATGGAAAGGAGGGAGCGTTAACAGATGCAAGTGCCACTGTCCAAGGGGTAAGGGGCAGACTTAATGGGAAAACATATGCCTAGGGGGTTTGTTAGAGGAGGACATTTTCAGCTGGTAGAGGGAGGAGGTGGGAAACCCAGCAGTGGGAGTTAGGGTAAGTCTGAGGTAGGATGGGAATGTCTACAGGTCCATGTAGTTGATGCCAAGGTTTTCTAGTAGAAAGCTAAGCAGAGGGGAAGGGGTGCTGGGGTGGTGGAGCACAGAGTCCAGGCTGGCTGTGTGGCCCAGGAGCAGGGTAGGACAGGGACTCACCAGGCATGAACTGGTCCGGCTGGTGCCACTCCTTCTCATTGTGATGCAGTGCCCACAAATTGATGATAATTTGTGTGCCTTTGTCAATGGTAAACTCACCAATGCTGCCCCAGAGAGGGAGAGAAAAAGGGGAGCTCCAACATTGCCCTCCCCTTCCTGCTCAGTTCTCCACCCCTGGGGGAGAAGAGCCCTTTACTTCCCTCATTCCCACTCCCTCCCTTTTCCTCAGCTGCTGCCAGGTGGAGTATGAATCCAGCCCTTCTCCATCCCTATCCTCCTGACAAAGCATTTATGTATTAACACTTGGGTACATGGACGGTTATGTCAGGGCATGTGGGTGTGCATGTTGAGCTGGGGCATATACGTTATGTGCTACAGCTACTGGCCTGGGTAGGAGGATAGAGTGCCCCAGTCTTTCATCCCAGAGCACGGTTCCGGCTCCAGGGTTGCAGCCAGCCTCTGAGGGAGGTCAGCTGGAGCTGTGAAGTAGTGGCAGTGGGTGGTGGGTACAGTGATTAGTAGATTAGTAGGGATATGGGTGGGGTGATTGGTAGTGGTTGAATTATAGGTTTACCAGCAGGCTGGGGGCTGATGGACAAACAAGCAGTGTTGGACGCATCATAGGGCTGGATGTCATTGGGAAGGAAGGCATACCTGGAGTCAGTGGTAGCCTTATGGGGGATGAGGAGGGGGGCTACAGGTCGGATGCGAAGCACCTCTCGGATGGTGGCCTCCAGCAGGACAAGGTGGTTCCGGTCACTGATAGTTGGTGTGCGACTAAAACCTATGTTCTGGTCAATCTCCTCCTGGATCTTCTTCTTCAACTGAGGGCCAGAGCAGGGTGGATATGACCAGCATGCTTAAGGCTAGGAAGAATCCTGTTGTCACATCCAGAAGAGCCTGTCCAAGACTCTTCCCACTGGTGGCTTTGCATCCCAGGCCCTACTTCCAAAAGATGAGGCAGCTCCACCCTGGGGCGAGAGCCAGCCACTGCTTGGGTGAGGGCCAGGGCAGCCCAGTCCTCCAGCACAGAAAGCCTGAGCTATTGGGTATTGCCGCTCCCTGTCTCTGGAACCCAGAGGTAGGGCTGGTTGGGGTCAAGGATGAATGGGAAAACAGGAATGGGAAGAAGCCCACCTGAGGATTATGCAGCAGGAAGGCTATAGTCCACTTCATTACAGAGGTAGTGGTCTCCACACCAGCCCCGAAGATGTCCCCGATAGTGGTAAGAATGTGTTCTTCCGAAAGTAGCTTTGAATCCTGTTCTGGGCCATCATTGTTATTGTCTGAGTTCATCTTGGCTTGGATCAGTATGTCCAGCAGGTTAGTGATACAGTCACTGCTGAATTTCTCCTGGGTTAGGTGAAATTGGGAGACAGTGATAAGGAAAGAGTCTCATCTGCAACACTCCCACTGTACTTCCATCTCACAGTGGACATACAAAGGCCTCTTCTACCTTTGAAATGAGGGAGTAGACGGGGCTGGGTGAGACCTATGAGCTTGTGGAGGTAGGAGGCAGCACGGGGCCCTCTTTAAATTTGATGGGCAGGTGAGTCCCTTCTAAGATCCTCTTCATTTCCTCACTTTCCCATCCCCATTCATTAATTCAGTTTTTGCTGAGTACCTGCTATGTGCCAGGTTTGGGCCTCTGCTAGGTACTGGAGACCCTCCAGTGTCCAAAATGGACCCCAACCCTGCTCTCGTGGCACTTTCAATCTAATTCACTCCCTTCTGCTCCATCACTTACCTTGTATTTTTTTAGGATTTTTTTCAGCAGATCATTTCGTACTTTAACAGCATTCTTCATCATTTCCAAGGATTTGTTGGGGAAAACCTGGGGAGCAAAAAGAAATGTCCAGTCCATCCCTCTGCCAGTTTGCTTCTCCAACTACCAGAATCCCTCCTGGAGGCAGATCCTAGCTTTCTGTCTCTAGAGAGTTCCCACTCCAATCCCAACCTTCAGCCAAGATGGAAGGCAAGATGGGAACACAGAATGGGATTAATGCCCAATAGGAAAACTCCAAACAAGGGAGGAGAGAGTGGGCTCCACTTCTCTTTCCCCATTCAATCAAACATCAAGCACTGATAGTGGGTCCTCTCAGTAGACTCTGCTCAGGCAAATTCCTCAACATCACTGAGCCAGTTTTCTCATCTGCACAATGGGGATAATAAAACCCACCTCCCAGGTGAATTCAATGATTAGTGTATGTAGAGTCCTTAATACTGGCAGAGGGTAATTGCTAGATGAATGAAATACATTATTGTGAATATTAAAATGCATGATTAAAAAGCTAGATCTACTTATGTAGAGAAGTGGCAAAGGTCAGAGGAGGTAGAGGTCACTGGCTGAGGTGATCAGGAAAAAGATGGGTCTGGAGCTGGGCAGTAGGAAGAAGGAAGAATTGGGGACACTGTCAGGGTCTGCTGGAATGTGAAGGTGGGTCTGGCCTCATCCTCACCTTCAGCCAGGGGAAGACGTCCACCAGACCACCCGTGCCCAGACTCTCCAGGATGCTTTTGTTATAACTTTGTATGATCTTCAGGTCAGGATCATCATACTTGTAGGAGGAGTTGAAGCAGAACATGGCGATCATGTTGGTCACCGCCAGGAAGACAGGGGATTCCAAATCTATGGACTGTCCATTCTGGGTGGCCAGGAAATCACATAATAAGCTGATTTCCTGAAGTACTGAGGGGAGAGAGGGGCATATTAACCAAGGCAGGGAACAGATAACAGATGGCCACAAGATGGCAGTCGTGGCCAAGAAAATACAGGACAGACCCACCCATAACCCTCTTCCCCTCCCTAATCCACATTTCCCCCACCCTCAAGAGAAACAGCAGTCCCTGTAGGATCCAGGCCCAGCCCCAGGGGCTAGCCAGGTACTCACTGATCTTCTCTAGCCTCTGGTGGCCATCCCTGAACAGGGCAAAGGCAGCCTGCACCAGCTTCCTATGTAGCTGCCAGTGGGGACCACTGTCGGCGAAGGCAATGCCCTTTTGGTTGTCTGACAGGATGGCCAGAGTTGTCTTTGGAGAACAGGCAAGGATGTAGGAATCAGACACCACTGACCTTGCCCTTGCCCTGGGCCTCCTGCACCTCTTCCCCTTCCTGGGAGAGAAGGCAGGTAACTGCTATGCTGACCCTCACATGGGAACATCCCTGCTCTGCTCCACCATGACTGTAAGGTTTTGATAGGGCAGGGCCTGACTCCCCTACTCTCAGTTCCATCAGAGAGATAGTACAGTGAGGAGAAGGGAAGAACGCTGAATTAGAATACAGGAGTACTGGCGTTCAGTTCACTGACAGTGTGATCTCTGGGCCTCTCTTTTTTCATCAGTTTCTGATCAGGGGAGGGCAGCTGTGAATGGGGTAAACTCTCTGAATTGTGCTTGTCCTGAGGGCAGGGGGCAGGCCAGCTTGCAGAGATTGAGGACTGCCCAGACCTCTGCCTTTCCCTGGCCCCTGGGGGTGCTAAAGGCACATCTCACCTCCTTTTTGTTTACCTGTCCACTTGAAAGGCCACATGTGTGAGTGTCTTGTTTACTCAGTCTGGGCTTGGACCGAGCCACCTCCTCCCAAAAGCACCCCAAAAAGCACGAGGGTCCAAAGCCTCCCCTCTTCCATCCCTTGACCCCCAAGCCTCCTATGACTAGCCACCTCCATCCTCTCTGCCCTGGAGAGAAGGGCTCAGTAGAGGTGAGAGCAAGGTTGTTGGTCAGCAGACCTGAACGACTGGTCCACAGAAAAATGTGTCAACCCTTGGCTAGGTCAAAACTGAGAGGCTGGCTGGGGGCCTGCCTTGGTGTTTAGGGGTGCAGTCAACAGCTGAGTGCTGGCAGTGTTTCTGTGTGGTGAGTGCCCTCCCCAGAATCACCACAGCCAGTTCAGCAGGACCATCAGCATCCTTGAAATGCTACCACGGATCAGCCCCACAATGAGCTCTAGGGAAACAGCAATCCCAGCCCTCCTAGAGCCAGGCTACTTCTCCTAGCACCTTCCCATGGACAGTAATAACTAACCCAATTCCCAGACAAGCAGTAACATTAATAATAGCTGTTTATTGAGCATATACTGAGCCGGGCACTGGGCTAAGGGTTATAAATACATAATCCATTTAATTAGGGAAGTCTAGGCCCAGAAAGATTATCATCAAGTTCAGGGGAGAGTTGACTAGAATGAGGACTTCCTGACCCCCTCAGGCCACTGTCCACCCCACCCCTCCTCCTGAGCAGCCTGGAAAAGGAAGCCTCCTTTAATTCTTCCTGCCCAGTTTATAGGCTGGATGAGGTCTGAAAGGCCATTCCCCTCCTATCCCCCTGCCGGTCTGTCTTTGGAAGAATTACAGGTTGTTGGAACTGAAAAGGTCATTCCAGCCATAGTCTTCCCTGAAGAACTGAACAACCCCAAAGGGTGGTCAGGGAGAAGGTGGGATGGGCACTGCTTACCACATGGGGTCTCCCGGAGAATTCTCTTCCTTTCTTGATGAGCACCTCCCTGGCCAGCTGGTGGTGGCCGACAACCACTGCGGGTTCGGTACCCAGGCGAAAGGAATAGATGGGGCCATATTTTTCCTGCATCTTGAAGAAGTTGACATGAGGATGCCCGTGTCTAGGGAGGAAAGGCAGGCTGCCCACCAGGGGCAGGAATGGGAGGCTTTTGGGGTACTTGGCACCAGGGCGCCTTATCTTGGGCCAAAAGTAATAAGCTAGGGTGAGCAGCAAGACAGCCAAGAGCTCCCACATGGTGGCTGGGTGTGGGTGGGCAGGATGGACAGCTGTGGGGTGAAGAGTTGCCGCTACACTGGGACACAAGGGGGCCTTTTTAAGGATTTATCTGCCCTTCACCTTGACTTTGTGCTATCTCTTGCATTGCAGAAATTTATCCTGGAACAGAGCCAGGCCTGAGCCCTCTTCCAGAATGGAGAGAGGAACGGGGAGTGGAGCCTCCTCAAAGGCTGGCTCAATTTCATGGCAAACCCCAGAGGGAGGGGTTGGGCCATGAGAGGATAGCTGGTCCTCTCTGGAGCGCTCTGTCCATGGATATCCCCAGAGTGTGTCAGAAGCAAATGGTACCTGAGTCATGAATCAAGTCTTGGGATTTTCCACATTTTAAAATCAAAATCAAAGCACAGATGATAAGAGTCAGAAGGGTTACAACCAGCAGGAACTGTGGAAGATATCTAGTTATGTCATTTCACAGCTGAGGAAAGTGAGGCCTTGAAAGGTCAGATTTGTATAAGGCCACACAAGATAGTGACAGCAAGAATCCAGGTGTCCTAACCCCTGTTTTGCTGCTCTTTCCAGAGACAGTGAAGCCCAGGGACTGAGAGCATGGGCCCTGCAGTCAGATAGGTTGTTTGGGTTCAAATTTTAGCTTGGCCACTTTCTGGCTATATGGCCGTGGGTGGATTTCTTAATCTTTCAAAAAAAACTTTTTTTTTTTATTAGTTTAAAATATTGTTGTTGTTGGTAGGTGCCGTCAAGTTGGTTCTGACTCATAGTGACCTTATGTACAACAGAACAAGACGCTACCTGGTCCTGTGGCATCCTCACAATCGTTGTTACGCTTGAGCCCATTGTTGCAGCCACTGTGTCAATCCATCTCGTTGCGGGTCTTCCTCTTTTTCACTGATCCTCTACTTTACCAAGCATAATGTCTTTCTCCAGGCACTGGTCCCTCCTGATAACATGTCCAAAGTACATAAGAAGTAATACCATCCTCCCTTCTAAGGGGCATTCTGGCTGTACTTCTTCCAAGACGTGTTTGTTCATTCTTCAGGCAGTCCATGGTATAGTCAATATTCCTCAGCAACACCATAATTCAAAGGCATCAATTCTTCTTTGGTCTTCCTTATTCATTGTCCAGCTTTAATATGCATATGTGTCAATTGAAAATACTATGGCTTGGGTCAGGTGCACCTTAGTCCTCAAAGTGACATCTTTGCTTTTTAACAGTTTAAAGATGTCTTTTGCAGCAGATTTGCCCAATGCAATGCATTGTTTGATTTCTTTTCTTTTTTATTATTATACTTTAGATGAAGGTTTACAGAACAAATAGTTTCTCATTAAACAATTAGTATACATATTGTTTTGTGACATTGATTACCAACCCCACAACTTGTCAACACTCTCCCTTCTCCACCTTGGGTTCCCTATTACGAGCTTTCCTGTCCCCTCCTGCCTTCTAGTCCTTGCCCCTGGGCTGGTGTGCCCCTTTAGTCTCCTTTTGTTTTATGGACCTGTCTAATCTTTGGCTAAAGGGTAAATCTCAGGAGTGACGTCATTACTGCGCTGAAAGAGTGTCTCAGTATTTCTGCAGTCTCTGTCAGGCCAGAGTCTTTTTTTGTGAGTTAGAATTTTGTTCTACATTTTTTCTCCAGCTCTGCCTGGGACCTTCTACTGTGATCCCTGTCAGAGAAGTCAGTGGTGGTACCCAGGCACCATCTAGTTGTGCTGGACTCAATCTGGTGGAGGCTGTTGTAGTTGTGGTCCATTAGTCCTTTGGACTAATCTTTCCCTTGTGTCTTTGGTTTTCTTCATTCTCCCTTGTTCCCAGTGGAGTGAGACCAGTGGAGTATCTTAGATGACCGCTTACAAGCTTTTAAGACTCCAGACACTACTAACCATTGTTTGATTTCTTGACTGCTGCTTCCATGGGCATTGATTATGGATCCAAGTAAAATGAAATTCTTTACAACTTCAACCTTTTCTTCGTTTATCATGATGCTGCTTATTGGTCCAGTCATGAGGATTTTTGTTTTCCTTATGTTGGGGTGTAATCCATACTGAAGGCTATAGTTGTTGATCTTTATCAGTTAAGTGCTTCAAGTCTTCTTCACTTTCAGCAAGCAAGATTGTGTCATCTGCATATCGCAGGTTGTTAGTGAGACTTCCTCCAATCCTGATGCCACATTCTTCTTCATATAGTCCAGGTTCTTGGATTATTTGCTCAGCATACGAGTGGTGGGTTCAACCATTACGACTATTTCCAAAACTTTTCATCATCCCAAACAGAAACTCTGTCCTCATTAAGTAGTAGCTCCCGACTTTCCCTCACCCCAGCTTCTCATAACCTCTATGTTCTATCCCTATGAATTTACCTATTCTATATATTTTATATGGAAACCCTGGTGGTGTAGTGGTTAACAGCTAAGTCTGCTAACCAAAAGGTCAGCAGTTCAAATCCACCAGGTGCTCCTTGGAAACTCTATGGGGCAGTTCTACTCTGTCCTATAGGGTCACTATGAGTCGGAATCGACTCGATGGCAACGGGTTATAGGTTATATATTTTATGTAAATGGAATCATACTATATTTGTCCTTTTGTGGCTGGCTTATTTCACTCAGCATAATGTTTTGAAGGTTCATCCACGTTGTAGCATGTATTAGAACTTCATTCCTTTTTATGGTGGAATAATATTCCTTTGTATATATGTACCACATTTTGTTTATACATTTATTTGCTGATGGGCATTTAGGTTATTTTTACCTTTTGGCTGTTGTGAATAATACTGCTATTAACATTCATGCACAAGTGTTTGTTTGAGTCCCTGTTTTCAGTTCATTTGAATCTATACCTTGCTGGGTCATATGGTAATTCTCCCAAAAGTAGAGGGTAATTCTCCCAAAGTAGAGGGTCAGCGAAAAAGAGGAAAAGCCTCAGTGAGTTGAATTGACACAGTGGCTACAACAAGGGGCTCAAACATAGTTGTGAGGATGGCACAGGACCAGACAGTGTTTCATTCTGTTGTACATAGGGTCACGATGAGTCAAAACCGACTCAACGGCACCTAACAACAACAACATGTTACTTAACGTTTTTAAATTTCAATTTTCTCCTCTATAAAATGGGAATAATAATGGATTCTACTTCTCAGGGCTGTTTGTGATTCTATGAAATAATACATGTCAAGTCAGTTCGGACTCATAGCGACCCTATGCACCACAGAACAAAGCACTGCCCGGTCCTGCGCCATGTTCACAATCGTTCTGGTTGAGCCCATTGTTGCAGCCACTGTGTCAATCCATCTCACTGAGGGTCTTCCTCTTTTTCACTGACCCTGTACTTTACCAAGCATGATGTCCTTCTCCAGGGACTGATCCCTCCTGACAACATGTCCAAAATATGTAAGATGTAGTCTCGCCATCCTTGCTTCTAAGGAGCATTCTGTTTGTACTTCTTCCAAGACAGATTTGTTTGTTCTTTTGGCAGTCTACGGTATATTCAATATTCTATGCCAACATCACAATTCAAAGGTGTCAATTTTTCTTCTGTCTTCTTTATTCATTGTTCAGCTTTCGCATGTATATGATGCAATTGAAAATACCATGGCTTGGGTCAGGCGCGCCTTAATCTTCAAGATGACATCTTTGCTTTTCAACACTTTAAAGAGGTCATTTGCAGCAGATTTGCCTGATGCAAAGCGTCTTTTGATTTCCTGACTGCTGCTTATATGGGTGTTGATTGTGGATCCAAGTAAAATGAAACCCTTGACAACTTCAATCTTTTCTCCGTTTATCATGATGTTGCTTATTGGTCCAGTTATGAGGATTTTTGTTTTCTTTATGTTGAGGTGTAATCCATACTGAAGGCTATGGTCTTTGATCTTCACCAGTAAGTTCTTCAAGTCCTCTTCACTTTCAGCAAGCAAGGTTGTGTCGTCTGCATATCGCAGGTTGTTAATGAGTCTTCCTCCAATCCTGATGCCCCTTTCTTCTTCATATAGTCCAGCTTCTTGGATTATTTGCTCAGCATACAGATTGAATAGGTATGGTGAAAGGATGCAACCCTGACACACATCTTTCCTGACTTTAAACCATGCAGTATCCCCTTGTTCTGTCCAAATAACTGCCTCTTGATCTGTGTACAGATCCAATATATGGGTCTCCAAAATTCTCTCCCAGTCTGTAGGTTGTCTCTTCACTTTGTTGTTAAAGTCCTTTGTTGAACAAAAGTTTTAAATTTTGATGAAGTACGATTTATCTACTTTGTCTTTTGTTGCTCATGCTTTTGGTGTTGTATCCAAGAATTCACTGTTAAAAACTATGTCCCAAAGCAATACCCCTATGTTGTCTTCCAAGAGTTTTATGGCTTTAGTTCTTACATTTAGGTCCTTGATTCATTTTTAGTTAGTTTTTATATATGGTATGAGATATGAATTCCACTTCCGTTACATCTCTCTTTTCCTTATTCTTTGTTTAAAACATAAGCTCCATTATCTGCTAAAGCTGATTATATGTATAACCTATGACCTGGCAATTTTACTCTTGGGTATATAACCAACAGAATGTGTACATATGTTCACCAAAAGACATGTTCGAGAGTGTTCATAATAGCACAATTTGTAATAACCCCAAACTAGAAATAACCCACATATTTATCAATTATAGATTGAATAAGTTGTCATACATCATACAGTAGAATACTATACAGTAATGAGAATGAACGAACTACAACTACATGTACCAACATGGATGAATCTCACAAACATAGTGCTGAACGAAGCAGACATATAAAAATGCATAGTGTATGATTTTATTTATATAAATTTCAAAAACAGATAAAACTAATCTATAGTTATATAAGTTAGGAGAGCGCTTACACTTGGGAGATGGATGGTTAGTGACTGAAATGGGACTCAAGGGAGGCTGCTGGGGTGCAGATAATGTTCTACTTTTTGATCTGGATGCCAGTAACGTAAGTGTTCTTTTTATAAAACTTGAGCTGTACACCCATTATTTATATGTATGTTATACTTTAATAAAAATTTTACTTAAAAAAATTAGAATCTGCAGAGTTTGTGGTATTTCTGAGATTGCATGCAGAATTTTACATGTATGTATAAATATATAGTTTTTCTGGAGAGAGGGTCTATAGCTTTCATCAGCTTCTCAAAACAGTGACTTCACCACTAGCTCAAGATGCCCTTATCCTCGTCCTCATCTTGCTTTATGATTCTTCTACCCCATTCAGCCTACCATCGCTCCTCTCCCCTTCTCTAAACCCTTTTACCTTAGCTCGCTGGTATTCTCTCCTTCTATAGCAAACATAAAACAAAACAAAACAAAACCCATTGCCATCAAGCCAATTCTGACTCATAGTGACCCACAGGACAGAGTAAAACTGCCCAACAGGGTTTCCAAGGTTGTAATCTTTATGGAAGCAGAATGCAATATCTTTCTCCCATGGAGTGGCTGGTGGGTTTGCACCACTGACCTTTTGATTAGCAGCTGAGCTCTTAACCACTGTGCCACCAGGGCTCCTTAAGAGCAAACATACTTCCTTATATTCCTCACCCAGTCGTAGAATATTCTCTGTACCTCCTGCCTTACCTAAAATAGACTCTTCTCTGGGAACAGCCCTTCCTCTGCTGTCTTCTTGAATGAAGACTCCTGACCTCCACGTTAGGCAGTGGAGTAGGCATTCTCTTCACTCCCCACAGCCTCTGAGACCACCAGTCCTACTCCTTTTAATATACATTCTTGCTCCTTTGCAGTTTCAAACCTTTCTTACTGCCATTATTTACTGACCTCCTGTTGCTCATTCTCATTTAAGGTTCATTTTAATATTGGGGCACCAGGCTCACATTCTTCCTCTCCATCCTGCTATCATCCTGGATGACTTTAGGTTCCATGGGAATGATTCGTCCAGCATTCCATCCAAGGGGATGATCCAGCCAGCACCTCAACCTCACAGCTCCTTAGTCTTCTAAAATCCAAAGACTGGCACCCTCACTTCCACTTCAGTTACTCCTCCAAACTTCAAGCCCCAACCACCACCCCATTCCTTTCATGCTCAGCAGATAATGTTACATTTTGCTTGAGGAAACTGGGACCATTAGGTTCAATCTCCCTTAACTGCCACCTTGCCACTTCTTTTCCTTCAACCTCGGGGATGAAGAATTCCTACTCCTGTTCCTAGTGAACCCTGCCAACAATATGGCAAAAGAATGACTTTATTGAGCATTGGCTACATATTACATGTATTATCTCATTTAATCCTTATAACAACTCTGTAATGTAGGTGCTGTTATTATCATTATCCTACTTTACAGATGAGGAAACTGAGACACAAGGACTTTCTCAAGGTCATACCACTAGTTACTGAGGACGCTGGGATTTAAACAGGCTAGAGCTCTTAAGTGCCATGCTACTCTGCTTCTCATATTATCTACTGAACTTATCTGTAAGCATACCCTTTGAACCATTTATTCTACAGACGTTGTCACACAGTTGGGTGTACAAAATTAACCATTTAAGCAATGTTTATAATTATCAGTAATACGTTCCCCATCAATAGGAGACTAGAATACGATGCAGCCAGAAAAAGAAGGAAGAAACAATTTATGTGTTTATATGGAAAGACTTCCGAGACATATGGTTAGGTAAGAAAAGCAAAATGAAGAATGGTGTGTATAGAATGCCTCCATTTGTGTTTAAAATGGGAGAAGAATATATGTATTTTTTTTTGTGCTTATATGTACATAAAATATCTCTGGAAGGACATGCAAGAAGCTCATGAATTTGATTGTCTATGGGGAGGGGAATTGGGAAGCTGGGGGTGGGAGGAAGATTTTTTACCATATACCCTTTTGTACCTTTTTAAAAAAATTGGGCTATGTGAATGTATTTTTCATTTCAAAATTAAAAATTAGAAAAAAAAAGAGAGAGAAAATGTTTTAACTGACTATATTAAACAATGTATTTTTAAAAAATCAACCCATCCACCTATATCCCTGACCCTGTTCTCTCACGCTTCCTACAGGTTCTTGTTTCATTTATCATTTTGCTTTTGCATCTTTAACTCATTCTGTCTATTAGCTTCTTCCTCTCAGCTGATAAATATGGTCAAAACTTTTATCCCAAATAAAATAAAAAATCCTCCACTGATGATGTCACATTCCATTTTAATCTTCCTTTAATTTCTCTCCTCTTTTCAATCAGACTGCTTGGTAGAATAGTGGACACTTTTGTTTCTTTCTTATCCCCTATTCATTATACACTCATTGCAGTTTGACTCAGATTCCATCACACTATTGGAACTGCTGTTAATAAGGTCACCAGTGACCTTCATATTGCCAAACCCATTGGATATCTTTTAGAACTTCTCTTATAAAAACTTTCTGCTAACATTATTGATTGTTCCCATCTTTAAATCCTTTAATCTGAAACAACACGCAGCTCTGGATTCTTTGTAGTTCTTTTGTTTCCTCCTCTTCTTCCCTCTGCCATCTGATGTACGTCAAGTTTCCTCAGTAGTTGGTCGTTGGCCCTTCTCCATCTACATTCTTCCTGACTGATTTCACCACTCTCAAGGTTTTCAATTATCACTAATATTCAACATTTAACAAATAGGCACTGGCACTGCTCCTGGCCATCACTGAGTTTATAAGTGGGTGACTCCCAAAACGCATCTGACTTCACCCACAGTTCCTGCATTTGTGTCTTGTGACCCTGATTGGACCAGGAGAATTTGGCTCAAGGGGAAATCAGTCCTTGAACTGAGCTAAGTTAGTAAAATTCTCCATTTTGAGAGCTTGATCCTGCACCCTCAGGAGAGATGGATGCCATGGTCTCAGATGCAGACTTAACAGTCCTAGTCACAATGGAGACTGGCTATACATTTTACTTTTCATCCTCGGATATCTATGATATATCTGCCATCTAGATTACTGAAAAATCTTAGTTTATTTGAAAATTTTTTAACATTTTAATTAAAGTAAAAATATAACTACCACTTCAAAATAAAAACAAAAATCTTTACATATATATGACTACATTTTATTGCCTTTGTTGGTTTGATTATTTTGGGTCTTACTTTTAAATTGTTATGTGGGACCAGAGCATTATATAGTCTAGATTTGCCTCATGACTGAGACAAAACCCTTCTGAGTACTCTATGCAATGCCCTGTGAATTATTAGGTTTTCCACTCTGGTTCATGGGAACAGGAACTACTCCTGGCCCTGTGGGAACTCCAAGTATTGTTCCCTCTGGTTCTTTCTCTGGCTTTGGGTAGTTTCCACACATGCACGCCCTGATCAATACTCAGCTAAAGACTCAAGGGTACCTGTAAAATCTAAGTAGGAGTAATAGTAGTAGTAGTGTCAGTAGTACCAGAACCTGTCTGACTGCAGGAGGGATAATCAGAATCAAGATCAGCCCAAGGCTGATCTCTATGAGGATGAGGTCAGACATAACTCCACTCTTCAACCTTTACCAATTCTGACATCAGCGATCCCTCCCACAGCACTTTCTACTTCTTTGCTGGGTTCAATAATCCATTGCAATGGCCACACACAACTCATAGACTATACTTACAGTTAAGTGGTTTATTAAGGAACAGGGTACAATTTGGGATCATGATCAACAGGCTATAACTCAGGAATCATGATCAGGAAGCGTGTAGGTAGAGTCTCCCTTCTTCAGGGCAGGACAGCTCTCTTAACTCCTCTTGGCCCCCTGAGGACAGGCTCCTCTTGGCCCTGCCTCATGTCACTGCAGTTTCTGCCACTGGGCCCCTTACTGGCCTGTTGCTGCTGGCTCTGCTGCTGGGCTCCTTCCAGACCTCTCACTGTCTTCAGTGTTACAGCCCTTGGCCACTGTTACAACTCTTTTAGGAGGTTCCTTGCCTCTACTCTCTGCTTCTTTCTGCTTTCTTCCTTCTGCTTCATCTTGCTGTTTCTCTTCTTGCTTCTTTCTGTCTGCTAAACCTCTGTGAGACTGGCTGCATATATATACACAGCTCCTTGTCAATTTCAAGGCACAGCCCCTAACAGCAGGGGGGCCACAAACTGACCAATCCCCTCTCAGTAGGCCACAGACACTTCATTTGCATAGGAGACTCAGCTGGGCTATAACTCACCTCATTTGCATAGTCTGTTGACCAAGCCCTTCAAGGTGCATACCAATCACAGGGCAGGCTGCAGCCCAGGACCAGACAAAAAGTATCAAGTTGTTTACAGCTTACTCAGGAAATGACAATCAACCTGGACAAAAATAACAAACCCTCTGGGGTAGAAAACAAGGGCAAAAGTAACTCCTCAGGGCTTAGGGGAAAAAAATCTCTCAAGCTGTTTTTCTAAAGAACCAAGGCAAAAGGCCAAAAGGAACTCATTTCACCACAGTACCCCTAAGCAAATGTCATAGGTACCCTTTTACAGCCTTCTCTCTGTAAAGCTCTCTACACTGTCCTGTGACCTCTAGTTGCCTTGACCTCCGCGGATTCCCATCTTTGTCTCTTCAATTAAGGAGACCACCAGACTGCTTAGATTTCCTTTTCCTATGCCACAGACAGTAAGCTAGGGATATCATAGGATATCTCATTAGTTTCCCATTTCTCAGGGATCTCTGTCTTTTATTGCCTGATGTTAAATGTCTTAAAAACCGTTATTTCACATGTTTTGTCTTGTTAGTCAGTTGTTTCAGGATAAATCCTATTCTTGTAATGCCATTTTGGCCAAAAGTAGGAGTCTTCTCAGAGCAGGTAGATATTTTCAGAGATTATATTTATTCAAACAGGTTTCATAACTGTTGTCTCTAAGCCCGCTGCTGGCCAAAACTATGCTCTAAGAGGCTTCTCCATGGGGCGGTGTTGCAGTTGCTTTGATCCTGATGAATAGTGTTCGTTACCTACAAATTTTATATATACACACACATACAATGTATATATACACACATACATATAGTGTATATATATATACCTGTTTTTTATATGTATATATATATATATAATATCCCC
>NW_004443943.1:29421261-29423823 GCF_000243295.1 Trichechus manatus latirostris
GGCTTGCATGTTGCTGTGATGCTTGAAGCTGTGCCACCGGTATTTCAAATACCAGCAATGTCACCCATGATGGACAAGTTTCAGCTGAGCTTCCAGACTAAGACTAGGAAGAAGGACCTGGTGGTCTACTTCTGAAAAAATTAGCCAGTGAAAACCTTATGAACAGCAGCGGAACACTGTCTGATATAGTGCTGGAAGATGAGCCTGTCAGATTGGAAGGCACTCAAAATACGACTGGGGAAGAGCTGTGGCTTAGTCATCTAGTGTTGCTGTAACAGAAACCACAAGTGGATGGCTTTAACAAAGAGAAATTTATTTCTTTACAGTAAAGTAGACTAAAAGTCCAAATTCAGGGCATCTGCTCCAGGGGAAGGCTTTCTCTCTCTATTGGCCTTCTCATCAATGTTTCCACAGACTAGGAGCTTCTCTGCGCAGGACCTCAGGTCTAAAGGACGTGCTCTGCGCCTGGCACTGCTTTCTTGGTGTACGAGGTCCCCGTCTCTCTGCTCGCTTCTCTCTTTTATATCTCAAGAGATTGCCTCAGGATACAATCGAGTCTTGTAGATTGAGTCCTGCCTCACTAACACAACTGCCGCCCTTCCTCCCTCATTAACATCATAGAGGCAGGATTTACAACATACAGGAAAATTACACAATACCGGGAATCATGGCCCAGTCAAATTGATACACATATTTTTTAGAGGACATAATTCAATCCATGACAAGCTGCCTCCTCAAAGTAGAGTCATCCTTAATGATGTGGATGGAGTCAAGCTTTCGGGTCCTTCATTTGCTGATGTGGCAAGACTCAAAATGAGGAGAAACAGCTGCAAACATCCATTAATAATAGGAATGTGAAGTGTATGAAGTATGAATCTAGGAAAATCGGAAACCTTCAAAAGTGAAATGGAACAGGTAAACAACGATATCCTAGGCATTAGTGAGATAAAATGGACTGGTATTGGCTATTTTGAATAAGACAATCATATGGTCTACTATGCTGGGAATGACAAATTGAAGAAGAATGGCGTTGTACTCTTCGTCAAAAAGAACATTTCAAGATGTATCCTGAAGTACAATGCTGTCAGTGATAGGATAATATTCATACACCTACAAGGAAGACCAGTTAATATGATTATTGTTCAAATTTACGCACCAACCACTAAGGCCAAAGATGAAGAAATTGAAAATTTTTACCAGCTTCTGCAGTCTGAAATTGATCAAACATGCAATCAAGATGCATTGCTAATTACTGTGATTGGAATCCAAAAGCTGTAAACAAAGAAAAAGGAACATCAGTTGGAAAATATGGCCTTGGTGATAGAAACGATGTCAGAGATTGCGTGATAGAATTTTGCAAGATCAACGACCTCTTCATTGCAAATACCTTTTTTTCAACAACATAAATGGCGACTATACATGTGGACCTCGCCAGATGGAACACACAGGAATCAAATCGACTACATCTGCGGAAAGAGACGATGGAAAAGCTCAATATCGTCACTCAGAACAAGGCCAGGGGCTGACTATAGAACAGACCATCAATTGCTCATATGCAAGTTCAAGTTGAAGCTGATGAAAATTAGAACAAGTCCACGAGAGCCAAAGTATTACCTTGAGTATATTCCACCTGAATTCAGACACCATCTCAAGATTAGATTTGACACATTGAACACTAATGACCGAAGACCAGACGAGTTGTGGAATGACATCAAGGACATCATATATGAAGAAAGCAAGAGGTCATTAAAAGGACTGGAAAGAAAGAAAAGACCAAAATGGATGTCAGAAAAGACTCTGAATCTTGCTATTGAACATAGAATAGCTAAAGCAAAAGGAAGAAATGATGAAGTAAAAGAGCTGAACAGAAGATTTCAAAGAGCAGCTCCAGAAGACAAAATATTATGATGTAATGTGCAAAGACCTGGAGTTAGAAAACCAAAAGGGAAGAACACACTTGACATTTCTCAAACTGAAAGAACGGAAGAAAAAATTTAAGCCTCGAGTTGCAATACTGAAGGATTTTACAGGGAAAATATTAATGCAGGAAGCATCAAAAAAAGGTGGAAGGAATACACAGAGTGACTGTACCAAAAAGAACTGGTCAACATTCAACCATTTCAGGAGGTAGCACATGATCAGGAACTGATGGTACTGAAGGAAGAAGTCAAACTGCACTGAAGGCATTGGTGAAAAACAAGGCTCCAGGAATTGACAGAATACCAACTGAGATGTTTCAACAAATGGACGCAGTGCTAGAAGTGCCAAGAAATTTGGAAGACAGCTATCTGGCCAACCAATTGGAAGAGATCCATATTTGTGTTCATTCCAAAGAAAGGTGATCCAGCAGAATGCAGTAATTATCGAACAATATCATTAATATCACACACAAATAAAATTGTGATGAAGATCATTTAGTTGCAGCAGTACATCAACAGGGAACTGCCAGAAATTCAAGCCAGATTCAGAAGAGGACATGGAATGAGGGATATCATCGCTGATGTCAGATGGATCTTGGCTGAAAGCAGAGAATACCAGAAAGATGTTTACCTGTGTTTTATA
>NW_004443943.1:29423923-29444606 GCF_000243295.1 Trichechus manatus latirostris
AAAGTGAAGAGGACTTGAAGCACTTACTGATGAAGATCAAAGACCACAGCCTTCAGTATGGATTACACTTCAACATAAAGAAAACAAAAATCCTCATAACTGGACCAATAAGCAGCATCATGATAAACAAAGAAAAGATTGAATTTGTCAAGGATTTCATTTTACTTAGATCCACAGTCAACACTCATGGAAGAAGCAGTCAAGAAATCAAAAGACACGTTGCATTGGGCAAATCTGCTTCAAAAGACCTCTTTAAAGTGTTAAAAAGCAAAGATGTCACTTTAAGGACCAAGGTGTGCCTGACCACAAACTCAGAAAATGCAGATATATATAGAGCCCAAATGGGTACTTGTGTGATGATGCTGTTTGGAAAACCAAGCCAAGCCAAATTTCATAAATAAATAAATATATCGATATATTTGTTGTTAGGTGCCATTGAGTCAGTTCAGACTCATAGTGACCCCATGTACAACAGAAGGAAACACTGCCTGGTCCTGCACCATCCTCACAATCATTGCTACGTTTGAACCCATTGTTGCAGCCACTGTGTTAGTCAATCTAGTTGAAGGTCTTCCTCTTTTTCGCTGACACTCTACTTTACCAAGCATGATGTCCTTCTCCAGGGACTGGTCTCTCCTGGTAACATGTCCAAAGTACACAAGAAGTTTTTCCATCCTCCCTTCTAAGGAGCATTCTGGCTGTACTTCTTCCAAGACAGATTTGTTCGTTCTTCTGGCAGTCCATGGTATATTCAATGTTCTTCGTCAACATGATAATTCAAAGGCATCAATTCTTCTTTGGTCTTCCTTATTCATTGTCCAGCTTTCACATGCATATGAGGCAATTGTAAACACCATGGTTTGGGTCAGGTGCACCTTAGTCCATAAAGTGACATATTTGCTTTATAACCCTTTAAAGATGTCTTTTGCAGCAGATTTGCCCAATGCAATGCGTCATTTGATTTCTTGACTGCTGCTTCCATGGGCATTGATTGTGGATTCAAGTAAAATGAAATCCTTGACAATGTCAATCTTTAGATATATACCTAGGAGAAATGAGTCAGTATCGACTTGACGGCAACTAGTTTGTTTGTTGTGTTTTGGTATGGTAGTTCTAGGTTTAAGTTTTTCAGGAACCACCAAACTGTTTTCCACATCAGTCACACCATTTTACATTCCCACCAGCAATGTATAAGGGTTTCAATTTATCCACATCCTTACCAACACTTTATATTTTCCATTTGCTTGATTACAGACATCCTGGTAGGTGTGAAGTGGTATCTCATTGTGGTATTGATTTGCATTTGCATAATAACTAATGATGTTGAGCATCTTTTCCTGTGGTTATTTAGGCCACTTGTATATCTTCTTTTGGTGTCTCTTGCATTATTTCTAGGGTCCATAATTGTACTTATTGGGGAGAGACAGGAAGAGGCAAGTCTATGCCATCTTGTCTGCACTGGAAGTTTTAATTTAATTTTAGAGCTTCTTTTACATGTTAATTTATTGATTTTGAGAAACAAAAGTGCCCTACAATGGCTATTGTTGTTGTAAATAAAGTAAATACTTTGCCATTTAACAAGGAATGTGTAAGAGTTAGGATTATAGTGTAATTTTATATAAGAAGTTGAAGTTCTTCCAGAAGGAGGCTGAAATTTTGACATAGACAAACCCAGGAGAAATAAGGAAAAAAGGGTACTATAGTTGATCAACAGCGTGTGTTTGTGAATGGTGTCTTGAGTTCCTCTATCAAGCAGAGGCTAGGAATGGGCCGCGTGATCAACATCCTTATAATTGTTAGCCCAGGAGAACAGACAAAGAGACCTTTTGAAACTTGATAATACAGACTTGCCTCATGAAGGTTTTGTAGGAGACCTGAGGTAAAGTTTGACTAATAGCTTTCATGAACTGGTAGCCAGTCTCTGGTCTAACAGACCTCAACCATTACGTAGACCTCAAGGGCTAGCTTGGATTGGATTGTAGACTACAGTGCCTTTGCCTCCATTTGTCCTTTATGGGACACTCCCTTATACATCCAAAAGAAACAAGATAATTCAGGAAAAACCAAAACCCTTTGAAACAGAATTTTGTACATAAAGACAAACAACAGCAAAGCAAGCAGCAGGAGAATAATCAGGTTAATGGCAAAAATATTTATTAAAAAGTATACATCCAAGACAAAATGTCAAATAACGTTATACAATACCTAGATGTAATAACTATATGGCTCACTTCCAATCAAAAGGTCTAATTGAGACAGATAGGGTTAACTGTGCTGGAGAATAAAAGAGCTGTTAAAAGACTACTACCTAGAAGTTGGGTAAACAGGAACCACATCCTGAGAACATAAAATGAGGTTAGAACAACCCATGACTTCCTCCTTAGTGTTTTTCTTGTCCCTTTCCCCTTCTTATGGGCTCCACATCACACAAAACAAAGTGTGACCGCTGTTTTGGCCCACCAAAGGGGGCGAAGTAATACAGAAGATCAATGCGCCTGTGCCATATCCCACATTCCATAATAAATGATGCCGAGAGCTGCCGAGGGGACTCCGTCTTGAATGTCAGCAGGTTCCATCTTGGATTCCAGAAGTGCAAGCAACCTAATTAGTGTGCACTACCATTCCAAGGAGTACCCACCGCTTGGAAGAAACCCACTGAATCTTCATTGCTCTATTGTCCGCACCGAACCCATATAAGCCCTAGCCTTGCTTCTCCTTGTGAGTCAGCCCTTGACTGACTCCTTTTACTTGTTACTTTTACCTGTTAGAGCGGAACCCAGAAATTGTCTCCTCTGTGTACTCTTACAAGAGAAAGACAAGGGCCCATTGAGTCCGGAGGGCCTCCATGCCGTTGGCAGTAACATAATTGCTTAATACAGTGATCTAGGCTTGATTACCTTATACAAAGACCTGAGTCTAATGATCTTGTGCAAAAACCATTTGGTTACAAATCACAGAATAACAAAATAAATTCAGCAACAAGAGCTCAATGAAGCTAGTCAGAATTCAAAATGCTGTTGAGACTAATTCACCTGGCAGAAGACCTGAAGGACAAGCAGATTTGGGCACCAGGGATCCAGTGAGTGCACCTGTTGGTCTAAGGGTCCCTGGAATGCTGCCAAGTAAAGGTCTTCAAAATGATCTTGGTAGAGCCTCCAAAACTGTCAAAGGATGATGAGACTATATCTCAATATCTGAAATAGAAAGACAAAGTTGAATTAATTGTTTTGACCGGACAGCAGTTAGCAAAAAGACCAGCATCATAATATGGGAGAATAGGCAGTCTCTCTGAGCAGAGTAGACAGCTGATCTCAATCGGTGTCTTAGTTATCTAGTGTTGCTATCACAGAAATACCACAAGTGGATGGCTTTAATAAACAGAAATTTGTCTTCTCACAGTTTAGGAGACTAGAAGTCCGAATTCAGAGTGCCGGCTGGGGGGGAAGGCTTTCTCTCTCTGTTGGCTCTGGAGGAAGGGTCTTTAGGCTTCTGCTTCCTGGTTCCTTTGAGATCTCCATATGTCTTGGCATCTATCTTACCCCATCTCTGCTTCTCTCTCTTGCTTGTTTACTCTTTTATATCTCAAAAGAGATTGACTCAAGATACACCCTACACTAATCCTGTCTCATTAACATATAATCCTAAATGGGATTATAACCACAGGTATAAAAACCAAAAACCCATTGTCATTGAGTCGATTCTGACTCATAGTGACCCTATAGGTAAGAGTGGAACTGCCCTATAGGGTTTCCAAGGAACGGCCTGGTGGATTCGAACTGCCAACCTTTTTGTTAGCAACCAAGCTCTTAACCACCAAGCTCTTAACCACTGTGCCGCCAGGGCTCCACCACAGGCAGAGGTTAGGATTTTCAACACATATTTTTGGGGGACACAGTTCAATCCATAACAATCGGGTTTTTGGGAAGTGTGGAATTCAGGGACTGATGGACATAAGCAGGTTGATACTTGAATGAGGCTATTGTTGATTGACTGGCACTCTGAGCTATGATTATTGCAGTAGATCTGTGCTTGACTGACTTTCAGAAGCAAGGGGCAGACCCTGACTGTTTGGTTTGTAAAACGGTGTTCAGTGAGGCAAGTTGTCTTTGACTGACTAAACAGATTTAAAACCAGTTCTGGTGGTGTATTCGTTTTCTATTGCTGTGTAACAACATTACCACAAATTTAGTAGCTTAAAACAACACACGTTTATTATCCAATAGTTTTTGTGGCTCAGGAACCTAAGCACGACTTTACTAGGTCATCTGCTTAGGGTCTCACAAAGCTACAATCAAGATGTTGGCCAGGGCTGGGTTCTCATCTAGGGGCTCTATTGGAGAAGGTCTTGTTTCCGTACTCACCTGGTTATCAGCAGCAATCAGTTCCTTATGGTTGTAGGATTACGTGCTTCTGTTTTTTGCTGGCTGTCATCTGGAACCTCAGCCCTTAGCGACTAGATGCTGTTTGTAGTTCTGATTTAGGAAATAATATTGGAGCCATTATTCCCTGTCCTTGAGTATAAAGAATGTTACCCAGCTGGAGCTGGACTCACAAGGACCCACAAGGACTCACAAAGACACATCAACTGGGTTCTGAGGTATAAAGACAATGGCTAGGACAATCTCGGAAAACATCTTTTAGGGAACCTTTCATATAAACAAATCATAAACAGCACAAAAGACCCCCAGACTTTCCACTCTCTTTTTCTATTAGCATTTAGTGAATAGTAAGACTTGTTGGACCAATGAAGACCCTCCTGACTGTCCTTACTGAAACCTGGACCAATGAGTATTAAAAAAGACAATTCAAAATGTAGAATCACAGTGATTTAGGAGTTTTCAGTCAATCTGTGAAAAGGTGAAGCTTTCAATGATTTTACCCATTTGTAATGTTAATATGCTGATGATTCTATAATATTCCTTGGATTTGGGCAGGCATGGCTGTGGAAGCCTGCTTGTCTATTTCCTACTTTTGCCTCTTTGAACATATACCTAATAAAACCCTTCTTTTTGCTTTACTATAACTTTATGGTGTTTTTACCCTAGAACAGTTCCTTGTCACGTGTGGTTCCCCAAAATGGCTGCTTGCTTCCTCATAGGCAGCAAGGGAGAGACTCCAGCTAGATGGACTTTACAGTCTTATATAATGTAATCACATAACCATGTGCATGTAATCATGTACCTCCCATCACCTTTGCTGTATACTATTAGAAGTAAGTCATAGGTCCTGCCCACACTCAAGAGTAGAGGATCACACGGGCATAAACACCAGGAGGTGAGGATCATGGAGGCCACCTTAAGAGTCTGTCTACCACAGGTGGCTATTTGTTATCATGGCTATAGAACAATCTATTTTTTTTTTAAATATAGTAAAGCCTTTATTTAGAAGACAAAGAGCTAGACAATTTTTATTAATATAAATTAGGTTCTCTGCAAAAATAGAGAGTAAACTAATGATTAGAGAGAATTTTTTTTCTTTTTATTGTCCTTTAGGTGAAAGTTTACAGAGCAAATCAGTTTCTCATTCAGCAATTAATACACAAATTGTTTTGTGACATTGGTTGCAATCTCTGCGATGTGTCCACACTCTCCTTCTCCACCCTGGTTAGAACAATCGATCTTTTCCTAGGTTTGTGGATGTAGAGAAAGTGGGGTCTCATACACTGCTGTTGGGAATGTAAAATGGTAATCCACTTTGGAAAATGGTTTGACAGTTTATTGAAAAGTTAAACAAATACTTACCATATGACACAGCCATTCCACTCCTAGGATATTCATGGCAGCTTTATTCATAAGAGCCCCAAAGTGGAAACAACTCAATGTCCACCAACAGGTGAGTAGATGAACAAAATGACATATATCCATAGAACGGAATATTTCTCAGCAATAAAAAGGAACAGACTAAGAATCTGAGTGGTGCAAATGGTTAAGTGCTCAGCTGCTAACCAAAAGGCTGGCAGTTAGAGTCTACTCAGAGATAATTTGGAAGAAAGGCCTGGTGATCTACTTGCAAAAAATCAGCTTTTGAAAAAAACCTCATGGACCACAGTTCTACTCTGACACACATGGGGTTGTCATGAGTTGGAATCAACTTGGTAGCAACTGGAAAATAATACAAAGCAACAGACTAGTGATACATACAACACAGATGACTCTCAAAATTATTACGCTGAGAGAAAGAAGCCAGACAAAAAAAGAGTACTTCCTGTATGATTCCATTTATATAACAATCTAGAAATGCAAATTAATCTATAGTGCCAGAAAGCAGATAAGTTGTTGCCTGAGGTGGCAGGTAAAAGATGGGGCACTTGGAAACTTCTGGGAGTGATGAAAATGTTCTGTATCTTAATAGAGGTGGTGGTTCACAGGTGTATACATCTGTCACACTCATCAAATTGTACTTTGTTTTTTTTTGTTGTTTATTGTTGTAGTTGAAGTGAAAGTTTACATTTCAAGTTAGTCTCTTATACAAAAATTTATACATACATTGTTATGTGACCCTTATTGTTCTCCCTGTACTGTGACAGCACACTCTTCCTTTCCTCCCCTGATTTCCCATGTCCATTCAACTGGCTCCTAACCCTCTCTGCCTTCTCATCTCACTTCCGAACATAAGCTGCCTGTTTAGTCTCATGTATCTACTTGAGCTAAGAAGCACACGCTTCATGAGTATCATTTTATGTCCCACAGTCCAGTCCAATCTTTGTCTGAAGAGTTGGCCTCAGGAATTGTTTTAGTTCTGGGCTGATATAGAATCTGGGGGCCGTGCTTTCTGGGGTTCCTCCAGTCTTAGAGCATTAAATCTGGTCTTTTTACTAGAATTTGAGTTCTGCACCCCACCTTTCTCCTGCTCCATCAGGGACCCTCTGTTGTGTTCCCCGTCAGGACGGTCATTGGTGGTAGCCAGGCACTATCTAGTTCTTCTGGTCTAAGGCTGATGAAGTCTCTGGTTTATGTGGCCCTTTCTGTCTCTTGGGCTAATACTTTCCCTGTATCTTTGGTGTTCTTCATTCTTCTTTACTCCAAGTGGTTGGGACCAACTAATGCATCTTAGATGGCTTTTTGCAAGCTTTTAAGACCCCAGATGCCACTCACCAAAGTAGGATGCAGAACATTTTAATAAGCTTTGTTATGCCAGTTGACCTAGATGTCCCCTGAAAGCATGGTCCCCAGACCCCCACCCCTCGTACTTTGTCCCTCGAAGTGTTTGATTGTATAAATTGTACACTTTGAAAGAATGCAGTTATTGTACATAAATTATACCTCAAGAAAGCTGATTATGAACAAGAGTTAAATGAAAGAGTAAACAGAGACATATAGTCTAAACATTTGGAAAAGACAGTAAGGTTGACAGTGAGTACAGGTTAATTTTGAAGAAAATTTGCAATGTAATGCCATTCTTATCTTTCTTGTGCATTATCCAAAAAAGATATGGAACTACATGAAACATTTTACATATTTATTCACTTCCAAAGTGATAATCAGTTTGTATCTAAAAGAATACAGATTATTTGTCATTAAAAATTATGAGGGATGTTGAGCATTTTTTACATTTATTAGCCATTTGAATTTCTTTTTCTTTGAATTGCCTGTTGGTATCCTTCGCCCATTTTTCTATTGGGTTGTTCTTCCTTGTTTGTTTACACGCTTGTGTGTCTTACCCCGGGAGCTCATTGGAGACAAGGACTGTATGTATCTCAATTCTTTCTCTATCCCCAGCCTAACACAGTGTTTGGTATTTAATTCATGAAATGTTTGTTAAAATTGAAATGTATGAACTTAATTCGTCCTTATAACCCTTTGGAGACTTTAACATTATTACTTCTATTTCACAGATGAGGAGCTTGAGACACATAGGTTGAGTAATTTGCAGTCACACTACTGCTAAGTATCAAGCCTTCTAATTCTAAACCAGGGATTTACTGAAATAGTCCTCCATCTCCTCTTGAGATGTTTGTCTAAGCCCTGTCTTCAGGATATCAACTGAGTATTTTAAGTTTATTTAAAGTTGGCAAAGACCTCCCCTAAGCGCACGCGTCCTTTCTTTTTCCCACGGTAGGAAAAAAAGTGCTTCCCCTTTTCCTTCCGCGTTAACCTCTTTTGGCCCCACCGACTCGCCATCATCCGTGCGGAGGCGTTCGCTAGCTAAGGTGATGGCGACTGGAACACCGGATTCGCAAGCGCGCTTCGGTCAGTCCGTGAAAGGGCTTCTCACCGAGAAGGTGAACACCTGTGGTACTGATGTGATCGCGCTCACCAAGCAGGTGCTGAAGGGCTCCCGGAGCTCCGAGGTGAGGTGGAAGTGGGCTCTCCGGAACTAACACCTCCTTCATCGCTGTGTACCGCAGGGTCGCGTTGCATCCTGGGAGTTGTAGGCTGCGACCTTGTAGCCTAGAGTAGAGCAGTTCGCGAAGGCCGCGGGTGGCGTTCTGGGGCGTGTAGTCTCTGGTTAGGACTAAACTGAAAAAACCTGCTGCTGTTGAGTGGATTCCAACTCATGGTGACTCTATAGTACAGAATACAACTGCTCCATAGGGTTTTCAAGACTGTAAATCTTTACGGAAGCTGACTGCCACATCTTTCTTGCCCAGAGCGGTGGATGTCGAGCCCACTGACCTTTCAGTTAGCAGCCCAGCGCTTTAACCACTGCCCCACCGGGTAGGGCTAGAGGTTGTTGTTTGCTGTCTAGTGCATTTGGACTCATAGCGACTCTATAGGACAGAGTAGAACTGCCTCATAGGGTTTCCTAGGCTGTATGTAATCTTCATGGGAGCAGATCAGCAGGTCTTTTCTCCCGCAGAGCTGCTGGTGGGTTAGAACCGCCGACCTTTCAGTTAGCAACCGAGCACTTAACCATTGCGCCATTAGGGCGCCTTACTACAGGGATAGGACGCAAAGAAACGAGATGATGAGAATCTGCTTTAAAGGGATGAACTGGTACTCCTAACCAATTTTTCATTTGTTTCTCAGGGTTTTCTATGATGATCGGGTCCCTTTCAGCTCCCAAAGTCCGCATAGTTTGCCCTCAGTATTCCAAATTCTTTCCACATCTTTGTGCATCATTTGTTTATGGATTTATTCTTTCCTGACTTGTCATTCTGTCCACATTGTTGGTTTTCTCTTTCTTATATTAGCCATATCCTTTCCCCTGGTTTCTCCCTCTCCGTTTCTCCTGGCTTTTCTCACTAGAAAGCTTTATATACGTACACCCAGTTTTTAACCAGAAGGACCCAGCCGTTGTGTTCCTAGGTATTTATCCAAGGGAAATGAAAATTTATGTCCATATAAACACTTGTACATGTTCATAGCTCCTTTATTTGTGATATCTCCAAACTGGAAACAATCGAAATGCCCATTAACAGCTGAATGAATGAACAAAATGACCCAGTTATTCCACTCCTAGATATTTACCCAAGAAAACATATGCCTATCCAAAGACTTGTATATGAATGTTCATAGCAATTTTACTCATACTAGCTTTGGGCTCAGTAGAAGTAGCTTTACAGAAGTAACTTTACTGTTATGTCCTTAGCTGTTACTGATAGTGGCTACAAGAAACAACTGTGTGAAGAAGGAGCTTGCATTTACTATAACACTATCGTTGATGTCACTGACTTGGTGATCCCAAATATGCTTTTGAGAGGTCTCACACAGTACACTCTTTTTAGGATTCAGTGTCAGAGGAAAGTTTATCTCTTTTTGAAGAGTTGTTATCTTTTATCAAATAATAAGAATTATATACTCATCGTGTTTCACTTTTTGCCTTGGTTGCATAGAAGTTTCTATTTCAGCTTTAGTGGTAGACATTTATTTTATGACTCTTTAGATTCATGACTGTTTAAAAGAATATGTATGTGTATGTATCATTCATATATGCACATACATACATACATACATGTCGTGATCACCATTTCGATCCATAGGGTTTTCATGACTGATTTTTTTGAAGTAGATCACCAGGCCTTCCTTCCTAGTCAGTCTTAGTTTGGAAGCTCCATGGAAACATGTTCAGCATCGTAGCAACATGCAAGCCTCCACTTGACAGATGAGTAGTGGTTGTGCTTGAAGTGCATTGGCCCGGAATCAAACCTGGGTCTTACACATGGAAGGTGAGAATTCTACCACTGAACCACCACTGCCCCCACATACATACATATATACATATAGTTTGCTATAAATTGCCTTCAGTTGTTTTTGGAGAAGCAGCATATAAAAATATAGTCTCAGAGGGCAACTCGGTCAATTGGTATAACATAGTTCATAAAGATAATGTTCTGCATCCTAGTTTGGTGAGTAGCATCTGGAGTCTTAAAAGCTTGTGAGTGGCCCTCTAAGATACGTCAGTTGGCCTGTATGTGTCTGGAGCAAAAGAGAAAGAAGGAAACCAAATACTCAAAGAAGAAACTAGTCTACAGGACTAATAATCTACACAAACCACCGCCTCACCTACTTTGAGACCAGAAGAACTAGATGGTGCCCAGCTACCACTACTGTCTGTTCTGACCAGAGATGCAATAGAAGCTTTCAGACAGAATGGGAGAAAAATGTAGAACAAAAATCAAATTCCTAATAAAGGCCAGACTTACCGGACCGGTAAAGACTAGAGGAACCCCCAACACGATTGCCCTGGGATAACCTTTAAACTTGGAACTCAGAAACTCCCAGAGGTCACCTATCAGTCAAAAGACAGAGTGACTTATAAGTAAATATCACCCGTGAGTACTGTGCTCCTCTAAACAATCATCTAAATGAGACCTAATGGTCAACATTTACCCTAGACAAAAGACAGGAAGGTAAGGGGGGACAAGGAAGCTAGATTAATGGAAACAGAACAACCAGAATGGAAATAATGAGAATGCTGACACATCGTGAAAAGTGTAACCAATGTCACTGAATAATATGTATAGAAATTGTTAAATGGGAACCTAATTTGCTGTGTAAATTTTCTCTAGAATCATAATAAAATATTTTAAAAAACCAGCTTCAAATCAAGGAAAAAATATAATAAAAACAATAGGTGGTGTTCATTGTTAACCACTAGTATGTATTGAACATCCATATTTATCATAAACCAAACCAAACCAAACCCGTTGCTGTCGAGTTGATTCCGACGACTCATAGTGACGCTATAGGACACAGTAGAACTGCCCCATAGAGTTTTCAAGGAGTAGCTAGTGGATTTGAATGGCCTACCCTTTGGTTAGCAGCCGAGCTCTTAACCACTGTGCCACCAGGGCTCCATATTCATCATAACAAACTTAAATTTATTCAGTGTTTACTATATGCTGGACACTGCTGTATTTTATACAGTTTAATTCATTGACTCTTTACAGTCACTAATAAAGGAAGTACTTTATTGACATAGAGGATACAGAGAGGAATTTAAGTTGTCCAAGGTCACATACTAGCTAGGAAGTGGTAGAGCTAGGATTCAGACCGAGACTGGTTCTAGACCCACCCCCTTAAACACTGCCTCTTATATACTAGCTTGGTTAAGTGACCAAAAGGCCACTGTGCCACCATTGTCTGCCCTGATACGGCTTGCTCCTTCCTCTTCCTTACATATTTTTCACGTGGGCTTCTTCTGTAGTAGAATTTAACCTGTGTATGCCAGGAACAGGGTGGGTGCAGCATTAGACCAGAAACCTCTGTTGACCTGTGCATGAATTGACCACAGGCCACCCAGCTGCATCAGAGGTCCTTTTCTGATTTCCTTTTCATGATCTCAGGGCCCAGTTATCAGTGGACTCATTAAAATCTTCCATCACATTTCTCCCTTCTTTTCTCTTCCCTAGCCTCATCTGGCCATCCTTCAAGGAGCGGTTTCCTACATTAGAGCTTGAGCTTCTTCTGATACCTTTTTTTTTTCCTGTATGTCTCTCATTCCATTTTTAAACAGCTACATTCCTCTTTTTCATTCCTGCCCTAGGTCCTGCTTCCTCACTCCTGTCTCTGGGTGGCACAAATGGTTAAGCGCTAGACTATTAGCCAAAAGGTTGGCCGTTCGAACCCACCCAGAGACGCTTCAGAAGACAGGCCTGGCGATCTGCTTCTGAAAGATCACAGCCTTGAAAACCCTATGGAAGCAGTTCTATTCTGCACACATGGGGTTGCCATGAGTTGGAAGTGACTCAGTAGCAACTAACAA
Organism: Trichechus manatus latirostris; assembly: GCF_000243295.1. NCBI lineage: Eukaryota > Metazoa > Chordata > Mammalia > Sirenia > Trichechidae > Trichechus > Trichechus manatus. Next base: position 29,436,071 of record NW_004443943.1, read on the forward strand.
CACTCCTTTCCAATCATCCAAGTCTCGAATCTGCCTATAATGAATTAGAAGTTGGATTCTCTCGCTGGACGTGTGGAGCCAAAGTCTTTTTTTACAGATTTCTCCTCTTAGCACTTGATTATTAAGCTATGTAGAGAGCTTAGCAGTTACGGAGCACTTGATTTCTCAGGCAGTGGCCTTTGGAACAGATGTCGAGCCCATGCCAGGATTGCCATGGTGCCAGTGAAATGGATGAACAAATGGAAAATTATTCTCCATTACATTTTGAGTGTTTATGGTTGTAAGCGGTGGGGAAGTGGAGGAGAGGAGTGGGTGGTGTGTAACAGCTACAGAGAGATGACAGGAAATTTGGAAAATTTGATAATTACCATTTTATTTTTGTCTTCCAGCTGCTAGGTCAGGCAGCTCGAAACATGGTACTACAGGAAGATGCCATCTTGCACTCAGAGGATGTAAGAAACAATTTCTTTTGTGACTTGGGTTTCATATACATAGTTTGGCTACAGAGAAGTGGAATGTTCTGTTACTTTTTTTTACTTTTTTTTTTAAATGCAGAGTTTAAGGAAAATGGCAATAATAACAACGCATCTTCAATACCAGTGAGTATGACCTCTCCAGCGACTGTTTGCTGCAAAGCCATTATCCTCAGCCTCCTTCTTATTGCCTTTGTGTTTAGAGCATTTTCCCGTGGAAGCAGGAGTATGGTGGGAATAAAGTCCTCTCTGGAAAAGATGCCTGAGACTGCAGACGAGGTTGGGCTAGGGGGTGAGAGCAGGAGCAGGAGCCATCTTTTACAAACCTGTGTTAGTTTGAGGGCTTCTCTGAGGGAGAGACAGTAAACCTCATATAAGAACAGGGATCATGCCAGGACCATGCTAGCCCAGCGCTTGGCACCTCATAGGCATTTAATCAGTATTTGTTGACTGTCTGTGCCCAAGGTCCCTCCTGGGCAGTCTGCTCCTTCACTAAGGAATTAAGTGTAATTGCAACCTGTATCCAACATCCCCACCTGTAACATGGGCCTAACTACATATAAATCATCCAGGAGAATTTGATATAAAGACTCCTTTTTCATTATAATTTCTGATAAATTTAAAATTTAATTTGGTTTTCATCTTATTTCATGTTGGTTTATATTTTATGTAGTGGATATTGTATTTATGTACCTATTAGAAATGTACAGTTGGGCATTTAACTCTTGATATTTAAATAGCTAATGTTTGTCATGGCTGTTCTTTGAGTATGTTCATAGAAGGTATGTGATCATTTGACTTCACATACCCAGACTGAATTTGAGCCATGCATGTAGTGTGTTAGACAACATTCCTCACTCTGGTAGAGTACTAATACACCTCTAGGTTTCGAATCGTGCCCTGGTGGCACAGTGGTTAAGCACTTGGCTGCTAATTGAAAGATCAGTGTTTTGAACCCACCAGCTGCTCAGTGGGAGAAAGATGTGGCGATCTGCTTCCGTAAAGATTTACAGCCTTGGAAACCATATAGGGCAGTTCTGCTCTGTCCTGTGGGGTCACTGTGAGTCAGAATCAACTCCATGGCAACGGGTTTTTGATTTCTTCAGGTTAAGGATACATCTTTTTTCATCTCTACACTCAAATAGGAATCCAGTCCCCTGTAGCACAATCTTAGGATAGGACTGACAGCAATATAGAATGTGACATAAGCTGGGAATTTGTTTTGCCTGTATATATCTGGTCATAAATAACTTCTGCTAGTTCACTGAGTTTATTTTCCTCTTTCCTTTTCTGATATAGGCAAGAAGCTATTCAGAAGAAGTAAGTAACCCCGAGGGTAGGGGAGTGGAGGACTAACTGAAACAGGTTGGGGGGAATTACACTGATAGGCCCAGGATCAATGTGAAACTCTGGCTGACATGTGGCCGTAAAGTGACATTTGGTCTGGGATGAGTATCGTGTATTCTTTCAAAGGCATGTATAACTCAATTTACTGCTAGTAAAGCCTTTCTAAAAGTCACTGGGTGTGGAGGCCAGTCTTAAGGAATAGAGAACACTTTTTACATTGGTAGCATTCATTAAGTACAGTAAATGTGCTGAAGGCATTGGTTTTCTTAAGTGTCCCTTGCAATATTGTTTACACTGTTAATTTGCTTTGCAAACCTTTCTTTATAGTTTAAACACTTCTGGGACACAAATGGAGCAGTATAAATGTTGATTTAATTTGAACAATATTTACATATTAAAGTACAAATAGCTTGTGCAAGAGATACCTTTATTGTTCATTCCAGCTAAGCCCTTTTCTCTATTCTAATTTCTAGTGTTGAGCAGTCATCAGATCTACAGGACCAGTTGAATCACCTGTTGAAATAGAATAGCATGTAACAGTGCAAAATCCTAATGATGAGGAGGAAATACCTTACTACAACCATCATGCCATGGGTTGATTTTCCACTTTCTTCTCCAAAAGCTAAGTTAGAAAAGATTTGTGATGATGTACATTTTGTCCTGAACAGAAGCTAGGTGGCTGAATTTTGGAAGCACTTCTTGAATTGGACCAATCCATGCTCTTAGTGAAATTTTAAGTTGTTCTGTTTAGTTTGATATTAAAGTAGAATTAAAAGATGTCTTAGTTTTTCCTATGGAACTCTTAATATGTTGAAAGTCATAATGCCTAAATTTTATTCTCAAGCAAACACTGAATAATGTTTTTAATCCAGAAGTATAGCTTCTAATGTGAACACATAAGAAAGGTAATATTATTTGCAAAGACCGTCTTTTTCTTTTAATCATGCATTCAAGAAATAATTTTATGGTCACAGAATGGTGCTGAGTAATACCTGTTATTTTCCTTTCTTTTCTAGTAATTCAGAGGAGATATTTATTTTATTTGTTGCAGCAAATTTTGATTTAGCTTCAACTTAGCTTAGATGAGAACTAGCGTAATGGAACCATATCTGGCAGCTGCAACCTCCTGCCTTGACCTGCATTCCTAGGATTTCTTTGTTGTTGTGACTCTTAAGATTAAGTGGCCTTGGGTTCACTTAGTAATTTTCTTTATCATCAGCACATTCATTTGTATGACATTATTGCCAAATGTGAAGGTAGTTGAGTTACTGTGAGTGACTGTGGCATAGGGTTGCGCCGTAAGCTTGTGAAGGCCTTATGTTTGTAGACATTTACTGTGTTTATTAGATTCATTTTGTTAAATGGCATAACCACTAGTCTGTTGTCAAATCTGGATATTTTTTCTTTGTTTGAATTGAAAATAGGACTCTGTCCTCTTCTAGTTCAGTTCTAACTAATCCTGAGGAGGAAATATCTTACTACAGAGCTGACATAAGAAAATCATGCTTTCACGGAAAGAAGAGAAAGCAAATAAAAGTCCCATTTAATTCATATTGTGTATCACCAAGTCAGCTAAGCAAATAAGATTGCATTTGTCTCTCATTATATGTGTGTACATGTACTTAAGGTTAAAAAAATTAAGAGTGAAGAATTCGAAAATTCATTTATGCATTCATTCCACAGAGGTCTATTATAATTACAAAATGTAAATGGGCTCAATTTATCTTTAAAAAGAAGAGTCACCCAATTTAGAAAATAAAACAAAATTTAATTATGCAGGTATATAAGATGCAAATACTTTAAATGAAAAAAAATTAAAATGAAGGTATGGTGTATTTTTTTCATGCTGGAACAAATGTTGAAAAAGCAGCGATTGCTTACATTGTATCTGATAAAGTAAATTTCACAATCAAAATTTAAAGGTAAAAGTTACATTAAATAATGAAAACCTAGTAGTACTGAATTTACTCATTTTAAAGACCATAATACTAAAATACCGTAGTCCCCCCTTATCCATGATTTCGCTTTCCGAGGTTTTAATTCCACGGTCAATTTGCGGTCCGAATATATTTAATGGAAAATTCTAGAAATAAACAGTTAATAAATTTTAAATTGCACGCCGTTCTGTGTAGTGTGATGAAATCTTGCGCTGTCCTGCCTGGGATGTGAATCATTCCTTTGTCCAGCCATTAGTCACTCAGTAGCCTTCTAGGTTATCAGATCGACTGTCAGTGCTTGTGTTCAAGTAACCCTTATTTTACCTAATAATGGCCCTGAAGTGCAAGAGAGTAGTGATGCTGGCAATTCAGATATGCCAAAGAGAAGCTGTAAAGTACTTCCTTTAAGTGAAAAGGTGAAAGTTGTCTACTTAATAAGGAAAGAAAAAAATCCTATCATCTCACATCATCACAAGTAGAGTGAGAGCAGTACAATAAGATATTTTGACATATGCACAGCCATGTTCATTGCAGCATTGTTCACAATAGCAAAAAGATGGAAACAATCTAGATGCCCATCAACAGATGAATGGATAAACAAACTGTGGTAGATACACACAATGGAGTATTATGCAATGATAAAGAACAATGTTGAATCTGTGAAGCATCTCATAACATAGATGAAACTGGAGGACATTATGCTAAGTGAAATAAGTCGATCACAAAAGAACAAATATTGTAGGAGACCTCTATTGTAAAAACCCATGAAAAAGTTTACACACAAAAAGTAACAATCTTTGTTGGTTACAAGGGATGGGAGGGGTGGGGGGGAGATACTAAATAGACAATAGGTAAGTGGTAAGTTTGGTGAAGGGTAAGACAGTACACAATACTAGGGAAGCCAGCACAACTTGTACAAGGAAAGGTCATGGAAGCTCCATAGACACATCCAAACTCCCTGAGGGACTGAATTGCTGGGCAGAGGGCTGTGGGGACCGTAGGCTTGGGGAGCATCAAGCTCAATTGGCATAACACAGTTTTTAAAGACAATGTTCTACATTCTACTTGGTGAGTAGCGTCTGGGCTCTTAAAAGACTGTGAGCAGCCATCTAAGATATTCCACTGGTCTCACCCCTTCTGGAGCAAGGGAGAATGAAGAGAACAGGATACAAGGAAAAGATTAGTCCAAAGGACTAATGGACCACAGCTACCAAGGCCTCCACCAGACTGAGTCCAGTACAGCTAGACGGTGCCCAGCTACCACCACTGACTGTTCTGACGGGATCACAACAGAGGGTTCTGGACAGAGCTGGAGAAGGATGTAGAACAAAATTCTAACACACAAAGACCAGATTTACTGGCCTGAAAGAGACTGGAGAAACCCTGAGAGTATGGCCCCCAGACACTCTTTTAGCTCAGTGATGAAGTCACTCCCGAGGTTCACCGTTCAGCCGGGGATTGGACAGTCCCGTAAAACAAAACAGGACTAATAAGGCACAGCAGTCCAGCGACAAGGACTAGAAGGCAGAAGGGGACAGGAAAGCTGGTGATAGGGAACCCAAGGTTGAGTAAGGACGGTGTTGACATGTAGTGGGGTGGTTAACCATTGTCACAGGGCAGTATGTGTACTAACTGTTTAATGAGAAACTGTTTTGTTCTGTAAACCATCTAAAGTGAGAATAGTAGCACAATTGGAAGAATGTAATCGATGTCACTGAATTGTGCATGTAGAAATTTTTGAAATGGTGTATCTTTGGCTATGTATATTTTCACCAAGAAAAAAAAAAAGGTCCTCTAAGGTGGAGAAGGGAGAGTGTTGACATGTCGTGGGGTTGTTAACCAGTGTCGTAAAACAATATGTATACTGGCTGTTTAATGAAAAACTATTCTGTAAACTTTCACCTAAAGTACAATAAAAAAATATATTTTGAGACCACATTCATATAACTTTTATTACAGAGTATTGTTACAATTGTTCTATTTTATTATTATTGTTGTTAATCTCTTACTGTTCCTAATTTATAGATTAGACCTTATCATAAGTATGTATGTATAGTAAAAGTCATAGTATATGTAGGGTTCGGTACTATGTGTGGTTTCAGTCATCCACTGGGGGTCTTGGAATGCATTCCCTACAGATAAGGGGGGACTACTGTACATGAAAGAAAAGTAGCCAGAAATGTGAGAACAGGCAAAAATGATAAGTTGATAGTTTGTCTTCATAGAAATAAACAGCATCCACTGGGGGTCTTGGAATGCATTCCCTACAGATAAGGGGGGACCACTGTACATGAAAGAAAAGTAGCCAGAAATGTGAGAACAGGCAAAAATGATAAGTTGATAGTTTGTCTTCATAGAAATAAACAGCACACAGAGAATTAAATGATTATCGAACACATGGAGATACAAAATACTTCATTAAATAACATTTGGGTTGTAGAGGATACCCTGAATGATAATATTTAAGGTAATGAAAATTCAAATTCCATGCTAGAAAATGTATTCGATGATACCAAGCAGTAGTATAAGAAAAAAAATGCTTTAAATTTCTGTATTAGAGATAAAAATAGAAATGTTCTTTTGTTTGTTTTTAAAGGCCTATATAGTTACAGTTTAGAAAGGAAAAAAGAAATCAGAATGGAAGTAACTAAGCATGAGTGACAAAAATTAGAATAATATAAAACCATTAATTAGTTCTTAAAGATTAAATTGGCAACGCATCAGTTCAGTCATCAGAAGTACAAATTAGTAAATTTATAATTGAATAGGAGATGTATAAATAAATCAATTAGCTTTGAAAAGAGTAATCTCTCAGCTTAATGGTAAAAATTCAATTACTGTTATCAAAATGTCTGGCTCCTTATAAAGATGGAATATTATAAAACTGACATTTAAAGAGAATATGTAAAGACTGGTTATAGGAAAGAATCCATAAGCTGTCAAAGAATAACCAATTGAAATGTCATTTGCTTGTGATGGCTTTCCTGAAGACTTTTCCGAACTGTCAAAGAACAAGTCATTTCCATATACTCCCAAAATATAGAAAATGATGGTAAGGTACACAATTAATTTGATGAAGTAAATGTCATTTTTCTTTTAAAAAAAAAAAAAAGACAAAGGACAGAAAAAAAATAGTAAGATTTTTATTTATGAACATAGATTTTAAAATCCTAATAAAATCTTAGAAAAATTGAATAGAGAAATATTTTGAAGAATTATTCAAGTAATGTAATGTTCATTCCAGGGTTACAAAGTTAATGTAACAGCCACAAATTACATTACATTAATAAACGTAAAATCTTATATCCCAATGTAATGTATACCAAGGAGGCATTTGAAAAAATTCAACTTCTATTTCTAACTAAACCTCTTAAAAACAAAAACACTGAATTTCTTTCTAAAAAAGTATGTTTTAAAATCCAATAACCAACATATTTGGAAAAGGACAAATAGAGCCATAGTACTCCAGAATATTAGAGTTGTACAGGACTCAGAAGTCATTAAGCTCTAGCCCCATGTTTTCTATATGAAATGACTTACCCAAGGTTGGTGAGCTTGGTGGTAAGTCTTTTTATTATTACTATTTTTTTTATTGTTGTAGTTTAAGTGAAAGTTTACAATTCAAGTTAGTCTCTCATACAAAAAATTTATACATTGTTATGTGACCCCAATTGCTCTCCATATACTGTGACAGTGCAGTCCTCCTTTCCACCCATGATTTCCGGTGTCCATCCAGCTCCTAACCCTCCTGCTTTCTCATCTCACCTTCAGACAGAAGCTGCCCATTTAGTCTCATGTATCTACTTGAGCTAAGAAGCACATTCTTCACAAGTATCATTTTATGTCCCACAGTCCAGTCCAATCTTTGTCTGAAGAGTTGGCCTTGGGAATTGTTTTAGTTCTGGGTTGACAGAAAGTTTGGGGGCCATGTTCTCTGGGGTTCCTCCAGTCTCAGACCATTAAGTCTGGTCTTTTTACTAGAATTTGAGTTCTGCACCCCACCCTTCCCTCGCTCCATCAGGGACTCTGTTGTGTTCCTGTCAGGGTGCTCATTGGTGGTAGCCGGGCACCATCTAGTTCTTCTGGTCTCACGCTGATGAAGTCTCTGGTTTATGTGGCGCTTTCTGTCTCTTGGGCTAATACTTTCCTTGTGTCTTTGGTGTTCTTCATTCTCCTTTACTCCAGTGGTTGGGACAAATTGATGCATCTTAGATGGCCACTTGTTAGCTTTTAAGACCCCGGATGCCACTCACCAAAGTAGGATGCAGAACATTTTCTTAATAAACTTTATTATGCCAGTTGACCAGATGTCCCCTGAAAGCATGGTCCCCAGATCCCTGCCCCTGCTGCTCTGTCCCTCAAAGTGTTTGATTGTATTCAGGAAACTTCTTAGCTTTGGTTTAGTCCTGTTGTGCTGACTTCCCCTGTAGTGTGTGCAGCCCTTCCTCTCACCTAAGATAATTCTTATCTACTATCTAGTTAGTGAATAACCCTCACCCTCCCTCCCCACCCTCGTAACCATCAAAGAATGTTTTCTGTGTTTAAACCTTTTCTTGAGTTCTTGTAATAGTGATCTTATATAATATTTGTCCTTCTGTGACTGACTAAATTCACTCAGCATAGTGACCTCCCGCTTCCTCCATGTTATGTTTCACGGTTTCAACGTTGTTCTTTATCGTTGGGTAGTATTCCATTGTGTGAATATACCATAATTTGTTTATCCATTCATCCGTTGATGGGCACCTAGGTTGTTTCCATCTTTTTGCTATTGTGAACAGT
>NW_004443943.1:29444978-29450756 GCF_000243295.1 Trichechus manatus latirostris
CTTTTTGTTGTTGAGGTTTTGCAGTTTCTTGCAGATTTTAGAGATTAGACACTGATCGGATTTGTCGTAGCCAAAAATTTTTTCCCAGTCTGTAGGGTGTCTTTTGACTCCTTTGGTGAAGTCTTGTGATGATTTGATTTTTAGGAGCTCCTAGTTAGCTAGTCTCTCTTCTGGTTCTTGTGCATTGTTACTTATGGTTCCTATTGTGTTTATGCCATGTATTAGGGCTCCTAGTGTTGTCCCTATTTTTTCTTCCATGATCTTTATCATTTTCGATTTTATATTCAGGTCTTTGATCCATTTTGAGTTAGTTTTTGTTCATGGTGTGGGGTATGGGTCTTGTTTCTTTTTTTGCAGATGGATATCCAGTTATGCCAGGACCATTTGTTAAAGAGACTGTCTTTTCCCAATTTATGGGCTTTGGGCCTTTGTCAAATATCAGCTGCTCATAGGTGGATGGATTTACGTCTGGATTCTCAATTCTGTTCCATTGGTCTATGTATCTGTTGTTGTACCAGTACCAGGCTGTTTTGACTACCGTGGCAGTATAATAGGTTCTAGAATCCGGTAGCGTGAGGCCTCCCACTTCGTTCTTTTTCTTGAGTAATGCTTTACTTATTCTGGGCCTCTTCCCTTTCCATATGAAGTGGGTGATTCTCCATCTCAATAAAAAATGCCATTGGAATTTGGATTGGGATTGCATTGTATCTGTAGATCGCTTTGGGTAGAATTGACATTGTCACAATGTTGAGTCTTCCTATCCATGAGCAAGGTATGTTTTTCCACTTACGCAGGTCTCTTTTGGTTTCTTGCGGTAGCATCTTGTAGTTTTCATTGTATAGGTCTTTTACATCTCTGGTTAGATTTATTCTTAAGTATTTTTTCTTCTTGTGGGCTATTGTAAATGGTATTGATTTGGTGATTTCCTCTTGGGTGAGTCTTCTGACTACTAGTCTAGTTCTCTATTACCAGTTACTTCTCTTATGAATAGAAACAAAGATGCTCCTTTTCATGTCTAGTGTTTAACATGATACTAAAAAAAAAAAAAACTCTTAGAAAAGGAACAGATCTTGAAAGTGAGTCCAGTCCATTCAGTTACCTGTCAGTTAGGACGGGTGATATTAAAAACAAAACAAAAAACTGCCTGAGGCACTTACCAATCCGAATCAGTAATGGTCATAAGCAGTCTGGTCCACAGACAGCCCTGCACATAGATACTCTTAGTGAAGACTGGGAATAACTCAATTTAAGTTGATAGTGGTTTGCTTTATTGCAGTTTATCTGTGTGTGGTTATGTGGTTTTAAGAAATACCAAATGATTCTTGTAAAGAAACCACAGATTGAAGAGAATATAATAAAGCAAGCATAAGTGGAAAAGAGCCATTTCCTTTACCTGTGACTCAGTCTGTCCCTTCAAGGGAAAGAGACCATTTTAACTGTGAATGAGAAAGTAACTGCTTTTCTAAAGGAACTCATCTTATGGAGAGAGTATTTTGAAAACTAATAGGAGTGTTTTCACCATTATATGATTGCCAAAAACCAGTGTTACCTATAAAACACTCATTTTTACATACTTGGAACTTAGAAAGATTCCAACCTATAAAAATATTCCAACAAGGATTGTTTCTGTGGATTTAATTTGTTAAAAATATAAAAATACAATGCTTTCCTATTAGTTTTTAACAACAACTAACTGACATCGTGAAAGATGGAAATTTACCAGCTGGATTTCAACAAAATCTTTGTTATTAGCAGATGAGATTGAAAAATGAGTATAATTTAGTAAAGAAGGCCACTTCTTCCATTTAGATAACCTTTCACTTGGATCTCCTTATTATCCTAATGAGTGGAAATGCTTTTTACAACTACGTAGGAAATAACCAAACCAAACTCGTTGCTGCCGAGTGGATTCCAACTAAGACATACAAATATAGCTGAGGAAAAGTTATAAATTAATAAATAAATACACATTCTGCAAGATGAAATCACTAGAAAACACAAGTGAATTGACCAAAAATTACTAGAGGTAAAAATGAACTTAGCAAATTGTTTTCCTAACTACAGCTCAAACTAGATTGAGAACTGGGGTCTTAAAAGCTTTTGAGCAGCCATGTAAGATACATCTATTGGTCCCATCATGTTCGGAGCAAAGGAGAATGAAGAAAACCAAAGACACAAGGGAAAGATTAGTCCAAAGGAGTAATGGACCACATGAACCACAGCCTCCACCAGCCTGAGCCCAGAAGAACTAGATGGTGCCAGGCTACCACCACTGACAGCTCTGACAGGGATCACAATAGAGGGTCCTGAACAGAGCGGGAAAAAAATGTAGAACAAACTTCAAATTTACAAAAAAAGACCAGACTTACTGGTCTGACTGAGACTGGAGGAACCCTTGAGACTATGGCCCCCAGACACACTGCTAACTCAGAACCGAAGCCACTCCCAAACCCCACCTTTCGGCCAAAGACTAAACAGGCCTATAAAACAAAGGGAGCCCTGGTGACGTAGTGGTTAAGAGCTTGGCTGCTAACCAAAAGTCCGCAGCTGAGATCCACCAGCTGCTCCTTGGAAACCCTGTGGGGCAGTTCTACTTCGGCAGCTATGGGTCCGAACCAGCTTGAGTCACCTGACAACAAACAACAACAACTCTGTTCTATAGGGTCGCCATGAGTTGAAATAGACGGCAATGGGTTTGCTTTTTGGTTTGGTTATAAAACAATAACACCTGCCCAAAAGCAAAGATAAGGCAGGAGGGGACACAGAGAACCCAGGGTGGATAAGGGAAAGGGGGAGAATGCTGACACATTGCAGGGATTGCAACTGATGTCACGAAACTATTTGTGTATAGATTTTTGAATGAAAAACTAATTTGCGCTGTAAACTTTCACCTAAAACACGGTAAAATTTTTTAAAAATTTAACAAAAAAAAAAAAATAGATTGAGAACTGCTACTACTGAATGATTCCATTTATAGGACATTTTGGAAAAGGCAAAACTATAGGGAGGGAGACCAGATCTCTGTTTGCTTAGGAGCTACAGGTGGCTGGGAGGGGACTTACCACAAAGAGGCCCAAGAAAACTTTTTTGGGCAAGAGAACTTTTCTAAGTTTTGATGCATGCCTTTTTCAGAACTCATAGAACTGTACACTAAAGAAAAGTGAATTTTACTGAAGGTAAAAATATCTCAATTGACTTAAAAAAAAAAAAAGATTGAGAAAAGGTGATTTCATTCCCCAAAGGGACAAAACCCATTATATATGTGGGTGTTCGTTTAAGTCAGAATACAAGATAAATGAAAATCACAGTGGAGCAATAAAGGAAGACACGAAGTAATACACTCGTCCTGGTTGGAAAGATTAAAGGCAACCACGGTGCCAACGGGCCCAGAAGGGCCCGAACGGCGATGTGATGATGATGGGTAATCCGACTGCACTCGGGCGTCAGGCTGGAAGCGGCGGTGGGTTTCTCCACTAGGGGCGCCCGGGCCGGGTACGAACTGGGCGCGGGCACGGAGGACAGCGGACACAGGATCAAGCTTGCCTGCCCCGGGGCGGGGCCTTGGGAGCTTGGGGCCTCGGGAGCGCGGGGCTGGCTGCGTGAGACCCACGTCCTGAAGTTGGGAGACCGAGGAGACAGTGAATGCGCGCGCCCGTCTCCTCCCCGCCCCGCCCCCCAGGGCAGGTCACAGATCCTTTCCACGCTCGCCGCCACGCTGGAGCGCGACCGCCCCCTGCCCTCCCACGAGCTGCGCTGTGAGACACTCGCATCTCGGCCCCGACTTGCAGAGTGCCCCCTACTCCCCAGCACCCCTCTATGCCAGCGCCCTCCTGCCCCCGAAGCTCGTCCTTTAGTACCCCTTCCCTTTCGCTCAACTATTCTTCTCAGCAATGGCCGCCTCGCGTGACGCTGAGATCTGGAAGGATATGCAGGTGAGAGTTACAGGGCTTGGGATGGAGGCGAGGTCTGGGCTAGGTGGGAGCCCTAGGCCTATAGAGGCCCAGCCCACGCCCCTGCCCCCGAGGACCCCTGGGTCGGGGGCAGAGCAGGATCTGTGCTTCGAGCTTTGCAGGGAGCAAAGTCCGGCCAGGCCTGTTGGGGCGGGGTGGGGTAGGGGAGGCACACGAGGAGCCTTCGGCCTGCTGACACACCAGTTCCAACTATCTCTTCTTTGCCCTCTCCACCCCTCACCCTGTCCTTTGGCTCTGGGTCAGACCTACTACGGGCAGGTACTGAAGAAATCGGCGGACCTCCAGACCAATGCCTGTGTCACTGCAGCCAGGTCGGCCCCCAAGCACATCCGGGAAGCCCTGCAGAATGTACATGAGGAGGTGGCCTTGAGGTAGAGTGCTGTGTGCAGCCCCCCAGGAACTTGAAGACTTCAGCCTGCAGCTTTCTCTATCTAACCTGGCTTGCTTTATCGATTGTAAAACTAAAGCACAGCACTGATCTTTTTGCTTCCTTGCTTAAGATCTTCCTGGGACGGCCTGGTGGCGCAGTGCGTTTGACTGCTAACCAAAAGGTCGGCGGCTGTTCTAAACCACCAGAGGCTCCAGGGAGAAAAATGTGACAGTTCGCTTCCGTAAAGATTACAGCCTTGGAAACCCTGTGGAATCACTATGAGTTGGAATTGACTCGCTGGCAGTGGTTTATTTTTTTAAGACCCTCCGGTGACACCCTCTCTCACTACTCACAGGATACATTCACCCTCCTTGGATCTGACATTGGAGACTGTCCGCAGGTTCCTCCCTTCCTGACCAAGCTTGACTCCCACCAATTCACTACACCACTGTAGCCAAACCTTTCCCTTCCTCACTGCCAGCAGCACTGCCAAGATGATTTCTGCCTGCCCAGCACGCAGTTAAGAGTGCAGTGGTTAAAGCACCTGGCTGTTAACAGAAAAGTTGGTGGTTCCAACCCACCAGCCACTCACCGGGAGAAAGATGTGGCAGTCTGCTTCCAGAAAGATTATAGGCTTGGAAACCCTACGGGGGCAGTTCTGCTCCGTCCTGTAGGGTCGCTATGAGTTGGAATCAGCTCCACTGCAACAGGTTTGGTTTGGTTTAGCATGTGCATTTGCCAGTTTGGAATGCCTTCCCTCTCCTTTCTACCTCTCCAAACCCTGAACATTGTTCAATGCCTCAGTGATCTCCTACTCACTTCATGAAGCCTTCTCCAACTGAGCACCCCCTTCCCTAAACTGCTACAGCACTTCCTGTCCATGCTACTCAGTTTGTCAGTAAATCAAGAAAAATGTTTTCTGTGCTTATGTTTTCTCCCCAGATAGAATAAATACATCTAGGGGACAGAAATCTTTTATTTCCTCCCCAGTGACTCGCTCAGTCCTGTGCTTGAATTTTTTAGATGCTCAGTTAATAACTAAGTTTATTTATTCAATAAATATTTTAGATGGCTTATTAAGTCTTGGTACCTGTCATATTGCCCAACAATAAAGTGGTAAACAGCAGATTTAGTCCTGGCCTTCACAGAGTTTCCAGTTTAGCGGAGGAGACTAAACACCCAAATAGAAATATGAATGAATGATAGAATGAAGGAAAGAAGGAAGGAAGGAAAGATTTGTAAGATTTAATGGTTCTACATTTTCTAGTCTCTAAACCAAAAACCAAACCTGTTGCCATCAAGTCAATTCTGACTCATAGCAACCTTATAGGACAGGTTAGAACTGCCCCATAGGGTTTCCAAGGAGCAGCTGGTGGATTTGAACTGCCAGCCTTTTGGTCAGCAGCTGAATGCTTAACCAGTTCACCACCAGGGCTC
>NW_004443943.1:29450856-29567463 GCF_000243295.1 Trichechus manatus latirostris
CCCCATTTCCCAGGTATTATGGCTGTGGTCTGGTCATCCCTGAGTGTCTGGAAAACTGCTGGATTTTGGACTTGGGTAGTGGAAGTGGTAGAGATTGCTATGCACTCAGTCAGCTGGTTGGTGAGAAGGGACATGTCACTGGAATAGACATGACAGAGAGTCAGGTGAGGCAATAATTTTGAGGACAAGGAGAAAAAAGATCCTCAAATGCATTCTTTCAGAAATAAAGTTGTTTCCTTTGTGAGTCTTCAAGTATAATTTAAGAAGGCTTCTATTTAGTAGTGTTCATTTGTGTCATTAGTGCTTCTGTCCTGAAAGCTGAGAACTTTGATGATTAGGGGGTTCTTCCTGGAGAACACAAAGTTAGAGGTTTGATTTGGCGTATGAGTATCCTGATACTTAGTGGATTTTGATCTTTTCCTTCCTTCTGCCATCTATCCTAAAATAATTTGTTATTGAATTAGGAGTTTGTTCAAGCAAATCCTCTGTACCAAGAAGGGAATGTCCAAGAGTCAAAATGGTTAAAATGAAAGCAAAGAGATTTATTGAAGGTTCAGTACAGTTCGAGCTAGGGAAAACGTTCAGCTCACAAAGTGAAACTAGAACGCTCGGAGGTGGTGAGGTTACAAAGACATATTTATATGCTTAAATCAGGAATTAACAATGCAAAATTTCTGATTGGTGCTCAGGAGGCAGGAGGTGGGATAACTCCAAGTGGGGAATTGATAGGCATTGGTTCAAAGTGTATATGTAGGCTTCTTGGATTGGTTACCTTAGGTAATTGCGGAAGTTTGTGACTAAAGCGGGAGTTTACAGGATGGTTAACATTCCTTTCTGAGAACATTTTGCCAAGATGGCATCCCTAGCAAACATTCATGGGGAGTTGCTTGTGTAGGAGATTTCTGATAAGGGGCTTTCCTCAAGACCCTCCTTTAGAGACATCGTTTCCATATCCTTAGCTTAACGTCAAAGAAAAAAACATTTTCTAAATTGCAAGATTAAGTCTGCTCAAGGTTAACAGATGCTGAGCAGTAGGCAAAGGCTAAAATGGAGTTGGGGCTTAGACCTAGGCCAGTTGCTTTGATAGAGTTAAGGCCTCAATTTTAGAGCTTTCACACAGGAGTTATACCCCATTGAGTTGTACTAGGCTGTAGTATATACTGCATGTTCAGAGGAACCCTGTATACTTATCCAAAATAGTCGGGGGGAAGTATATTCCATTAGTAATAGGAAAATTTTAGGAGAAAAATAATAGATTAAAAAATACTATCAAAATCTATATTTTTCTTTCTTTAGGTAGAAGTGGCCAAAAATTACATCGAATATCACATGGAAAAGTATGGCTTCCAGGCATCCAATGTGACTTTCATTCATGGCTACATAGAGAAGCTGGGAGAGGCTGGAATCAAGAATGAGAGTTACGATATTGTTATGTAGGTCTATTTCCTTACTTTTATGAACATAGCCCATTTTGTATTGAACACACAGATGTCACCACTTTTTGCTGAATTAACTCTCACTTATGGTGTTAAAACTACACTTAGCATGTCTTGGCAAAGGGAAAGATATGGTCTGAGCCACTTGTAGCCCATTAGCAGCAGAACCTACTAACCCAAGAGAGATCTTAAATGTAACTACCATTAATCCCGAAAGACCTCCGGGTCTGCTTGTACGATGCACACTGACCTATTATCTTTAGTATTATTTTCATGGCAAATTCTAGGATTCTTTGTTTCTCTTTTTCCTCTGAGTTGTTGTCAAATCATGCCCAAGTCACAGCCTTAGTAAAACAACCTCTCAGGCACTTAGCCTATTTACATGTGGCATAAGAAATACTTTGTGCAAGAGGCATCTGGTTCCAGGTTGCATCTTGTTGCATGGTGAATAACAGGGCAGAAACAAACAAGAACCATGCCTATTTTTTTTTTTCCCTATACCCTCAAACTTGCTAAAAATTTGTTGAGATTTTAAACACTCTTCCCATCTCCCTTATCTTGGGAAAAGTGAGTGTAGGGAAAGAAAGGAGGGAGGCAAGAAGGGTGGTGTGATTTTGAGAAAATGGTGGGAGCCATCCTCAGGGACTAAAAGGATTTGAAGATCTCAAGTAGTGTTCGGAGTCCCTGGATGGTGAAATGGTTAACTAGCTTAGCTGCTAACCAGAAGTTGGAGGTTAGAGTCTACCCAGAGGTTATCTGGAAGAAAGTGATCCACTTCTGAAAAATCAGTCATTGAAAATACTATGGAGCATGTTCTACTCTGACACACATGTGGTTGCTGTCGGAATTGACAATTACTGGAGTAGTCTACAGATTTGTTTGACATTCCATCTGTTCTTTTCAGATCAAATTGTGTTATTAACCTTGTTCCTGATAAACAACAAGTGCTGCAGGAGGTATATCGAGTGCTAAAGGTGAGGGAAGAGCAAGACAAGTGATCTTTAAATATTGTTGAACATTATTTAAGGCTGATGGGATCTGTACTGGTCTTGCCTCCTTGAGCTGAGCGCTCAAACTCTTTTAATTTATCCACTAAATTAAAAAGGGGTAGCAAAAAGGGTGTGTTTGTGCGTGACAGGAGTACTCTAGATGCGATTCTTTTCTCTCTCAGGTTGCAAAAGATAATAAATCTGAGAGTTAACGATTGTTATTGAACATGTTAAAATATTTGCTTTTTGGCTGTCTTCCTCCTGATGTTGCTACACGTGATCCTAGACTGGCTTGTGCAGAGGTGCGAAGACTTTGAACTTGCTGCTAAGGGTTGCTTCAAGTACACTCTTTTCTAGCACATACAGTGTTTCTCAGGGCTACTTATTTCTTATGTGTTAGGATTCCAGATCTTCAGAAAGTTAAAGAAGATGGAACTTTAGCTACTTTCTAAAAAGAAAACTTTCAGAAGCTCCACATCTTTCATGTGTATCATGAATGTGTATCTTCATGACAGAAGATACAAGATTACAAAAAAGTTTGGGGAAAAAAGTGTGGTATATAGGGGAAGAATTACCCATAATTCCATTATCTTCAGATAATTTTTAAGGGATAAGAATTTATGAATACTGTTTATATCTTCTGTTAGTTATACAATCACCTAGGGCTGCATTTGGTTCAGATAGGCTAACAATTTAGGTAACCTGAATATCTTTACTTAGAAGAGAGATGCTCTTGGAAAGCCATTTTATTCCCCATTGGTAGGGAACTGGAAAAAAAAAAAATCTTGCCACCTGCCTATTGATTGTAAATAGACGGCAAGTGTTGGAGGTAGCGAACTGTTATTTGCTCATAAAGAGTCAGCTTAAGCACTTTCTTTTTTTTTTTCCATTGATTTTATTTCTGCATTCCTTTCTTTGCTCTCCGGGACTAATGTAATCTTTAACTTTGTTTGGACTAACATTGTTTTGTTTCAGTATGGTGGGGAGCTATATTTCAGTGACGTCTATGCTAACCTTGAACTGCCAGAAGAAATTAGGAAACACAAAGTTTTATGGGGTAAGATTTTGTTTTTTTTTGTTTTTTAAGGCAGATACTCTTTCATGTACAGAGCTCCATTCTACTAATAGCCAGGATGAGGTTAAGTGGCAGGGGAATGCATGGGATTAAGTCAAGTGGTTTAGATTCCCTTCCTAGTCTGCCACTCAAGAGTGGTATGATCTTGGACAATTTAATTAATCTTTTTGTCATTGTTTTCCAAAGTGTAAAATGTAGATAATACAACCCACCTTATAGAGCTGTTATGAAAATTAAATGGAATAATGAATATGAGAAACTCTTTGAAAACCATAGTGTGCAAATGAGGGCAACTGCTCCAGAGCTGATGCCCTTTTAATTTCCTTATATTCTCATCATTATTGTGTTGTTTATTCCTTTACTGTCATTTTAATGAAGTCTCTGAAGGTTGAGGAGGTAAATGCATGTGTGTAGTCAGTCTTTGAAATGAGAAGTTTTGACTTTTAAAATAAATTATGTTAACTATGTTCTTATACAATAATAAATGGATATTGTTAAAAACTCGGAAAAGAAAAAAAAGAAAAAAATACTTGTAGTCATAATCTAGGGATAACCTCTTTAACATATTAGTATATACCTTTCTAGTCTTTTTTTTCCTGTGTACATATATAATACAATTGGGAGCATGCTGTATATAGAGTTTTGTATTCTAATTTTGTTTATTTAGCATATTTCCTAAGCCTAAATTTTTAAAAAACATTTTTTAATGTTTGCATTATACAGCTGTACTATGCTGTATTTACCATTCTTCTCTTGGTGATCATTAGGTTCTTTCCAATTTGTTGATGTAATAAATATAAGTATGACCATCTTTGTATTACGAAAAAAAGAAAGAACAGTTAAAAAGTCTTATAAACACTAGTAGTTATTACTGTTGTAGCAGATCATTGTGAGAGTAATCTGGAGCTAAGAAGCAATTTTGTAATTCGTCTTTTATACTTTTTTATTCACATAGCTCAAAGAAAAAAACTTTTATTGTAACAGCTGGGTGGAACCAATACGTTAGTGACTGTCCTGAAGAGTGGTTCCCAGAGACATTAGCTAGCAAATGCAGTTTTAACCATCACTTACTAGACCTTGGGAAGGATGACCAGGTTAGCTTCTATTAGGACCTATGTTGTAATCGAGGGCATTGGTGGTTCAGTGGTAAAATTCTTGACTTCCATGCTGTTCTCTTCCAGCCAGTACACCGCAGGTGCAGTCACTGGCCATCCGTCAGTGGAGGCTTGTGTGTGCTATGATGTTGAACAGGTTTTAGCAGAGCCTCCAGACAAAAACTAACTAGGAAGAAGGATCTGGTTATCTTTCTTTCTAAAAATCAGCCAGTGACCTGTAATCACAACCATCTAATCCTCAACCCATCATGGGGATGATGCAGGACCGGGCAGTGTTTTGTTCTGACTTGATGGCAGCTACCAACGTGTTTTAACTAATGCCATGGCCTAATCAGTTATATAGAAGAGTAATTCCCTTAATACCTACTTGTCTTGGTTGATTGTTCTGTGATTTTTTTTTTTTTTTAGGTGAGTGCCTCGGTGGCGCTTTGTACTGGAAGGACCTTGCCATCCTTGCCCAAAAAATTGGGTTCTGCCCTCCACGCTTGGTCACTGCCAACCTGATTACGATTCAAAACAAGGAACTAGAAAGAGTTGTTGGTAAGAAACAATAGCAGGGACTATGATAACTACAACCTGAGTGGTTCAAATTCGGTGATTAGTAAGTGTGTACTGAGTGAGTCTCATTGAGGGAGACTTTGTGTCTTCTGGAAATCTCCATCTTGTCTCCTGTAAAATGACAGCCTCCCTAAAGTTTGGTATTTAATAAGGCACTTTGAAGTCACTCAGTAAATAGAGTGAAGTGCCCAGAAAGACATTTGATGGCATGCAAGTATGAAAATCATTGTTATGTTCGCTCCTCATCTGCTGAGCATGTATGGGACCCTCCAATAACAACTGTTCGAGTGCTGGAGATGAACCATGAGTAAATTTTGTTTATAGGTGACTGTCGTTTTGTTTCTGCAACATTTCGCCTCTTCAAACTCCCTAAGACAGGACCAGCCAAAAGATGCCAGGTTATTTACAATGGAGGAATCACAGGACATGAAAAAGAACTAATATTTGATGCAAATTTCACATTTAAGGTAAATAAGAATTTCTTTGAGTTCTAATGCTTCATACTCTTACCCTTGTCCTAGGTACCTTTTTTTGACCTTGCATTGCTTCTCACTTCTCAGGTATTGGTTAGTTTGTTCATGTGTACGTTTTTGAAGTGGAATGGAAAGGCATTTTTTTTCCTAATATTTATTATAAAAATGTTTTTAAACACAGAAAAGGTAAACAAAATGTATAATGAACACCCATATACCCATTACATAGTTCAGCATTTGTGAACATTTTGTTATATTTGTTTTACCAATATATATATTTCCTTCAGTATATCACTGGAGCAAGAGAGGAAGGAGAGTCAAGAATAGGAGGAGGATATGGAATGTGTGGCTAATTGCCACCATGAACAACTGCTTCCTTTGCCATGAGACCAGAAGAACTGGATGGTGCCTGGATACCATTACTGAACATTTTGGTCAAAGATTTCATAGAAGAATCCTGATCCAAAAGGGGGAAAATGCAGAACAGAATTTTACATTCTCATGGACTCTAGACTTTCTGGAGCCGTGGAGGGTTGATGAACCCCTGAAACTATTGCCCTGAGATAATCTTTAAACCTTAAACTAAAAATATCACCTGAAGTCATCTTAAAACCAAAAAATAGTTTAGCCTAACTAGTAAAAAAGGTCTGCCTTGAGCATTACGCTCTTTTAAGAACTATCTATATGGGATCATACTGACAACAGCAACTTGAAAGATTAGATAGGAACCTTAGGGGGCAGTGAGTTTGTGTTAATGAGGGAGGAACAACTCAGAAAGGAGGGTGAGAATGGTTGCACAACTTGAAGAATGTAATCAATGTCACTAAATTGTACATGTAGAAACTGTTGGGGAAAAAAAAAACACCCATGTTATCATAATGTATGGTATTTATTCAATACTTAACTATTGCTTTATATAATCCCAGTAGATGAAGGGATAAAAGCAAAATTAATCTGATGGAAGCAGGGGCTGGGCAGCCCAGAATCTCTGATGCTCATCTCCTGTTTCCCTTTATACGCCTCCGAGACACCCTCCAACTGAAAAGAATATACTTTGAAAACTACTGGTTCTAGTCCAGAGCTCTCATTTTAGAGATGAATAAGGTGAAGCTCAGAGAGCAGTGGCTTTCCACATCTTACCTCTGAGCAGAGACTAGTTGTTGTTCTTAGTTGCTGTCAAGTTGATTCCAACTCATAGCGAGTGACCCCATATGTGCAGAGTAGAACTTCTCCGTAGGGTTTTCAAGGCTTTGAACTTTCAGAAGCAGATCCCCAGGCCTGTCTTCTGAGGTGCCTCTGGGTAGGTTCGAACTACCAAACATTTGGCTGGTAGTCGTGTGCTTACCACCCAGGGACTCCTGGGTAGAGACTAGTTGCTGAAGCAATGAGTGTTCTTTTTTCAGCATTGCCACCAAAGGAAAAGTGAATATGACACTAGTCAATTCCAACTGGAAATAAACTTGAAACTAACAGTAGAGTCTGAACATGAGAGTATACCATGTCAGAAAATGTGGGCTTTTATTCTGAAATGTCACTGATTAGTAAAACTTATGGGCATTTTTATTCTATTGAGACTAAACTGCCATCTCTTTATAGTGTTTTTCATGCTCCCCTTCAGGAAGGTGACCTTGTTGAAGTAGATGAAGAAACAGCAGCCATCTTGAAGAATTCACGATTTGCCCAAGATTTTCTGATCAATCCAGTTGGAGAGAGGTTGCCATCAACTGGAAATTGTTCTGCTTTAGAATCAAAGGTTTGCTGACTTTCAATTCTATACCTCAGAGAACCATTTTAAAAATCGTCATGCTGGCTGGTGGTTCCTCACCATTACACTGTGAATGTAATTAATGCCACTGAATTGGTTGAAATAGCAAATTTTATGTTACATATATGTTACTACAATTAAAAAAATCATCATGCTTGCCACAATCTACTAAAGCAAGAAAAAAAATCGTTATTTTTTACAGTTGGCCATCTGTAACTTATTTCTAGCATATTTGTACCTATAAAATGATTTGAATTAATTTCATGACTTCACTTTTTCAATCCAGACAGTAAGTCAGAGATTCCTAATTTGGTATATCCATGGACTTCGAGACATCCATGTATCCTTTAAATTATATTAAAAATTGTGGGTGTGAATGTGTATATGTTCATTTTTTTGAGAGATGGTCTATTATTTTCATCAAGTTCTCAAAGGGGTCTAAAAACAAAAAAGGTTAAGAGATACCTTTAAAAAAATATGTAAGTTATTGTTAGTTGTTGTAGAGTCCATTCCAACTCATAACTTTTCAGTATATTTATTGACCATTTATATTTATAGCATATATTTATTGACCATTTATATGTATATCATCCATTGTGAACTTTCTATTTAATTAGTTTAACCATTTTTTATTAGAGTGTGTATTAGCCCTTTAAAAATTTTTTTGTAAAAGATTGTCTATCATATGTTGCAAATACTTTTTCTCAGTGTCATTTATCTTTTGATCTGCTTTTTTTTGATACGCTGTTAAATTTTTATGTAGTCATTTCCTTTATGGTTTCTGCCTTTGAAATTATGCTTAGAAAGACTTGTCCCATGTCAACATTATAAATTTATATTTTCTTTCAGTACTTTTTTATTGAGATAAAAGTCACCGTTTTAACCTTTTTAAAGTATACAATTTAGTGGCTTTTAGTACATTCACAGTGTTGTGCAACCATTACCACTGTCTAATTCCAGAATATTTCCATCATCCCAAAGAGAAACCCTATACTCATTAAGCAGTTACTCTCTATTTCCCCCTTCCACCAGCCTTTGGAAACCACTAATCTCCTTTCTGTCTCTATGGATTTGCCTGTTTTGGACATTTCATGGAAATGGGATCATACAATATGTGGCCTTTTGTGTCTGACTTATTTCACTTAGCAGGTTTTCAAGGCTCACCTATGTTGTAGCACACATTAGTACTTCATTCCTTTTTATGACTGAATAATATTTCATTATATGGCTATACCACAATTTTTTTACCCATTCATCGGTTGATAAACATTTGGGTTGTTCCCATTTTTGGACTATTATGAATAATGCTGCTGTAAACAATTGTGTACAAGTTTTTGTCTGAACACCTGTTTTCAATTCTCTTGGGTATATACCTAGAAGTAGAATTGCTGGGTCATGTAGTAATTCTATATTTACATTTTTGAGGGAGTACCAAAATGTTTTCCACAGTGGCTGTCCCATTTTACAACCCAACCAACAATGACGAGAGTTCCATTTTCTCCACATCCTCACCAACACTTATTTTCCTTTTTTTTTTTTTTTAATTATAGCCATTCTAGTGGGTGTGAAGTGGTGTCTCATTGTGGTTTTGATTTGCATTTACCTAGTGACTAATGACCTTGAACATCTTTTCATGTCCTCATTGGTCATTTGTCTATCTTCTTTAGAGAAATATCTACTCAAGTCCTTTGCCTATATTTTTTTTATTGTGGTAAAAATATATTTAACAAAACATTTGCCATTTCAACATTTTTTACGTGTACACTTCAGTGACATTAACTCACCATGTTGTGCAGCCATCACCACTTTCCATTTCCAAACGTTTTTATGCCTTTGCCTCAGTGCCCTTAAGCAATAACTCTTCCTTTCCCATCATTTTTACCCATTTTTAAATTAAGTTGTCTTTTTGTTCTTGAACTGTAGGAATTCGTTATATAATCTGGACACTAGACCCTTATTAGATATATGATTTGCAAGTGTTTTCTCTGATTCTGTGGGTTGTATTTTCACTTTCTTGATAGTGTACTTTGATGCACAAAGGCTTTTAATTTTGATGAAGTCCAATTTATTTATTTTGTTGTTTGTGCTTTTGGTGTCATATCTAAGAAACCATTGCCAAATACAAGGTCATGAAGACTCTTCTAGTACTTTCTGCCTTTTTCACAAACAAAGTGGCATAGCATTAGGGTTTAAGTATACAGTCTTTGGAGTCAGAAAGAGCAGGTTCAGATCTTGGCTCTGTCACATGTGATCTTGGGTAAGTGGCCTAACCTCCCTAAACCTTAGTTTCCTTATTTGTGACAGGGAGGTAATAATCTCTGTTTGTGCTGAGTTATAAGGATCAAATGAGATGATATACATATAATGCTTAGCTCAATGCCTGGCACATAATACCTAGCCAGTAAATAGAAGCAGTTATAATTATGGACTTACACTCATTAAAATTCTTAGTTGCTTGGGACTGTGTTCTGTTTGAGTTCTGACCATCTTTGCAGGATTCTTTTATCATTCTGGATCTCAGAAATTCTGTAACCTTTCTCCATGTATTTTTCCTTTCTTTGTTTATATTTCGTAGCAATTGTGGATACATCAGTTGATTCAGTAACTCCTGTGACTTTTTCTCCTCCTCTTGTTACTTCATAAGCAGTGTTTAAGAGTAAAGCTTATTGAGAGAGCACTCTCAAAAATGGTAAATTGCCCCAGGAGACAAGACTCCTAGAGCTAAAAACCTAATACATTCTCTCTTTTTTTTTTTTTAAATTGTTGTGCTTTAAGTGAAAGTTTACAATTCAGGTTAGTCTCTCATACAAAAATTTATACCTACATTGTTATGTCCTAATACATTCTTGTTTGGCTAGTTTTACCAGCATGAATCAAGCCCACTCTAAGTAGAGAAGCCACTTCTAGAGCTAAAGAGTGATTTACTTTCTTTGCTTTATAACATTCTTGATCACTCAGCTATTATTACTAGTATTCTATTTTTCTAAGAGGTGATATATTTTTAATTTTTTTGTGTCTTAGTCATCTAGTGCTGCTACAACAGAAATACCACAAGTGGATGGCTTTAACAAAGAGAAATTTATTTCTTCACAGTAAAGTAGGCTAAAACTCCAAATTCAGGGCATCAGCTCCAGGGGAAGGCTTCCTCTGTCGGCCTTCTCATCAATCTCCCCTGGTCTAGGAGCTTCTCCTCGCAGGGACCCCCGGTCCAAAGGATGCGCTCTGCTCCTGGCACTACTTTCTTGGTGTTGTGAGGTCCCCTCTCTCTGCTTGCTTTCCTTTCCTTTTTATCTCTTGAGAGAAAAAAGGTGGTGCAGGCCACACCCCAGGGAAACTCCCTTTACATTGGATCAGGGATGTGACCTTAGTAAGCATGTTACAATCCCACCCTAATCCTCTTTAACATAAAATGACAATCACAAAATTGAGGACAACCACACAATACTGGAAATCATGACCCAACCAAGTTGACACATATTTTTGGGGGACACAATTCAATCCATGACATTTTGATAGAGAAATGTGTCTTTTGGTGTTTTTTTCAATTCATTAAACATTTTACAAAGAAGATATTGCTATTTTGAAACTCTTGGGAGTCCATTGATAACAGAACCTTTCTAGGAAGAATCAACGTTTATTTTGAAGTATGTTTTCATCAGTCTAATTCTCCTGTAACCCGGTTTCCTGAATACTGGCTATAAAAGCTGTCAGAAGATTAGTTACAAATAAAAAGGGTCTTTTCTCCAGCCACAACATTTCTAGTGTACTTGGGCTATAAAAAGTGTAGTTGCTGAATTATACATGTAAAAAATGGTTGAAATGGCAAATGCTTTGTTATTTGTATTTTACCACAATAAAAAAAGTTTTTAATGTAGTTAAACAAATGAGTTTGTTACTGCAGAAGACTGTCAGTGTAGCACTTCTTGTTCTCCCTCTTAGTATGCATGCAGCCCAAGTACAGGAGGGTTCTTGACCTCAGCTATGAATTGTAACATTCTACATATTTGAACTGGTTTATCCCAACAAAAAGCTTCCTTTCTATTTTGCCATACTCCTTTCAGCCTGCAGATGTGCCAGTATCTTTAGATCAATTCCATGTTTTTGAAATGGGGATAATTGACACTAAAGGGAAGATTTAAAAAATGCAACAGCTGTGTGTCCTAGAAATATAACCTTGTACTCCTGGGGAATGACGTTCTTGTCTTTTTTATGGAAGACCTTTATGATAAACCCTACAGCACAGTGCAGTACAGGCAGGCAAGGAATTGCATGTACTGTGTCTTCCTACCAGTTGCTGCATAGAGGAATGAAAGGCACTGCTTCTTACTGAGGATTGACTCAGTGACGACTGTTTTCAAAGGCTCTCTTTATTCTTTTATTTTAATCCTGACGAGCAAGATGTATTTTACTATTAAAAAAATTGCATTTTTGGTCTGGGGTCTTAAAAGGCTGTGAGCAGCCATCTAAGATACTCCACTGGTCTCACTTGGGAGCAAGGGAGAATGCAGAAAACACAATACAAGGAAAAGATTAGTCCAAAGGACTAATGGACCACAACTACCATGGTCTCCACCAGGCTGAGTCCAGTACAACTAGGTGGTGCCCGGCTACCACCACTGACTGCTCTGACTGGGATCACAGCAGAGGGTCCCGGACAGAGCTGGATAAAAATGTAGAACAAAATTCTAACTCACAAAAAAAGACCAGACTTAAAGGCCTGACAGAGACTGGAGAAACCCCAAGAGTATGGCCCGTGGACACCCTTTTAGCTCAGTAATGAAGTCACTCCTGAGGTTCAGCCAAAGATTAGACAGCCCCATAAAACAAAATGAGACTAATGGTGCACAACAGCCCAGGGACAAGGACTAGAAGGCAGGAGGGGACAGGAAAGCTGATAGTAGGGAACCCAAGGTTGAGAAGGGACAGTGTTGACATGTCGTGGGGTTGTTAACCATTGTCATAAAACAATATGTGTACTAACTATTAAATGAGAAACTATTTGTTCTGTAAACCTTCATCTAAAGTACAATTAAAAAAAAAAAGTTGCATTTTTGATTCTAGTAAAAACTCCAGACTTTTAATGGTCTGACTGAGACTGGAGGGAGCCCGGAAGACATGGTCCCCGGACTCTCCGTTAGACCAGAACTGAAACCATTCCCAAAGCCAACTCTTCAGACAAAGATTAGACTGGACTATGGGACATAAAATGATACCCATGAAGAGAGTGCTTCTTAGCTCAAGTAGATACATGAGACTAAATGGGCAGCTCCTATCTGGAGATGAGATGAGAAGGCAAAAAGGGACAGGAGCTGACTGAATGGACATGGGAAATCCAGGGTGGAAAGGAAGAGTGTGCTGTCACATTATAGGGAGAGCAGCTAGGGTTGCATGGCAATGTGTATATAAATTTTTGTATGAGAAACTGACTTGAACTGTAAACTTTCACTTAAAGCACAATTAAAAAAATGCATTTTTGAAACACTGCAGAATTTGAGATAATAGGATTTGTGCTATGTACTGTCTTGCTTCAACTAATAGTAGTGGTAGTAATAACATGAGTAATAATAGTAATAACAAATAAAAGCTAACCTTTACTGGGAGCCCTGGTGGTGCAGTGGTTAAGCATTTGGCTGTAACCAAAAGGTCAGAAGTTTGAGTCCACCAGCCATTCTTTGGAAACCCTATGGGGCAGTTCTACTTTGTCCTATAGGGTTGCTATGAGTCAGAATCGACTCAATGGCAATGGGTTTTTGGGTTTAACCTTTATTGAGGGGCACTGGTGGTTCACTGGTAGAATTTTTGCCTTCCATGCAGGAGACCCAGGTTCGATTCCTGGCCAATGCACCTCATGCGTAGCCACCACTATCTGTCAGTGGAGGCTTGGATAATGCTATGATGCTAAACAGGTTTTAGGGAGCTTCCAGACTGACGGAGACTGGGAAGAAAGGCCTGGCAATCTACTTCTGAAAATCAGCCAGTGAAAACCCTATGAATCACAACGGTCTGATCCCATAGTACATGGAATTGCCATGAGTAGGGGGCTGACTCAGCAGCAGCTAACAACAACCACCTTTGTTGAACAGATAATACATTCAAGGCATGATATCATTTAGTCCTCACAACAACTCTTACAATCCTCATTTTACAAATGAAGTAACTGAATTCAGGTTAATTTACTCATCAAAGGTCACACAGCTAGGAAGTAGTGAATTTGAACCCACATCTGGTTCTAGAGATGACACTCTTAACCAGTATACTATACTGCTGTTGATACTGTTGTTAGGTGCTGTCGAGTTGGTTCCGACTCATAGCAACCCTATGTACAACAGAACGAAACACTGCCCGATCCTGCGCCATCCTCACAATCGTTGCTCTGTTTGAGCCCATTGTTGCAGCCACTGTGTCAACCCATCTCGTTGAGGGTCTTCCTCTTTTTCACTCACCCTCTACTTTACCAAGCATAATGTACTTCTCCACGGTCTGGTCCCTCCTGATAACATGTCCAAAGTGCGTGAGATGAAGTCTTGCCATCCTCGCTTCTAAGGAGCATTCTGGCTGTACTTCTTCCAAGACAGATTTGTTCCTTCTTCTGGCAATCCATGGTATATTCAAAATTCTTCACCAACACCGTAATTCAAAAACATCAATTCTTCTTAGGTCTTCCTTGTTCATTGTCCAGCTATCACATGCATATGTGGCGATTGAAAATACCATGGCTTGGATCAGGTGCACCTTAGTTCTCAAGGTGACATCTTTGCCTTTTAACACTTAAAAGAGGTCTTTTGCAGCAGATTTGCCCGATGCAATATGTCGTTTGATTTCTCGACTGCTGCTTCCATGGGCATTGATTATGGATCCAAGTAAAATGAAATCCTTGACAACTTCAGTCTTTTATCTGTTTATCATGATATTGCTTATTGGTCCAGTTATGAGGATTTTTGTTTTCTTTATGTTTAGTTGTAACCCATAGTGAAGGCTGTGGTCTTTGATCTTCATCAGTAAGTGCTTCAAGTCCTCTTCACTTTCAGCAAGCAAGGCTGTGTCATCTGCTTATTGAAGGTTGTTAATGAGCCTTCCTCCAATCCTGATGCCATGTTCTTCTTCATATAATTCAGCTTCTTGGATTATTTGCTTATGCACTACCTCTCCATATTTATACTTTTCATAGAATCATAGAATGTTAGTGCTGGACAGGACCACTCATCCAAGTGCCCCACTTTTTTTTTTTTTCTTCAAGCCTTTAGATCTTTTAGGACTGGTAGCATGCACTTAGAAGTGGTGTGGATACCACTGTCTCCTATTGGTAGATGGGAAAGGGAGTGGTGAGAAGAAGGATGTGAAAATTTTCCCTGGATAATAAGAGAAGAGACTAACTCTTCCCACCAGGAATTCCAGTGAACTAAACCCATTGCTGTCAAATTGATTCTGACTCATAGCCACCCTATAGGACAGAATAGATCTGCTCCATAGGGTTTCCAAGGCTGTAATCTTTATAGAAGCAGACTGCCACATCTTTCTCCCACGGAGTGGCTGGTAGGTTGGAACCGCCAACCTGAGAAGAAATACAGTGGATGAAGGCCTGGTAGTGGCAACCAGCATAACCCTTTTCCAGGCTTGGAGATCTGCCAGATGCTGGTTTGCCTCTTCATTTTAGAAAGGGTGAAAACTGAGGGCCAGAGAAGCTAAGGCCTACAGTAAATTACTTCAGTAAAGGGACTAGTCCATAAGACTGTCAGTTTCATGAATGTAGGGTCTGTGCCTGAGTCCGTCCATAAGACTGTCAGTTTCATGAATGTAGGGTCTGTGACTGTCTTGTCTTATATACCTCTCTGTCTGCAGTGACCAGCAATAACTAGTAAGAGTGTAAATTTATGTTGTGTGACTTCATTACCATTATTTAAAGTGTCTTGTTCATACTCTTGATTTCCTACTTTTGTGCCTGTTTTTTCTTTGGCCTCATTGGTGCTGCTGCTGGAGGTATCTCATTGGGGGTGAAAGAAGGAGAAATAAAGACTTTATCATCTTGTTTTTTGAAAATTCCCCATACTCTGTCCTAAGATCTGGCTGGCCGTTATTATTGGCAATCTCAACATCTGAACATCAGCAATTACTAATGATGCCTGGTATCTGGGACTTACTTTCTTGTCTTGTGCACATGTTCTGAGGATTAGAATGAGGGAAGAGAAGAAGTTTCAGCATTTAAGTATGTCAGTTCCAAAGAACTAAATGGCACATACAAATGAGAATCTCATAGAACAAAACAAAGTCAGATGAGCAAAATCAACTCTTCTGGTCCAATTGGGACTACCTTTAAGAAGCTTTAAGTGGAGTTTGCCTTGAAAGTAGTAATAATTTGATTGGAAGCTTCAGGAAGAGAGGGCTGCCTTTATAGAAGAATGACTGATGCTCCTCCCAGGACCCCATGGACCTGTAAAAAGATTATCTTCCTCCTAGGTAGAGGAAGGAAACCCTGGTGGCATAGTGGTTAAGTGCTATAGCTGCTAACCAAAAGGTTGGCAGTTCAAATCCACCAGGCGCTCCTTGGAAACTCTCTGGGGCAGTTCTCCTCTGTCCTATAGGGTCGCTATGAGTCGGAATCAACTCGACGGCAACTGGTTTGGTTTGGTTTTAGTTAGGTAAAGGAAAAGGAGCCCTGGTGGTGCAGTGGTTAAAGTGCTTGGCTGCTAATCAAAAAGGTTGGCAGTTTGAACCTAACCACTGCTGCATGGGAGAAAGATGTGGCAGTCCGCTTCTGTAAAGATTTACAGCTTTGGAACCCTATAGGGCAGTTCTACTCTGTCCTATAGGGTCTCTGTGAGTTGGAATCGACTTGATGGCAGTGGGACTATGATATTAGTGTTTGGGTACATCAGAACACCTTTAATTTCTCATTTGGGTTTGCCTTTTGACAGGCTATCATCACAGATCCTTTCAAGCTTGCAGAAGAGTCTCACGATACCAAGTCCAGATGTCCCCCTGGTATTGCTGGAGGCTGCTGTGACACAAGGAAAAGCTGCTAAACCTACGGCTGCCTGGAAGACATAACCAGTCGTGGGCCGGAAGCTGAATAAATGAGTTGCATGTTTTGTTAACCTGCTTTTTCTCAAAGCACAGACCATAAGAAACAATGGCAAGAAGGCACCATATTCTTGATGACTGATAAGGACAAGTGGATTGTGTAGAAGGTATTAATTAAAGCAAATTCACAGCAAATCACCTGGGAGCTCTGGTGGCACAGTGGTTAAGAGTGATGGCTGCTAAAAGAGGGATGGCTGCTAACCAAAAGGCCTGTAGTTCAAATCCACCAGCTGCTTCTTGGAAACCCTATGGAGCAGTTCTGCTTTGTCCTGTAGGGTCGCTATGAGTTGGAACCAACTAGACGGCACCTAACAACAACAGCAAATCACCAAAATAAAGACTGGTTGAGCAGAGTTTTTCTATTTTGTAACTAATTCAAAGATCTGGTGCCACTTAGTGGTCAGAAGTTGAACTGAGAGGCAGACTTAACACCTGGTCAATGGCAAGAAAGGCTTTAGAAATTAAAAGCTGGCAGAGGGTCTCAGAAAAAATAATCTTCCTTTTGACCTGCATAGTACATTTTGGATTTGTTGCCACGTTGTCTCATTAAACAAAGTTCCTACTAAAATAATGCTAAACATGGTAAAAGATTGCCAAATCAAATGAGTAGGTGTGCAACTGGTCTTTTAAACCAAGCTTTTATTTATTTATTTATTTTGCAACTGAATGAAGAAAACCAATGAGTAATAAATTTCCTTGACCTCAGTTCACACTTATAACTGGAAATAGTGACCATCTATAGTAAATTCCAACTGGATCAGGAAGAGAATTTGATAATTTTTTAAAGGAGAGCTAGGAGATATAAAAATGGTGGGTTTTCTTTTTCTTTACAAAAGATCCTGGTTAAACTCTTAGGAAAGTGTTAGACTCAGTTCGAGGTTCCATAGTTGAAGATAGAGGAATATTTTAAGGACGATTAAATTAACTAGACATTAAGAACACCGAGGAAAGGTTCAAGGATGAGTAAATAAATTCAAGTCCAGTTGTACTTGAGGATCTTGTGGGGGGACACTAGTTTTTCAATATCAGGCTTCAAGCCTCGAAAGGTTTTAATAAGAACTTGTGAACCAGTTCTGAACTCAGTGCAAAAGGAACAAGGGGAAGCAGGCAAGCCTGTGGGATTTTGATTAGAGGAAAGATAATTTTTAGGCCTTGTAAAACACTGGAATGGATTCTATAGGACAGACTCCTCTTTTTAAAGAAAGTTGTTAAAAAATGGAGAAATTCTCTGATTTCTGAGTGGGTTCAGCTGTAGACCCTGACTTACTACTACAGACAGGAAAGGACTAGGTGATATTTTTTAAGCCCTTTTCATCTCTGTGACCTTGATTCTAAACAGTGCTTTCTTAGTTCTAGAGTTCAATATCTATTTACCCAGCATATCCTATGTTAGTGACAGCATTAGTTAGAATGGTACAATTGGGATTAAGCATACTTCACTATCCAAGAGCCCAAGATGGCCCTACTAGGAAAGAGACCCATTGCTGTCTAGTCAGTTCTGACTCATAGCAACTCTACAGGACAGTAGAACTGCCCCAAAGGGTTTCCAAGGCTGTAATCTTATGCAAACAGACTGCCACATCTTTCTCGTGAGGAGCGACTGGTGGGTTCAAACGGCCGATCTTTTGGTTTGCAGCCGAGCGCTTGCCACTATGCAGCCAGGCCTCCTACCAGGGGACAGAGGGTTTTCTGGTTATTTGCTTTACTAGGCTTTTCTAAACAGGAGGAGGAGGCATTGGCCTTTCACTTGTCATTCTGAACTTTCACTTCCCCAAAAAGATGCAGAGTTATGAGACTGGGCTGGAATATGGAAATTCACATTGTTCTTTTCCTAAGAATAACATACTTTATGCATGATTTCCCAACTGAAGTATACATTTTAAGAGTCATATTTAACCTAGAAGCTATAAAAATTTGTATTAGGTAATATAAAATTAAAGCAGATATGTTTTGTCAGGAAAATGCTATACACGGTTATATAAATGTTCAGAATAGGTGAAATGGAAAATCAGGAATGTACAAACCCTTAGATGAGAGTATTCTCCTTTAAGTCTGAGAGGCAGTATGGAATGACGCTGAAGAGCAAAAATCCGGATGCTAAACTTCATAGTTTTTTTTCCCCTCAACTGTGCCAAGCATTTTGGCCTTGAGAAAATTATTCAACATTACTGTGCCTTTGCTTCCTCATTTGTATGAAGTTCTTTGAAAGCGTGCCTGGCACATGGTTTAGATCATTAGTTTAGATCTATACGGTTGCTAAGGAGCCCTGGTGGCATGGTGGTTAAGTGCTTGGCTGCTAACTGAAAGGTCAGTGGTTTGAACCCACCAGCCACTCCGTGGGAGAAAGATGTGGCAGTCTGCTTCTGTAAAGATTACAGCCTTGGAAACTCTATGGGACAGTTCTACCCTGTCCTACAGGGTCGCTATGAATCAGAATTGACTTGACGGCAGTGGTTATATGGTTGCAGCCAGTATGTAATGTCGGGACCGGCTGAAGACCAATGCTTCTTTTGCTGCCAGAGCAGAGTTTAAGGAAGCTACCTGTAGCTCTTTTGACAGTAGGCAATGTTCCCCCCAACATTTTACTATGATAATTTTCAAATATACAGAAGACTTTAAAGAACTGTAGCCAATACTCATATACCAAAACCAAAATCATTGCTGTCGAATAGATTCCAACTTATGGTGACCCCTTGTGTTGCAGAGTAGAACTGCACTCCATAGGGTTTTCAAGGCTATAAGCTTTCAGAAGTAGATCTCCAGGCCTTTCTTCTGAGGTACTCTGGGAGGGTTCAAACTGCTAACCTTTTGGTTAGTAGTGAAGCACTTAACTGTGCCATCTAGGAACTAATACTCATACGTACTACCTAGATTCTACAATTGTTAACCTTATCCAATCATTTTATACATTTAAACATTATTCTTACTAACAGCAGAGTCACAGAAACATGGGCCTAATTCTTCACTAGCCACAAACTTTTTTCAAAAGATACTGGACTTAAAGAATTTAAGGATCAGATTTTCTCTTAGTTGACTATTGTATCAAACGCAATATTTTCAGTCCTTCATTATCATAGGAGAAGGATTCATTAAAAAATCATGGCACCCTGCAGAGACTTTCCATTTACCTACTGGGGGAGGCCTGCACTAGCCTGAATAGGTGCCCCCCACCCTGAGCCATGCATAGCTGAAAAGGGCATGGCTCTGTGCCAAGACAGCAGCAGAACCTGCTCCTTTGGTTGATTCTTGGCCTTTCCTTGGATGGCTCCAAGGAAGCAGCCAAGAAAGTTACTAATCCTGCCTTATTAGGTTGGAAATTTAACTAATCTGGCAAGGAATGTGAACCTATCCATCCCTTCTTTCATTCATTCACTAAATATTTATTAAGTACTTACTATGTGCCAGGCACTGCCCTAGGCACTGATTGCTAACAATATTATGAGCCCTGTGGGCCAACAGGAGAAAAATAACTGAGCCTGTTTTCTAC
The DNA here is from genome assembly GCF_000243295.1 of Trichechus manatus latirostris. NCBI lineage: Eukaryota > Metazoa > Chordata > Mammalia > Sirenia > Trichechidae > Trichechus > Trichechus manatus. The sequence continues at coordinate 29,470,833 of NW_004443943.1, forward strand.
ACTTTGTTGGCACCTGTCCTAACTTCTGTGATCTGCCAAGTTTCTTCAACCCCGCACCACTATTTGGATCCTAACAAGGGTCCTTTTGTAGACCCTGCCCTAAGAGTCAGTAGAGGGAGGTCTCACTGCATTAAAAATGAACTCTTTTGCAAAAGTGAAGCTGGAATTGTATAATCCTAATAATAACTTATGGCTTGAGCTTTACTGCTTCATTCCAGTCTCTATTCAACTGCTGATTCTGCGATTCCTGTAAGCACAGTTCGCACTGAGGTTAATGGGAGTGTTATGTGAATGTAAGTTTTGTACTTAATCTTCTCCTGCTGTGTGAGCCTTGCTTGTCTTGGACTGACAACGGTACCAATCCCCTTCCCCAATGGGAACACACTAGCCCCTCCTTTCATGTAGCAGGGCCATGCTGCCGTGCTATGCTCCAGGTGAGGGGAAAGTCAATTGGGAACAAAAATGTCCTGCCCTAATACCACTCCATTGCCTCATATAATACCACACTGTCTCATATACATTGTTCAAAAGCCAGAGGCATTAACAAAGAAGAATGGCAAATTGATGACGTTCCAGCCCCAGTGCAAGCCATACTTGGTTCTGCTAACTTTTTGACTAGACCTAAAGCCATTAACCTTCTCATTGGAGGAATGAAGAGTGAAGCAGGAGACAGAAAACAGGTAATCTTTCTGGAGTGACTTGGCTGCCGAACTAGTTATTTGTCCGTAGGAAAATCATTTGTCCTCTTTGGTTTTATTTATGTGATGGATTACACTGATTGTTTTTCTAATGTTGAACCATCCCTGCATACCTGGTATGAATCCCACTTGGTCATGGGGAATTATTTTTTTGATATGTTGTTGAATTCTATTGGCTGGAATTTTGTTGAGGATTTTTGCGACTATGTTCATGAGGGATATTGCCTGTAATTTTTTTTGTGGTATCTTTACCTAGTTTTGGTAACAGGGTTATGCTGGCTTCATAGAATGAGTCTGGGAGTATTCCATCCTTTTCTATGCTCTGAAATACCTTTAGTAGTAGTGGCGTTAACTCTACTCTGAAGGTTTGGTACAATTCTCCAGTGAAACCATCAGGCACAGGGCTTTTTTTTGTTTGGAGTTTTTTTTACTACCTTTTCAATCTCTTCTTTTGTTATAGGTTTATTTAGTTGTTCTACCTCTGTTGTGTTAGTTTAGGTAGGTAGTGTGTTTCTAGAAATTTGTCCATTTCCTAGAGGTTTTCAAATTTGCCAGGGTGCAATTTTTCATAGTATTCTGTTACGATTCTTTTAATTTCAGTTGGGTCTGTTGTGATATCACCCATCTCATTTCTTATTCAGGTTATTTGCTTCCTCTCCTGTTTTTCTTTTGTCATTTTGGCCAGTGGTTTATCAATTTTGTTGATCTTTTCAAAGAACCAGCTCTTGGTCTTGTTAACTCTTTCAATCATTTTCTATTTCATTTAATTCTGCTGTAATTTTTATTATTTGCTTTCTTCTGGTGCCTGAGGGCTTCTTTTGCTGCTGTCTGTTTGTTTGAGTTGTAGGGTTAATGTTTTGATTTTGGCCCTTTCTTCCTTTTGGATGTGTGCATTTATTGCTATAAATTACATTTGTCCTCTTTGGGATTCACTTTCCCCATCTGTAAATGAGGGGGCTGAACTTGGTATACTCGGTTCTCTTCCAGGTTTAGAAACAGATGTATGGTCCAGATCCTGTGGAGGTCACACTATTTATAAAATTGTTTTAATTAGTTGCCTGCATTTATAAATTGGAAGATTCACATAAAGTATGAATTTCTGGAAATGCTGGCAACACTAGGCCTGCACTTCTGCACAGCTGTGGTGTCCAGAACTGAGTAATGGCTTTCCCTTTAGGCAGGGCATGGCCCTTTGGACAGTTTGTCACTGTCCCTAGCTTCCTACCCAGCCAACTTCATTGGCCCCTTTAAGCTTTGAGTTTGTGTCTCCTGATTTAGGGCTAGAGTTAGCACAATTTCATCAAAGTTACAAGTGAGGTTTTTTTCCATTGTAGATCAAATAATGGCAGGTCTACGCCTAATCTATGCCTCTGACTTCTATATTTAATTCATTACAAGCAGTAGCCAAGAAGGGCACGTGGAACTTTGCAGCAATGCACACAGGAGGGAACCAAAGAGTGCTGGAGATGCTTATGGTAATTTGACATATAACTCAGAGCCTAATTGTGTTAGGTCAGGCGGGCTGGACAGTTTATTCTCTGTTGCCAGAGTTGACAAGCTTCCATCACATAATTATCTTTGTGAATATTGAATGAACATCCTCTGGAAGCAAAGCCCTCAAATGTCAGGATGCCAGGGAGGAAAGGTTTGCACAGCAGGTGCAGAAGGCCTTGGGTAGCTTCTAGGCCTAGTAGTTAATCTTTTATTAACTGTTCTTCTTTCTCTTTCTTATTAACCTTATTATTCCTTTCAGCTGAATCTAACTAAGGAAATTCTGTGAAGAACATACTTTTATTTTTGCTTTTAAATAAGGCTGCAGGAGCCCATGAAGCTGATGCAACCCTTTAAAAATGGTGGTTTCTCACAGTAGTGAGGAAGAGTCACTGCTTTTGTGGATATAAACCATGCCAAATATCCTAAGTTGTTTCTTTACTGAAAATAACTCCTTTACACCTCCCTCACAATGCTGATTTTTCTAAATTTGTAGAAGAGAAAACTGAGGCTGACTATGTTTAAATGATGTGCACAGCAGGGTTACAGTCTAGTAAGTGTTAGAACCAAGACTGGAACTAGGTCTTTGACTCCTGTACTGTTACATGGTTTGTCCTTGCTCTCCTGGGATAGTTAGGGAATTTCTAAATTTAAAAATATAGCAATTAAAAAGGGAAATGATTACTATAAAAGAATAGTGCCTAAATACAGAGTAGAGGGAGAGGGGTGTGATCTAGAAGGACTATATGGGGGGTTGTTGATGAGGGGGTGGTTCCATTTATCATAAATTATGATAAAGTGAACATAATCTTTGCCTGGGACTGTGCTTATTTAAGCTTGGTGTCCTGGCTTAATTATTATTATTATTATTTTAAATTGTGCTTGAAGTGAAAGTTTACAATTCAGGTCAGTTTATACACACATTGCTATGCCCTAGTTGCTCTCCCTGTACTGTGTCAGCACACTCCTCCTTTCCACCTCAGATTTTCCCTGTCCATTCAACCAGCTCCTGACCCTCTCTGCCTTCTCATCTCGCCTCCGGACAGGAGCCACCCATTTAGTCTCATGTATCTACTTGAGCTAAGAAGCACACTCCTCCTGAGTATCACTTTATGTCCCATAGTCCCGTCTAATCTTTGTCTGAAGAGTTGGCCTCAGGAATGGTTTCAGCTCTGGGCCAACAGAGAGTCCAGGGGCCATGTCTTCCGGGGTGCCTCCAGTGTCAAACCATTAAGTCTGGTCTTTTTGCTAGAATTTTAGTTCTGCACCCCACTTTTCTCCTGCTCCGTCAGGGACTCTCTGTTGTGTTCCCTGTCAGGGTGGTCATTGGGGGTAGCCAGGCACCATCGAGTTCTTCTGGTCTCAGGCTGATGGAGTCTTTGGTTTATGTGGCCCTTTCTGTCTCTTGGGCTAGTATTTTCCTTGTGTCTTTGGTGTTCTTTGTTCTCCTTTGCTCCAGGTGGGTTGGGACCAATTGATGCATCTTAGATGGCCACTCACTATCTTTTAAGACCCCAGACACCACCAACCAAAGTGGGATGCAGAACATTGTCTTAATAAACTTTGTTATGCCAATTGACCTAGATGTCCCCTGAAACCATGGTCCTCACACCCCTGCCTCTGCTACTCTGTTCCTTGAAGTGTTTTGTTGTATTCAGGAAACTTCTTAGCTTTTGGTTTAGTCCAGTTGTGCTGACTTCCCCTGTACTGTGTGTTGTCCTGCCCTTCACCTAATTGTTGTCTACTATCTAGTTAATGAATACGCCTCTCCCTCCCTTCCCACCCTTGTAACCATCGAAGAATGTTTTCTTCTCTGTTTAAATCTTTTCTTGAGTTCTTATAATAGTGATCTTATACAGTATTTGTCCTTCTGGGACTGACTAAATTCACTCAGCATAATGCCTTCCAGATTCCTCCATGTTATAAGATGTTTCACGGCTTCATCATGCTTCTTTATCATTGCATAGTATGCCATTATGCGAATATACCATAATTTGTTTATCCATTTGTCTGTTGATGGGCACCTAGGTTATTTCCATCTTTTTTGCTACTGTGAACAGTGCTGCAGTGAACATGGGTGTGCATATATCTACTCGTGTGATGGCTCTTATTTCTCTAGGATATATTCCAAGGAGCAGGATTGCTGAATCGTATGGTACTTCTATTTCTAGCTTTTTAAGGAAGTGCCAAATGGATTTCCAAAGTGGATGTACCATTTTATATTCGCACTAACAGTGTATAAGTGTTCCAGTCTCTCCACAACCTCTCCAACATTTTATTATTTTGTGTTTTTTGGATTAATGCTAGCCTTGATGGGGTGAGATGGTATCTCATTGTAATTTTGATTTGCATTTTTCTAATGGGTAATGATCGTGAGCATTTCCTCATGTGTCTGTTAGTCACCTGAATGTCTTCTTTGGTGAAGTGCCTGTTCATATCCTTTGCCCATTTCTTAATTGGGTTGTCTTTTTGTTGTTGAGGTTTTCCGGGTATCTTGTAGATTTTAGAGATTAGATGCTAATCAGATACCTCGTAGCCAAAAATGTTTTCTCAGTCTGTAGGTTGTCTTTTGACTCTTGGTGAAGTCTTTTGATGAGCATAAGTGTTTGATTTTTAGGAGCTCCCATTTATCTAGTTTCTCTTCTGGTGTTTGTGCATTGTTATTAATGGTTTGTATTCTGTTTATGCCATGTATTAGGACTCCTAGTGTTGTCCCTATTTTTTCTTCCATGATCTTTATCGTTTTAGATTTTATATTTAGGTCTTTGATCCATTTTGAGTTAGTCCTTGTGCATGGTGTAAGGTATGGGTCTTGTTTCAGTTTTTTGCAGATGGATATCCAGTTATGCTAGCATCATTTGTTAAAGAGACTGTCTTTTCCCCAGTTAATGGACTTTGGCCCTTTGTCAAATATCAGCTGCTCATAGGTGGATGGATTTACATCTGGATTCTCAATTCTGTTCCAGTGGTCTATGTATCTGTTGTTGTACCAGTACTAGGCTGTTTTGACTATCTTGGTGGTATAATAGGTTCTAAAATCAGGTAGCATGAGGCCTCCCGCTTTGTTCTTTTTCTTCGGTAATGCTTTACTTATCTGGGGCCTCTTCCCTGGCTTAATTATTAATAGTACCCTTTTTCACTCTCAAAGGGTTCTGTTTGGGATGATGCATTATATGGTCAACTATTATACTGTGCATGTATGCATTTTTATGTATCTTGAAATGATGAAGTAAAAGAGCTGAACAGAAGTTTTCACAGGGTGGCTCAAGAAGACAAAGTAAAGTATTATAAGGAAATATGCAAAGACCTGGAATTAGAAAACAAAAAGGGAAGAACATGCTTGGCATTTCTCAAGCTGAAAGAACTGAAGAAAAAAATGAAGCTTTGAGTTGCAATATTGAAGGATTCTACAGGGAAAACATTAAACAACGCAGGAAGCATCAAAAGAAGATGGAAGGAATACACAGAGTTACTGTACCAAAAAGAATAGGTTGACGTTCAACCATTTCAGGAGGTAGCATGTGATCAAGAACCAATGGTACTGAAGGAAGAAGTCCAAGCTGCACTGAAGGCATTGGCAAAAATCAAGGCTCCAGGAATTGATGGAATACCAATTGAGATGTTTCAACAAATGGATGCAGCGCTGGAGGTGCTCACTTGTCTATGCCAAGAAATCTGGAAGCAGTAATCTGGCCAATCGACTGGAAGAAATCCATATTTGTACCCATTCCAAAGAAGGGTGATCCAACAGAATGCGGATGTTGAACTATATCGTTAATATTACACACAAGTAAAATTTTGCTGAAGAGAGAGAAAATGTTGGAACTGCCCTGAATAATAGTAGATGCCAGTGTTGATCAAACCCACTTCTCTAAACTGCCTGGATTGCATCCTAATCCTTGAAATTAGTCTGTCAGGATATTCAAATCTTCTGGTCGGAACAAAAACAAAAACAATGCTGGTTGATAAACGATGTTGAAGATTTTTACGGCAGAATCACAAACATCACTGTTACAGTGCTTTCTAATAACATCTATAGGAAAAGTCAGATGCTCTAGCTTTCTTTTTGTAATGGAAACTCTTACCCCTATAAATCCTCCAAGCTCCTACAGATGTTTCCAGAAATCTCTGTTGCAACAACGTGTGATCAGAACCAAGTTACAGGGATGAAGATAATTGTTATTTTGGAAAATATATGCTTCTTCATCTCTTGCAAGGAGAAAGTTTCACCTAAATGCTTAAGACTGCTTAGAAGATACATTTTAAGAGGTGCACTAATTAGGTAGTTAATTTATAGAAAAATTGCCTGATTAGCATCTGAACACATTTTCAGCTCAGGCAATTTATTTATATGTAAGTACACATACATTTTTAAATGCAGCTCCCCTAACAGCTACTTATTCTATTTTGTGAAGGGATTATATTTTTTTGATAAAGGAAGATCTCGGTTAAATATATTTTGTGAACCCTTGTTGAGGCATATTAAAAGATACCAATATTACTGTACAGTTAATTTTTTTTTTTTGCTGAAGATCATTCAAAAGCAGTTGCAGCAGTACATCGACAGGGAACTGCCGGAAATTCAAGCCGGATTCAGAAGAGGACATGGAACAAGGGATATCATTGCTGATGTCAGACAGATTTTGCTGAAAGCAGAGAATACCAGAAAGATGTTTACCTGTGTTTGGTTAACTGTGCAGAGGCATTTGGGAATTCCAGAACACTTAACTGTATTCATGAGGAACCTGTACATAAACCAAGAGGCAGTCATTCGAATAGAACAAGGGGATAGTATGTGGTTTGAAGTCAGGTAGGTTGTGCGTCAGGGTTGTATCCTTTCACCATACTAATTCAATCTGTATGCTGATCAAATAATTCAAGAAACTGGACTATATGAAGAAGAATATGGCATCAGGATTGGTGGAAGACTCATTAACAACCTGTGATACGCAGATAACACAACTTTGTTTGTTGAAAGCACAGAGGACTTGAAGCACTTACTGATGAAGATCAAAGTCTACAGCCTACATATGGATTACACCTCAACATAGAGAGAACAAAAATCCTCACAACTGGACCAATAAGCAACATCATGATACACAGAGAAAAGATCAAAGTTGTAAAGGATTTCATTTTACTTGGATCCATAATCAACGCCCATGGAAGCAGCAGTCAAGAAATCAAATGACATATTGCATTGGGCAAATCTGCTGCAAAAGACCTCTTTAAGGTGTTAAAAAGCAAAGATGTCACTTTAAGGACTAAGGTGTGCCTGACCCAAGCCATGATCTTTTCAATCATCTCTTAAGCATGAGAAAGCTGGACAATGAATAAGGAAGACCGAAGAAGAATTGATGTCTTTGAATTATGGTGTTGGTGAAGAATATTGTATATACCATGGACTGCAAGAAGAACAAACAAATCTGCCTCGGAAGGAGTACAGCCAGAATGCTCCTTAGAAGCAGGGATGCCAAGACCTCGTCTCACACACTTTGGACATGTTATCGGGAGGGACCAATTCCTGGAGAGGGGCATCATGCTTGCTAAAGTAGAGGGTAAGTGAAAAAGAGGAAGACCCTCAACGAGATGGACTGACACAGGGTTGCAACAGTGGGCTCAAGCATAACAGCAACTGTGAGGATGGTACAGGACTGGGTAGTGTTTCGTCCTGTTGTACATAGGGTCACTGTGAGTCAGAACCAACTCGACCAAACCTAACAAAAATGTATGTTTATTATAGGTCAAAGTTTTTGAAAGTTTAAAAATATCTATCAGTAGGTGACCTATAAACAGGAGTCCAGGCCAACCTGGGAAACCTGATGTTTGCTCTAAGATTCACAATTACTACAGAGACTACAGCAGCAGCAGCAGCTATGGTCCACCTGTGGATTTCTTAAACAGAAGGTGTGGTGTCCTATCTTGGTTTTCTGGGAGTTCCTGTGGCAATGAATAGTTATCTGTTTCTTTGTCCTACATGTGCCTAGAGAAGTGGTGTATCCCTTAGTCCTAATTGTGAAGGTCAGTCCAGATGATACATGAGAAAGTGCTTGGCCATCTGTGAAGGCTTGTGTCTACTTTGAGTAGCAGGAGTTCTCTTAACCCCTTAATCAGCAGGGCCCAGCATCACTGCACTGGTATCTGTCAGGTTAATCTTCCTATAATACAGTTCTTCCATTTAAAACTTTTTATAGGTCCTGGCTGCCTACAGAACGAACCCTGGTGTCACAGTGGTTAAGTGCTAGGCTGCTAAGCAAAAGGTGGGTGGTTTGAACTCACCAGCTGCTCTATGGGAGAAAGATGTGACAGTCTGCTTCTGTAATGATTACAGCCTTGGAAACCCTATGGGGCAGTTCTACTCTGTCCTATAGGGTCACTACAAGTTGGAATCAACTCAATGGCAATGGGTAGGGGTGACTACAGAATGAAATCTAAACTCTTAAACTTGGCATTCAAGGCCCAGCACAAACTGACCCCAACCAACTTTCTGACATTATTCCTGCTGTTCTTCTTTGTAGGCCAGAGAGCCAAATTCAGCTACATTTTGTTTCAAAAATGCTGCTCCCTTTCCAGCCTCACCTCACACTTTTCTTTCCGTTAGAGTATTTTTTTCCTTTTCCCTCTCAGTCCCTTCTGGACTAGCTCTTCGTAAAAATGGCATGGGGGCAGTGTTTGACCTCCTCCAACTTCACAAGGGGGAAGGAGAACCAAGACCAGCAGCACAAGGCTGACTCCCATGAGATGGAGGTCAGACAAGCCTGCTCTCTTGGTTATCTCTACAAATTCTGACACCATTTGTTCTTTCCACACACTGGCCACACAGAACTCACAAACCATACTTACAACCATGGGGCTTATTAGGGAAGCAACAGTTACAATTCAGGCTCAAGAACACTCAGGATATAGTTCTTCCATCAGCCTCTCCCCAGCTGTGCTCACAGACACGCTTCTCCCTGGCCCTGAGTCTCTGCCCAAAGGCGCTCAGCTTTCTCTCTTCATGGGCTGGGAAGCCCACCACACCGTCTCCTGCTGCCAGGTCTCGCCTTCCTTGGTGGTGGTAGGCTCCTCCTCTGCTCTGGAATTGGCTCTCTTTTAAGGCAAAACTGACCAATCCCCTTGGTAGGCCACAATTACCCTATCACACAATCACCTGGATGGGAGTTACAAGACCATGGCTAGAAACACAACACACAAAAGTAATTAATCACACCACACTCTTATATCTGCTTATCTAAAACCTACCTAATCTCCTTGTTACTAAGTTTCTGAGGTAACCTCTGATTCAAGAATGTAGCTTCACCATACCCAGCACACTGTCTGGAACTTACTACATACACAATATATTTAAGTTGAATAAATGAATAAATAAAAGAAGGGGGGAGAAAAGAAATGGGGTGGGAAATAAAACACAAAACTTGTATTTAAAATTTAAAGAGGAAACAGTTAATGTGGCGTTAATAAATGGGGAGAAATCTTCAGTTTAGTGATTTTTAAAAATAAAACAAATACAATAGATATCTCAGAGGAACTAAAAATAGGAGCAGAATTTTTTCCACTGGGATCTGACGTTGTTTTTCTATGCATGGGGATTATTGGAATAGAATTTTTAGCTCCAGTTTCAGAGGATGTGGAAACAAGACTTAGGGAATGAACTCAGCTGGTATGGGAAACCTGGTATTTTTACGACTAGAGTAAACCAAAAAAAAAAAAAAAAAAAAAAAACCAAACCTGTTGCAGTCGAGTGGATTCCGTCTCCTAGCAACCCTATAGGACAGAATAGAACTGCCCCATAGAGTTTCCAAGGAGCGCCTGGTGGATTTGAACTGCCAACCTTTTGGTTAGCGCAAAATGCTTAACTACTGTCACCAGGGTTTCCGTGACTAGAGTAGTAATCAATAAACTAGAGCACTGGTGCCAGATGTATGCAGGTTTGAAATCTAAGGGAGAACTCAGAATTGGACATTCAGGATCTGTTCTTTGTCCTGCAGTTCCATCCTCTTGTCAGAGTCTTCCTTATCTCCCTCCTCTTGATCACTCTCCCAAATGTGGTTTTTAAATTTTGATTTTTGAATAGGCAATATTTACGTGGTTCAAAATTTAAAAGCTATGGAAGTGAAAGGTTTTCCCTATAGTCATGACCTGTGTTGAGTGTTATTTATAGTCACAGTGATCAGAAGCTTTCTTATGCCTTTGTTCAAGGCTGAGATGGAAGCTGGGATGGAGAGGAAGAGACAGAACAAACATTCTATAAGATTTGAGAAAATGCCACAGCTCCAGTGCCTGGCACACAGTAGGCTTTTAGCTGCAGAAACATTCTTCTCTGACTAGTGGAGAAGGACCAAGGAGGAAGGGGAGGGAAGGAGTGGGTGACAGCTAGTGCTCAGGAGACCCGTTAGGGCCTTGCCTTTGGAGATTAGGAAAAGCCAGTCCTGGGGAGAAGAGTGCCAGGATGTGAGATGCTCTCGAGCTCCCAAGGCCAGGCCTCGGTGGGATAGAGCACCTTCAGGGAGAAGGAGGAAACTGGGTGTCCCTGCAGAGCTGAAAAGGGGAAGAGGCGACCCGTAATGGGCTGGTGGAGAACGCCAGAGGGGCACTGGGGAAGGGCAGCCCACTGGGTGGCTCCCCTCTCATTACTTCCCATTCAAGCATCTGAGGGCCCAAGACTCGGAATTCTCTGGAAGGGTGGCACCCAGGGAGCATGGGCCCTTATCAAGGGAGGAAGTTTTCTTCACAACTATGTCAAAAAGCCACATTTTTCTTTCTTTCCCAGTAACTGTGTCCAGAAAATATCTAGAAAAGGAAGAAAATGGGAGAGCCCAAAACAAAAAGCCCTAAAAGTTCTCTAAAGGAGGTAAATGGCATCACTGGCTTTGTTTTATTTTTTTGCTAACTGTTGTGACAAATACTCTTTTTAGCTAAAAGTTCTATATATTTAAACAAGTGGGCAGTGTTGCTTCTGAGAAATCCCTCTCAGGGCAAATAGATTTGATTCTTCGCAAAATTTGGGTAACTCCAGCATTTGCTTAATTCCTGTTTTTCCTCAAAGACCTTGTGCTTTGGTGTGATTAAAATTTCACTCAGCTTGCTTACTTTGGACCCATCATCAGGAAAGACCAATCATTAGAAAAGGACATCATGGTTGGTAAAGCAGAGGGTCAGAAAAAATGGGGAACCCTCAGTGAGATGGATTGACACAACAGCTGAAACAATGGATTCAAACATACTAACAATTATGAAGATGGCATAGGACGAAGCAATGTTTCATTCTATTATACATAAGGTAGCTATGAGTCGGAGCCGACTTGATGGCATCTAATAACAACAACATTGAAGCAATTACTTTTGAATACTTTTCTACGACTAGGTAATTTTCTGGGAAAAAAAATCTCTATAAACTCAGAGCTTTATGTTGAAAAACAAATGTGTAGACAGCCATTTGGTGTTTTACCTGTAATCTTTAAAAGAAAGTCTTCTAGAGACTTTTTGCTCTAGATGTAGTACCTTCCCAAGTCCCTGAAACTGCATACTTAGGAGCTTATGCTTTGTAGATGAGAGAATTTAACAGTCACCCTTCCCCTTTGGAGTGTCCAGTAAAGGACTCTGGCAAGAGAGGGTTAGGTAGGGAAGGCATTTACTAGGTTTGGACTTTATCGAAATGACTTGCTCAAGTTGAGACAAAGTCAGGACCTAACTAGGATTAGACATCTGCAGCAACCATTCAGCACTCTCTATTCATGGAGGCAAAATATGGGCAGAATTCAGGGTTTTGTTGACCACCCCCTCCCCCACCAGGATTTCAAGAGATCCTTAGACGTATGTGTGGATTTTGCCTTCTGTTCATACAGATAGACAGGTTGGGAAGCCCCCAGAAGTCACCATAGCCTCTATCAGCAGCCCCTTATGAAACAGGAAACATGAAGATCTGTCTAGGCATCTAGATTGCTCTGTGTGTCTTGGGTGTACATGAAGAATATGACCTCTCCCCAGGATAAACATTATTCAGTCATTCCTTGTGTAAGTTCAGCTTGGTTTATTTTATATTGTAAATTGGCTTGGCAGGTCCCTGCGACATTTTTATTATGAAGTCCTGAATTTCTAACTTGCTTCTAAATTGCTGAATGCCACACTTCCCTGACTGTTCTTTCTCTGAAATGCACAGGAAATGTCTGTAGGTTTGGCAAGCTCTTCCCCCCCCCCCCCCCCCCTTCTCCATACTCCTATTCTGAAAGTGTTCATTCAGCATTTGAGAGCCTTGAATCATCCTCCCTCTTGGCTCCCTTAAACACACTTGTCCTCACTCTAAAGAAGGTAAAATGGTTTCATTTCCAATCAGCTGACTTAGGACCATGTCTATCTTTAACCTTTGTCAGATGTTCCTAAATATCCCATCTTTTTTCCCCTAAACTTCAATAATGCCACTCTTACAAACATGTGCCAAGTCTGTGAATCAGGTTTTCTTCATCTGAACTTCTTTTTCAAACATAGTAGTATGAAAATTAGGGATGGCAGAAGCAAGGCTAGAAACTGAAGGGAAATTATTTGAAATAATTGGAACATAAATTCTTTCATTTCTTTAATGTTGACCAATATTGTTTTGAATGCCTACCATTGTTCTAGGCCCTGGTGATACAGCAGTGAACAAGACAACATCTTTGTCCTCAGGGAGTTTATGTTCTAGTGGAAGGAGACAGACAATAAACCAAATTAATAATTTATATAGTATATTAGAAAGTGATCTTTGCTTTGAAGATAAAAAAGCAGACACGGAGTATAGGGAGTATAGCTTGCAAGCTTAAAATAAGATGGCTTTAGAGTAAAGGAGGTGAACTAGCAGGCTATGTTGCCATCTGGGGGAAGAGACTTCCAGGCATAGAAAACAAACAGCAAGTGCAAAGGCATCCCCGGAGTGATTGAGAAACAGCTGGAAGAGCATGTTTGGAGCAGCAGGTGATGAGGTGAGAGAAGTAAGAGGAGGGAGCAGACCCTTAGGACCTTGTCCGATACTGTAGGTACTCTAGCTTTTACTGTGATGACGTGCGAAGCCACTGGACGGTTTCAAACACAGGAGCGAAAGGATGTCATTTAACAAGACCACCCTGGATGCTGGATCGAGGAGAGTACCGGGCAGGTGTAGAAGAGGAGAGGCCACTGCAATCATCCCTACCAGAAATTAATCAGAAATGTTTGTTTACAAAAAGGGAAGAAAATGTTCTTGCAGAATATTAAAAAAAAACAAGAACAAAAACAGGGAGTGATTATTTTTTGGATGTTTACGTTGGGAGAAAAAGATCAATTTGGCAGCTACTCTGCTGCTGTGTCTCCCCCAGACGCAGTGGGCCTGGGAGTCACGGGGAGCTAGGTCTTCGTTGTTTTTTCCAGAGGGAACTATGAACCTTAGCAAGGTTTGGTCATTGTGACTGAAAGGCGCCTTTATGGGCTGCCTTGAGATGTCTGTCCCTTCTCATTTCCCAAACTTGCCAGGGTGCTTATTAAAAATAGATTTCTGGCCCTTTCCCCTTTAGTAAGTATGGGATGGGATCCAGGGAATATGTACTTTTATCAGGAATGAGGTGATTCTTATGACTAGGAAGTTTGGGAAACTGCCCCACTCTTAACTTCCCAGTCCTTTTGGGGTTTGCGTTGGACCTGGAAAGCTTTGCTGGGCGCCCGTACCGCCGGCAGGTGGCCCCACTTGACCGCGAGCGGCGGAACTCGCGCGTCCAGGCAGGGGGAAGAAAGGCGCGAGCAGAGCCGGTCCGCCGCGGTGCAAGGGCCACCGGACTGCCGCATATCCCGGGAGGAGCTGCATACACAGATGGTGGAAGGGGGCGCGCAGGGTCGCGGCCGGTGCCCTGGCTTAATTTGGGACTTACGTGCGCCTTAAACGGTCCCTAGTGAAATCAGCTTCTCGGGCACCGGGGGCAGGAAGGCGCATCCGCTCTGCACCGGCAGTAAGTATTGGGTGGCCAGCAACGGGGTGCAGCGAGAAAGCGCGACCTCGCACAGCAGGGCATCAGTCCCACCAGGCCTGCAGCAGGCGCGAGGATCTACTACTGGGTCTCCTCAGAGAGCGCCAGCCCGGTTGACGGCTTCTTTTCATTGGCAACTGGACCAGAGGCCCCGCCCCCTTTCTACAGCTCTAATTTCTGACTGGCTATCGGGCTCTGACTGGCCACACCTCCTCCCCTCGCACATACACAAGAGTCACGCGCCTTTCAGTTGGAAACTTGGCGTGCTGAGGGGGACTGTGGCAACTCATTTCCCCACCCACTTACCTTGCCATTGGTCCGCGGCGCCACTCACGGCCACGCCCCCATTCCTGCCCCCTGGCTGGGTGGGCGGGCACCCGCTCGTGATTGGCTCGCGGGCCTGCCTTTCGTGGAAGCGGCTGGTCCTCCTCTCCCTCCCTCTCCCCCTCCCACGAACCTAGGGGTTCCTCAGCTGGCCGAGGCCGAGTCAGTCTCAGTCAGGGAGGCGGACCGCTGAGCACTGGGTGCGGACGCTCCATTGCAGTCTCGCCCAGGGCCCGGTGTCTGCGCTCGCGCCGCCGGGTGGGAAGGATGAAGCCGCAGCTGGAGCAGCCACCCCATGATTGGCTGTGGCGCTGGTGAACCCGAAGTAAAGATGGCGGGCGGGCAGGCAGCCGCCGCACTGCCCACTTGGAAGATGGCGGCGCGCCGCAGCCTCAGCGCCCGCGGCCGGGGGGTCCTGCAGGCAGCGGCGGGGCGGCTGCTGCCGCTGCTACTGCTGAGCTGCTGGTGCGGCGGGGGTGGCTGCGCAGCGGCGAGCGAGAACGAGGAGACGGTGATCATCGGGTTGAGGCTGGAGGACACGAACGACGTGTCGTTCATGGAAGGGGGGGCGCTGCGGGTGAGCGAGCGGACCCGGGTCAAACTGCGGGTTTACGGGCAGAACATCAACAACGAGACGTGGTCCCGCATTGCCTTCACCGAGCACGAGCGGCGGCGCCACAGCCCGGGCGACCGCGGGCTGGGTGGCCCCGCGCCGCCAGAGCCGGACAGCGGCCCCCAGCGCTGCGGCATCCGCACCTCAGACATCATCATTTTGCCCCACATCATCCTCAACCGCCGCACCTCGGGCATCATCGAGATCGAGATAAAACCGCTGCGCAAGATGGAGAAGAGCAAGTCCTATTACCTGTGCACGTCGCTCTCCACGCCAGCCCTGGGCGCCGGCAGCTCGGGGTCAGCCGGGGGCGCCGTCGGGGGCAAGGGCGGCTCCGGGGTGGCCGGGCTCCCGCCGCCCCCGTGGGCTGAGACCACCTGGATTTACCATGATGGCGAGGACACCAAGATGATCGTGGGCGAGGAGAAGAAGTTTCTGCTACCTTTCTGGCTGCAGGTGATCTTCATCTCGCTGTTGCTGTGCCTGTCGGGCATGTTCAGCGGCCTCAACCTGGGACTCATGGCCCTGGACCCAATGGAGCTGCGCATCGTGCAGAACTGCGGCACCGAGAAGGAGAAAAATTACGCCAAGCGCATCGAGCCCGTGCGCCGGCAGGGCAACTACCTGCTGTGCTCGCTGCTGCTGGGCAACGTGCTGGTCAACACCACGCTTACCATCCTGCTCGATGACATCGCGGGCTCCGGCCTCGTGGCGGTGGTGGTCTCCACCATCGGCATCGTCATTTTCGGGGAGATCGTGCCCCAGGCCATCTGCTCCCGGCACGGCCTGGCCGTAGGCGCCAACACCATCTTCCTCACCAAGTTTTTCATGATGATGACCTTCCCCGCTTCTTACCCGGTCAGCAAGCTGCTGGACTGCGTCCTGGGTCAGGAGATAGGCACAGTCTATAACCGGGAAAAACTGCTGGAGATGCTCCGAGTCACCGACCCTTACAACGACCTCGTCAAAGAGGAGCTGAACATCATCCAAGGGGCGCTGGAGCTCCGCACCAAGACAGTGGAGGACGTGATGACTCCGCTCCGGGACTGCTTCATGATCACTGGCGAGGCCATCCTGGACTTCAATACCATGTCGGAGATCATGGAGAGCGGCTACACTCGCATTCCAGTGTTTGAGGGGGAGCGCTCCAATATCGTGGACCTCCTCTTTGTCAAAGACTTGGCCTTTGTGGACCCAGATGACTGTACTCCCCTGAAAACCATCACCAAATTTTATAACCACCCCTTGCATTTTGTTTTCAACGACACCAAGTTGGACGCTATGCTGGAGGAATTTAAGAAAGGTGGGAAATTTTGATATCTTTCATTGGCTTGCTCTTTCCTCTTTCCATCTTCCTCCCTACTTGAGTCCTCTACCCTCAGACCAACCCCCCAAGGCGAGTTGACCGGAATTTCTCCTTCTCTTTCTTCATTGTAAATTTGAAAGGTTGGCGTGGATTTGGGGACGGATTGAACTAGTAAGCGCTCCTGAGTTCTTTAAAAGCATAGGACTGCCATCACTTGCCTGTTTTTTCTTCCGTATCAAAAAGCAGGCAGCGTAATTGCTGTGCATGATACTTCTTTTTTCCCTTGGGTGTCTCAGGTTTTGAGAGGTCTGCTGCATTTATTACCTGCGTTCTGAGTGGGTAGGTGAAAGTAGGGGCCGGCTAATACCATGCGATGCCATTTGGTTGACCTGCTCTAACCGCAGGCTTTTGGAACATTTAAATAGTTTTTCTAAACCTAGTACACTCATTTTCCTTGTCCTTAAACCTCTACACTGACGTTGTTTCAAAGATTGGACGTGCATTTTCTATTGCTTCTGTTCCTGGTTGTCTGGGGACGTGTGGGAACGATTTGACATCTGTCGTTGGGGGTGGGGGAGGTGGGGTAAGGTGAGTACCACCAAAACAATTCACTCATTCGGGTGTGACTTGCCTTAGCTGGAAAAGAGATTTTTAAAAATTAAGGTTAGTTGTTAATATATAATTTGGAAGCTACTGTATCTTGTTTAACTTGCTTTATTATTTGTTTAAATTTACCTGAAACAGCATTTTGCAAACCAAGGGTGGTTTTGGCAGAACCCTTCAGCTTTTAACAATGGGATAAATCCCTTAATTAATGATGGTTTATTTATTTCTTGAGTCATTTCAGTCTAAAAGTGTTCTTTTTAACCTTGATCACCTGGTCAACTGAAGTATGTATCAAGTCAACTGTGGTTGTTCTAGGGTATTTAACAGGGAAGGGAAGTGCAGAGTCTGATTTGCTCACCTTTCTTGCATTGTGCTGTTTTTTGTTTTGTTTTTTTTGCCGTGTGACGATCAGGTGAATAACAACTCATGCTATTATTACTGAAATTCTGCTGTTAAAAAGTCCCCAATAAATAGCTAGCGTTATTTGAAAACCAAGGGATGCTGAGGCTTTAAAAATTGTTATGATGCTAGTGCATGTCCATGTACTGAAGTGTGTATGTAACTTAATGACCTGATGGTCCGTTAAAACTAAGTTTTCCTTCTTCAGATAGATTTTTTATCACCGATAATGACCTCCTCTGTGCAGAAGGCCATGTGTACCTGGTGACAGCTCAGTGGATGTAATGAGCCGAACATACTCATAGTGTGTGGTTGCCCTAATTCCATTTTTCTGGCTGGATAGTGTCCTGTCTTGAACAGATCACACTGCAGTAATTTTCAGATAAAGGAATTGAGCAGAATATGCTTTGGAGGTTGGTAATTTGCATGTAAAAACAGAATGAGATTGTTCTGGATTCTTAAGCAGTAAAAAGAAAATGTCCATTTTCTCTAGGTGACAAAGCTGCTTTTGGGAGTGTCATTATTCTTTGATTGCTAAGTTGTTAATGAGAACATCTAGCCAGTCTCCCTTCTTCGTTAATTTTGCAGTAATATCTATAATACAGAAAGCTATACAGAATGCTTGAAAGTGCCTCTGAAGTACTTAATTTTCTTTCAATTGCTAAGTTCCTAGTATTGATACAGACAATTCATTGTATGTTTTTTTATTATTCGGAATTTTTGCACACATAATGATGGATTGATAACACTAGTTTGTACTCCCTACTGAAGTCTTTTCTTCACTTCCGTTTTTTTTTCTTTCAGAATTCTGTTATTTACCTTACTACTCATTAATCATGTCTGTATGCAAAATATCAAAATTTGCATTATTTTGAAATTTGTTTTTAGTTGTCCTGGAACAATTTTCTGTGGTTGATTTATTTTCATGAGGAACCTTTTTTCTCCCAAAATTAAGTGTCTTGTTAACAGTATTTTCTTTGAAATCTATCCTTTAAATAATTGAATTACTAATATTTTCCTGTGAACTCTAGAAAAATAGTACTCTACAAGATTTTATTTTTGTTATTAATAAGAATGATATATTTGGTTTCAAAGATAGTACAGGGTAAAGTCACATTCAAGCTAGTGGCATATTCAGAATAGCAGCACAGACTATTGGGTACAAATGGGAAATTTAAGCCGTTATCTTAAAAGGATGGAATTCATTACTTAAACTATAGGCATAACTGATATTTCACTTTCTCTTTCTTGGATTTTTATTTGATAGGTTTGATCACTTTAACCTTACTAACAGCTGTATTAGTTCTTTTTCATGTGTGAG
The DNA here is from genome assembly GCF_000243295.1 of Trichechus manatus latirostris. Classification (NCBI taxonomy): domain Eukaryota; kingdom Metazoa; phylum Chordata; class Mammalia; order Sirenia; family Trichechidae; genus Trichechus; species Trichechus manatus. The sequence goes on from NW_004443943.1 coordinate 29,489,557, forward strand.
TTGGAATATTTCACCTGATTTTTTTTCTTCTTTATTTTCTAATTCATTTATGAAATAATGCGGATGGTCAACCTTCTATTGTTTTTCTCCATTGAATAATAGCATGTGCGATGGTTTAAAGGCTTTTTCTTCCTCTTCTCTCTTTCTGCTAACTTTTCCATTTCCAGAAAACAAAAACAAAAATAAATTCTATAATACCCCCTGTAACTCCTCCAAACTGATAAGATCACCAATTCAGATCTCATTGAAAATTAACCTTCCTAATTTAGAATGTATTGAATCTATTTCTGTATATATGCCACACAGCCAGTTCTGACTTATGGTGACCCCATGTGTTACAGAGCAGAACTGCACTTTGTAGGGTTTTCAAGGCTGTGACCTTTTGGAAATGGAAGCCTTTCTCCTGAGTTGTCTCTGGGTAGATTGCAACTGCCAACCTTTGGGTTAGTAGTCAAGCACTTAACCGTTTGTGCCACCCAGGGTCTCTGTTTATGCTGTTGTTGTTAAGTGCTGTTGAGTTGATTCCAACTCATAGCAGCCCAGTGTGACACAGTAGAACTGCGCGTAGGGTTTTCTAGGCTGTAATCTTTGTGGGAGCAGATTGCCAGGTCTTTTCTCCCGCGCAGCCACTTGGTGGGTTCAAACTGCCAACCTTTTGGTTAGCAGACGAACGCTTAACCATTGTGCCACCAGGACTCCTTTTTCTGTACATAGCTGTACATAATTAATCTGAGTTATTCTTTGCTGAGGAGGGGGGAATAGAAAGATTTTCCAATATGGAAAGAAATGAAAAGCTACCTTTGTAAAAGTATATGTGCATATCTTCTTTCTAATAATTAGAACTTTTTGCCTGACTACCGGAAGACTTTAGCTAACCTTTAGGTTGGAAGACAGTAATTATGTTAATTTTACAATTAGCATATTGCTATTATTGTTGTTGTTATTTACTTGTTCAGGTACTGGCTGAGTGCTTTACATGAATTACCTTGTTTAAATCTCACAACGACTGAATGAGGTATTATCTCCAATTTACAAATGAGGGAATTGAGGCTTAGGTTAAATGATTTGTTAAAGGTCATGTAGCAAGTTATGGATTTGGGGCTTTAACTCAGGTATGTCTGACACCAGAGCTTGAACTGTTTTTTTTTTTTTTTTAATTTTTGTAATTAAATTGAAGTTTAAATTTCAAGTTAGTCTTCCATACAAAATTTTTTTTTTTTTTACATACATTGTTATGAGACCCCAGCTGCTCACCCCATTCTGCAACTTCCCTCTGCCCCTGATTCCCCATGAACATTCAACCAGCTTCTAACTCTCTCTGCCTTCCCGTCTCACCTCTGGACAGAAGCTGCCCCTTTGGTCTCTTGTATCTACTTGACTAAGAGGCACATTCTTCACGAGTATCACTTTATGTCCCACAGTCCAGTCCAATCCCTGTCTGAAGAGTTGGCCTCGGAAATTGTTTCAGTTCTGGGGTGATAGAGAGTCCAGGTGCCATGCTTTCTGGGGCACCTCCAGTCTCAGTCAGACCATTAAGTCTGGTCTTCTTACTAGAATTTGAGTTTTGCATCCCATTGTTCTACTGCTCCATCAGGGACCCTCTGTTGTGTTCCCTGTCAGGACGTTCATTGGTGGTAGCCGGGCACCATCTAGTTCTTCTGGTCTCAGGCTGATGAAGTCTCTGGTTTATGTGGCCCATTCTGTCTCTTTGTGTCTTTGGTGTTCTTCTTTCTCCTTTACTCCAAGTGGTCGGGACCAGTTGATGCATCTTAGATGGCCAGTTGTTAGCTTTTAAGACCCTAGACGCCACTCACCAAAGTAGGATGTAGAACATTTTCTTAATAAGCTTTGTTATGCCAATTGACCTAGATGTCCCAGAGCTTGAACTCTTAACCTCTATATTGTACTGGTTCTCTTGTTCTTCATGACACATTTCTATTTTACTGAGTGTGAATTTTGGACTTCTGTGAAAAACACTGCAGGGGAAAGATACGGAAGTCTGCTTCTGTAAAGATTTCAGCCTCGGAAATCTTATAGCATCGCTATGAGTTGGAATCAACTCGATAGCAATGAGTTTGGTTTTTGGTTTTGGTGAAAATATTGCTTCTGGACAACAGACACAGAAATGTATTCAAACATATATAGCTTTAAACCCAGTGCTTCTGTGAAATTATGCGTAATAGTTCCCACCTCATTGACAGGAAGTCGATTCCAACTTACAGTGACCCTATAAGACGGAGTAGAACTGCCACATAAGGTTTCCAAGGAGCAGCTGGTGGACTTGAACTGCCAACTTTTTGATTAGCAACCGAGCTCTTAACTACTGCACCGCCAGGGCTCCATGCATAACAGTTGGTGTCCCCATTTTTGCCATTAAAATAAATCAATTCTTCGGCCACTATGATCCAAAATCAAAGGAATTTTATTTCCAGTTTTTTGCACATCAAAGCATCAAGATTCATTTTGCAAATGTTGTATACTGGCATTATACTGTACTGGTGTGCTACTCTAATGGACTACTCTGCAACCGTTTTTCATATAGCTAAAATATGTAGTATAATGTCTTAGTCTTGGTTTCTTATCTGTGTCTGTTGGAAGTGTGACTCAAACTCAGGCTTGTGTTTTAATCTTGATTTTGTCTACATTTTTTGTAGACATTTATATAATAACTGGTTTCTGATGACCATCCTTTACAACTCTGCCCCTGTGTACTCAATGCAGTCTTTCTCTTTCTTTTTTCAGTTTTGTAGTTACTTATACATCTAAATAAGATAATAAGCTCAGTAAATCCTACTAAGGGATTATGAGAATCTTAGAAAAACTGTCTAAAGCAAAATAGTGTAGGGAAAGGAAAAGCTAAATTAAAGGCTACTACTTTTGTGTGAAGGATCACCTGTGGTGCAGTGGTTAAGTGCTTGGCTGCTAACCAGAAGGTCGAGGGTTCGAACTCACCAGGTGCTTCGCGGGAGAAAGATGTGGCAGTCGGCTTCTGTAAATATTATAGAAGCCCTATGGGGGCAGTTCTGCTCTGTCCTGTAGGGTCACTATGAGTTGGAATCAACTCGATAGCAGCAGGTTTGGTTTTTGGTTTACTTTTGTGTGCAGAAAGCACCCTAGAGGCTCTCCATTTACCTGAAAACCTTCCTGACCAAAGACTGTAGACTCTTAGCCACCCAGTTGTACACACTAAGGTTGAATTTGAAGAATTAGTAACCAGTTTTTTTTTTTTTTCTTTTAGCTTTACAACAGTTGCATTCCAATATTGCAGAGCATGCTGGTTTACAGCTGCTAGGGACTTAGCTAGGCTATTTTCTAGCTTTGTTTTTAAGCTAGGAACAGGTGTTATTCTTTAAGGAAGTACTTCAAAGAAGAATGTAATGTACAGTTTTCACTTAAAACATTCAGCATACAATTCTGTATCCTTGTAACTCAACATATCTTTCCATATTAATGTCCTGAGAGTTTAAGTTAAAAATTTTTTGACTCACCAAATGAGGTGTTCTGTTTGCCTAGAACGAAGGAGGATTTTTTTTATTGCTGTTTAAGACATGAGTGTTGTCCCTGAGTGGATATATTTGTTTCTATGATCTTCTATGTTTATTATTTTTGTGAAATAACCCACATCAAAAATTACAAATTGATGTTTTTAGAACATCATTATGAAACATTCAGATAGTATAGAATTAGAGCTGAAAGGCAGCTTGAGGATTGTCTAGTCCAATGTTTGCCAGGTTTACCAGATGATAGGAATTACTTGGGTCACGTGTGAAGAATAAGGTCCAAGGCCTCATTCAGAGACCTCCTGAACCAGAATCTCCAGGGAGGGGACCTTGGAATCCATGTTGTTAACAGTTATCTTGAGATAAATCTTTCAGTTAGGTGAGTTTAGGAAACACTGGTCTAGTCAACCTGTTAAATAGGGAAGGTAAACCATGGGAAAGAGAGGAGACAACGTAAATGGCTTGCTTAGGGTTACCTAACTAGCTAAGGAGCCCTGGGGACACAGTGATTAAGTGCTTGGCAGTCAGTGGTTTGACCCCACCCAGCGACTCCAGGAGAAAAGACCTGGCGATCTGCTCCTGTAAAGATTTCAGCCTAGGAAACCCAATGGGGCAGTTCTGCTCTGTCACATAGGGTCACTATGAGTTGGAATCGACTCGATGGCACTCAACAACAACCACCTACCTAGCTAGTAACATCAATTGGACCCGAACCCATGTCCCAGACTTCTGTATCAGAGTTCTTTCTACTCCAACAGGGTGGGCTTCTGGTTCCAGATTATTCAGAGTTAAAGGTAATTGTATTATTGAAAAAGCAAATATTCAGATTTGCCATTGGTTTTTATTTGTCTTGTGATTTTGATGTCAATATTTTAGCCACCTTGAATCCAAGCAGTCTTTGACGGGCATTTTGTTACATAGAAAGTAAGTCTAACTGAGGGTCAGCTCATTTTGTTTTATTTCGCTTTTTATTTTAGTTCAGTCTGATTGTGTTTTTTACGTTGCTAAGATCAGACTAGTAAGGTATTTTAAGAAATGAGTATTGAGTAACTAGATTGCATGAAGTTGCAAGTAGTTAAATATAAGGTATTTCTTTTGATTTAACTTGTTAAATTTAATTTTCAGTATCCGTTAATGATATATTTTCCTTTTGGTTGTTTCTTCTATGAGAGTAATGACGATTGGATTTGGAAACTTCTTTTCTTTTCATTTTATAGTATAAATCTATAAAATTTCCACTGGAATCTTCACTAAAGCATTTGAAGCCTCCTGCATCCCATTCATGTGTCTATGTGTCCTTTATTCAGTTTTTATAAATAGTGTAAGCCAAATTCTTACAGAGAATCATTCCTGATTTTTGGAGGTCATTTGCATTAATGAGGTCACCAGAGCCTGAGCTTTTGACCTTTAGGTCGAGAGAAACTATTGTTGAATACTGGCTCTGACTTAGTATGATCTGGAGAAAACAGGAAAAAGCCTTGTTCTGCTTTTTCTCTTGGTTTTATGGGGATTACTTACCACCTGCCCCCTCCCAGAGCACCTCAGAATTATTTACATTCTGAAACACTCCAAATTATTGTAAAGGGCTGATTAATTGTAATTGTTAGCAAATCCAAGCACAATTTAAAATGCCATTAACTAGAAAACCTCGCAGAATAGACTGAGCTAACATAATATTTTATGGTTCTATTTGCTGTTGGACTACTTAAACTTTTAAGAATAAACTTCTGGACTGTAATTAGATGTTTACTGCAGTTACGTATAAAGTATATTTCCTTGAAAGGTGCCCTTTCTTCTAAATGCATGTATTTTATTGGTGGTAAACTTCAATTCCAGTCAGATTTTTTGGCATAATGAATATTTATTAAACTTAAATACAGGAAAATACATCACTAGGATTTAAGGCAATTTTACTATTGTCTTTCTGCCTTCTTTTTCTCTGAACACACAAATGAGAAACCCCGAATCCTACCAACACTAAAAAGGAGAAACAATCAGAAGTATTCTTTTTTTCACTATCACATTCTACCAACTCCAGAATGTCTATAGAGGGGAAGCTTAAGGGTGGCAAGCTTTGGAAGGGGGAGCTGGGGGACTAATATATTAACAAGTACCTTTTTTAGACCATATGTTTATTTGGGCTAGCTTAGGGGCTGATAGAGATAATGGGGGGGGGTGCCAAGCCCCTCCCCCATCTTCCATGAATGCTATTACTGATCGTAAATAATGCTGTAATAATGGTGAGATCATCATTTCTCCATATTTAACCCCTCTTGCTGTTAGACCTAGGTGGGAATATTTCTTTTTGAATTCACATGCTTTGGGGAGGATACCACCTGTTAATGCAAACGTTAAGAACTGTGTGCTCTACCTAGATTAACTATGGACAAATACCTTACCCTTTCAGCCTCAGTTTTTTTCATAGTAAAATGGGAATACTTTCTAACTCATAGAGTTCTGAGTAAGAATTAATATAATCATGTAAAAATGCTTCCATTAGTACCTGGCAGTTAGTATTCAGTTAACCATTATTTTTACAGTAAAACCTGTCAGAGTCCGGAACCTGTGTAAGGGGAAACCTATCAGAGAAGGAAACTTCAAATATTTTCCACTAAAACAAGCAATTGAAAAGTAATAAGCTGCACCCTGTCAAAAACTGAAAACTTGCAAGACCCGGAAAAATAAGGCAGTCCTGTTGAGTTCTGGTTCTCACAGATTTCACTGTATTGTAATAATTCTTTAGGCTCTTGGTTGTTCTTGATCTTTCTCTCGATAGTCAAAAGATGCTTTAGGCCATGTGTGCTTATAGTTGTGGAAGTTGAAATCTTAAAAGTGGCTAATTATTGTGGGTTTTCTTTTTTATTGTGATTGAATTCCAGGCTCTTTGATTTTTCTAGCAGTTACCATTATTTGACAAGATGGACACATGTATATATATATTTAAGGAAACCAGAACAATTTATTACATGTTCTGCCCTCCTTTGTAAGTACATGGAGTTAAAAAAGAAAATCTTTATTCTTCTTAACTGTAGGTGACTAAAAAAGTAAATAAAGTCTTAAAGAAATAGAGCAAGTGGTCACGGGTTTTGGAAGCCCTGTTGTGTCTTTCTTGAATATAGCCAACTGTTTAAGTCTAAAGGAAGATTTCAAATTACTCTGAGAAAAATTTTTTAACATTGATTACATCAAAAGTATAAAAAATGGTAATATTTAATATAGCAAATTTGTGTTGCTTATAGCAATGTAAATTTGTAATACTTTTGCAAGGCAACCAAGAGTCATAAAAATGTTCCTACCCTTTCGTTTAGTAATTCTTTTCCTGAAAAATCTTAACTCAGTGATACAATTCAACAGAAGAAAAGAGCTATGTTGACTTGTCATGCTGCATGTATATTTCAACATTATGCATACTAGTTAAAATTTGGAAATAACTTAAATATTTAACGCTTCAAGATGAGATGGAGGAGAAGGAGTTAAGAAAATTACAGATATCAACTAATTGCAGGAATTTAATGATAACCTTGAAGGCCATGAAGCAATATGGCAATAAATTACACTGATTATTTACACAGATTATAGACATGTAAAAACATACATGTTTATGGAGAAAGTCTGGAAAGGAATATGAAAAAAGTGAAAAAAGTTGATGTGTTAGGATGGGGAGAATCATGGCCAATCTTTGGAAAAATCTTTTTGTTAACCTGGTGTCATGGATTGAATTGTGTCCCACAAAAATATCTATCAACTTGGCTGTGTCATGATTCCCAGTATTGTATAATTGTGTACCATTTTGTAATCTGATGTGATTTCCTTATGTGTTGTAAATTCAGTCACTATGATGTAATAAAATGGATTAGCGGCAGTTATACTGATGAGGTATGCAAAATTGGATAGTGTCTTAATCCAATCTCTTTTGAGATATAAAAGAGAGAAGCAAACAGAGACACACGGGAACCTCATACCACCAAGAAAGCAGTGCTGGGAGCAGAGCGCGTGCTTTGGACCTGAGGTTCCTGCGCAGAGATGCTCCCAGACCAAGGGAAGACTGATGCATCACAAGGACCTTCCTCCAGAGCCGACAGAGAAAGCCTTCCCCTGGAGCTGATGCCTTGAATTTGGACTTGTAGTCTACTAGACTGTGAGAGAATGAATTTCTCTTTGTTAAAGACATCCACTTGTGGTATTTCTGTTAAAGCAGTACTAATTGTCTAAGACACCTTGTATAATAGTATACCTGGAAAAAAAGTCAAATCTACTGAGAATATGATGGATGGGTCCTGATCTTTGGAAAATTAACCTTTGCTCATATTAAGGAACTTATACCATTTCTCCTTAGAAACATTTTACTGCTGAAACAAATGGTTCTTTAAAAAAAATTTTTTTTAATTGAAATATAATTTACATACCATAAAGTTAACTCTTTTAAAGTATACAATTCTGTAGTTCTTAGCAGATTCACAAAGTTGCACAACTATCACCACTGTTTAATTTCAGGACCTTTTATCACCCCAGAAAGAAACCCTGTAGCCATTAGCTGTCACTTCCCATGCTTTTTTCTCCCCAACCCTAGGCAACCGCTTTCTGTCTCTGTAGATTTGCCTATTCTGGATATTCCATATAAAAGGAATCATATAATATGTGACGTTTCATGTCTGGCTTCTTTTACATAGCATAGTGCTTCTAAGGTTTATCCATGTTGTGGCATGCATCAGTACTTGATACTTTTTTATGGACAATTAATATTCCCTTATATGGACATACCGTAGTTCGTTTATGTATTCATCAACTAATGGACATTTGAGTTGTTTATATTTTTTTTGGCCATTACGAACAATGTTGTTCTGAACATCGTGTACAAGTTTTTGTGTAGACATATGTTTTCACTTTTTTTGGGTATGTATCTAAGAGTGAGATTGCTGGGTCATATTGTAATTCTATGTTTAACATTTGAGGAACTGCCAAACAATTTTCAAAGCGGTTGTGCAATTTTACAATCCCACCAACAATGTATGAAGTTTCCAATTTGTCCACATCCTCACTAACACTTGTTTTTGTCTGGTTATTATTATTATTATTGCCATCCTAGTGGTAGTGAAGTGGTACCTCATTATGGTTTCAATTTGCATTTCCCTAATGACTAATGATGTTGCACATCTTTTTATGTGCTTATTGGCCATTTGAAGGAGCCCTGGTGGCACAGTGGTTAAGCATTAGGCTGCTAACCGAAAGGTCAGGGGTTCGAACCCTGTAGTAACTCTGTGGGACAAAAGACCTGGCAATCTCTTCCCATAAAGATTACAGCCTAGAAAACCCTATGGAATAGTTCTACTCTGTCACATTGGGTCGTTATGAGTCAAAAATTGACTTGACAGCACCCAGTAACAACAACCCTACTGTAAAGCTTATCAGTTGACACAGAACTTCTAGCCAGCATTTTAGTGCCTTGCTTTTAAATTTGAATGGAGTCTAGCTTCTCTGGATATTTGAGGAAAGCTTCTAATAGGAATCACAGAGACTAAAACAAACAGAAAAAAGAAACTTAATTGCATTAAGCTGGTTTATCTCACATGACCTAAATATCCAACAAACTAGCAGTTATTACTGAACAGGAATTACTTTATCTGTGACCTCTTAAGGTCACTTAACAAAGCAGATATCAGTAGCTAATGTGCAATTTTGCTGCTTTTTTTTTTTACATGGTATGGAGAGGATCATTCCTGTAGTTATTCAACCTACCTGGTAGTTTGGGAATCCCAACCAGGGTGAATGTTGTATTTCCTTAAGGCTTGCTTAGCCTCACTGCATGTTCAGAGGCTAATGTAGGTAGGCATTTTTTGGCAGAGTTCTGTGTCTTAGGGTGTCATTATCTGTCTCTTTTTCCTGTCTTCTTTTACTGCAAGATTTCTTAAGGAATAAATAGCTAGTTACTTCCTTTTCATTGCCCCTGCCTTTATAATTAAGCATCTACAGTCTGGCTTCCCACTGTCACAACTAATGACTTCCTTTGTTGTCAAATCCAGATCTTGGTCATCATGTTTTTTAGCTTCTTTGCTGCCATTAAAAGTAAGATGGGGATAATCTTCTCCAGCTTGGCTCTTTCAGCATGATGCTACAGTAGTTTTGATTCTCCTCCTGCTTCTCTGCTCCTTTCCTTTTTCTGTTTAGGTTGGTCTTAGTTATCTAGTGCTGCTATAACAGAAATACTACAAGTGGGTGGCTTTAACAAATAGAAGTTTATTCTCTCACAGTTTAGGAGGCTAGAAGTCCGAATTCAGGTGCCAGCCCCAGGGGAAGGCTTTCTCTCTCTGTCTGCTCTGGGGGAAGGTCCTTGTCATCAATCTTTCCCTGGGTCTAGGAGCTTCTCAGTGCAAGACCCTGGGTCCAAAGGACGCACTCTGCTCCTGGCTCTTATTTCTTGGTAGTAATGAAGTCCCTCTCTCTGCTTGCTTCTCTCTCCTGTTATCTCTTGTAAGATAAAAGGTGATGCAGGCCACACCACAGAGAAACTCCCCTGAGTAAGGGTGTTGCATCCCATCCTGATGCTCTTTAACATAACCTAATCTTGCCTCATTAAGAGGAGCCCTGGTGGTGCAGTGGTTAAAGCCCTTGGCTGCTAACCGAAAGGTCAGCAGTTTGAACCCACCAGCCACTCCATGGGAGAAAGATGTAGCGGTCTGCTTCTATAAACATTTACAGCCTTGGAAAGCCTGTGGGGCAGTTCTACTCTGTCCTACAGGGTCCCATGATTCAGAATCGGCTAGTTGGCAGTGGGATTGATTTTGTTTTGCCTCATTAAGCACAGGCAGAGGTTAGGATTTACAACACATAGGAAAATTACATCAGATCACAAAATGGAGGACAACCACGTAATACTGGGAATCATGGCCTAGCTAAATCGACATATATTTTTGGGGGACGCAATTCAATCCATGACAAGTTTCCTAATTTCTTCCTTCCATTTCTAAGTGAGCATTTCCCAAGATTTTGTGCCTTCCATGGTCTTTTTCCATCTTGAGAAAACTTTCTTTGACTCATCTTTGATTCATTAATCATTTATTGAGCATTATTACAGTGTTCAAAGAACTGGGAAATACGAAGATGAATTAGACATACTTCCTGCTCACAAGCAACTTGCAATACATATAAATTTGTACTCCTTTTCTTGTATCTTGTTACCAAATTTAGTTGATATATTTTGGAAATGCTTTTTATAATTTTTATTTTCTCTCCATTCCCATTTCTACTACTCTTTATTCCCTATTATTTGTGCTTAGCTCAGTACCTATTATGTTTAGGTGCTCCATTAATGCATTTTGAATGAATAAATGAATCAATCTGGATTATTCTAATACTTTCAACATTGTTTCCTTTATTTCCTCTGGTTAATTTCATCAAGCATGCCTCTGCCAAGTTGATCTTCCTCAAACATAACTCTCGTTTTACCATCTTTTTTTAAATCTACACTGTGTTTATAGGATTGGTTTCCCACTCATTATGATTCAGGGTGCTTTTAGTGCTGCTTCCATCTAAAGGAGCATCCTTCTGTAAGCCTTGCTTTTCCTCCTGTAGCCTGGCAGAGGACAGTGGAGCATCCAACACACAAAGCTACTGTTTTTGCATGGCTAAAAGACTGTGATGATTTTATGGCATCCTGGGAGTTTCCCATCCATGAAGTAGGAAGTAGGGCTCTGCACCAGCCACTTCTTATGTTTCCTCTTCTCTTCTGGAAAGAGATGAAGGAGATTCTTAGCGAGAGGCATGTTTGCGTAGGGAGGTTGTTGCCACCAGAAAGGGTCATCTTACCAGTTTCATTATCAAAAACCTCCTATAATTAAAATAGTAAGATCTTGTCTTTTTACCAAATAGCCAAGATGGAAAAAATGACAGTGTAATAGTTATCAAGGTACCATGAGATGTGAACCCCTTCTCAGAATGCATTTCCTACTGCTGTCCCCCTGGCTCACTTTGCTGCAGTCACACTGGCCTCCTGGCTATTTCTGGAACACTTCAGGTATTCTAGGCGTATTCCTGCCTCAGGGGCTTTGCACTTATTATGACCTGTCCCTGGAGTGCCTTCCCCAGATAGCTTTATGGCTCGCTCCCTTCCTTCAGGTCTTTACTCAGATGTTACCACTCAGTGAGGCAGGCCGTCTACGGCCTTTCTGTCTCAATTTTCAACCCCTCTCCTGCAGCACTTTTTCGTATCTGCCTTCTGCTCTTTGTTTTCCTCCTTAGCCCTATATTATACTATAGCTTTTTTGCTTATGTATCTTTTTTTTGTCTACTTCTCCCACTAGAATACAGGGACTTTTGGCTGTCTTGTTCACTGCTGAATTCCTAGGGCCCACAACAGAACCTGGCATATAGGTGCTTAGTAAATACTGTTGAACGAACTGAATATTATTGAGAGTGTGATGTGAGACAATTACTCTTTTATAATACTGATAAGAGTGCTAATTGGTATAATCTTCCTAGAAAGCAATTTGCAGTATGCATTAAGAACCTGACACTTTTTGCATATCCTTTGACTGCTAGCTCCACTTCCAGAAATCCGATCTAAGAATCAAAAGTGCACGTAAAACTTAAAACGTAGAGATGTTCATCTAAATATTTTTTAAAATAGCAAAAAATTATGAACAATCTAAAAGTCTAGCATTGAGGAATGATTGAGCAAATCTGGATAAGTACATATGATGCAGCCATTTAGAGTGACATTATAAAGTTTTTAGTGACTTGGGAAAATGATTATTTTAAGTGAAAAAAAGTAATATGATCTCAGTTATTTTAAAAACTGCATTAAAATGGTAGAAAAGACCGAAAATGTTAATAATAAAAATGGGGTAATTTTTATATTCATCTTCTACTTTTCTTTATTTTCTAAATTAGCAAGTGTGACTTTTATTATTTAGGAGAAACATAGAAACCTTGAAGAATTCTTCATTGCCCATATATAGAGTCCAGACTCCCAGACTTTACCAAGCTCTTCATACTCTACCACCAGCCCAAATTTGTACCTTCAGTCCAAAAGGGCTAATGTCGTAACTGCATGTGTGTATGTGTATGTGTATATATATGTGTATATATATATGTTATATATGTGTAAGTGTTTATATATATGCACATACTGTGGCTAACGCAGCTCTGCTCATGTTCTTGTCTGAAAGGACACTTAGTTTTGTCCATCTAAACTCTATTCAGCCTTTAATACCTTGTTAAAATTCCATTTTTTCCTGAAATCTTCCCTGCTGATCGCTGAAATCTTATACCAGTTACAGTTCATGTCTACAATTTATACCCCATCTTAATTCTCTACAATCTTTAAATTGCTACTTCTGTATCTCTCATAGCATGTGTCTGGAAGATTCACCTCCTTCTTCTCTGCGAATTTCTCACTCATCCTTCCCCTTCAACTTTTTATTTTGAAAAAATTCAAACACAGAAAAGTTTAAAGAATAGCACAGTGAATTTCTTCATACCTTCACCTATAGATTCACCACTTGCTAACATTTTGCCACATTGTTTTGTCTCTCTCTTTTTCCATACGTATGTGTGTGTGTATCTTTTTTTTTTTTTTCCTGAACCGTTGGTCTTTTGAAAGTAGGTTGCAGACATCATACTTCACTCCTAAATACTTCAGCATGTATCTCCTAAGTATAAAGGTGTTCTCCTAAATAATCACAACACCGTTATCACACCTAAGAAATTTAACATCAGTACAAGCACAATATCCGATACCCAGTCCGTATTCATTTAAATGTCTTGTCTTTTTTGTGTCTTTTAACCTGAACAGTTCCCTTGCCATGTTTTCCTTCATAACATTGACATTTTTGAAGAGTCCAGGCTAGTTGTTTTGCAGAATGTTCCACAATCTGAATTTGTGATTGTTTCCTTAAAATTAGATTCCGGGTTAACATTTTTTGGCCAGAATACTACATTGTAAAGTACCTTCCTCCTTTAGTAATTAATGAGTAATCTGTGGGGTGATGTTTTGAGATTTATACATACCCAGTACCCCACAAACTTTTATCCAATGGTTTTGGCATCTTACTCCTCCTTTAAAAAAGTATCAGTCGCTCTGGAAATTCTCTCTTGTCCATCTGTTATAATCTGTTCCTTCCATTCTAACATGAAAGATGTTTGAGGTGGAAAGAGACAGTAATGAATCTAGTTCAGACATCTCATTTTCCACATGAGTGTGGTTTGCCCAAGAGCAATTGTGTCGTTAGTGACAAAATTAGGACTGGAACCTGGGTTTTTTGATTTTTAATCCAGTGCTATTTCCAGCTGCCTCTTGTTGATCCTTAACCAATGATACAAAACAAATACGATATTACCCGAAATAGAATGAAAATTCTTTGCAAATAGGAAACATATATTATTTTTTCTTTTGCATACATTCCTTTATTCATTTATTCAACAGAGGCAAATCAGCCATGGGTCCCCTCACCCCTGAATATCCTTCAAAGTGCCGCCGTACTTTCTGCCTTTGTGCTGTTGGTTGTTACATTCTCCCTTCTCTTCTCTCCCTCTCTTTTTGACTTTATTGTGGTGAAATACATATAACAAAACATTTGCCATTTCAACCATTTTTACATGTAAAATTCAGTGACATTAATTACATTCACCACATTGTGAAACCATTACCACTATCTATTTCCAAGTTTTTTTTATCACCCTTAACAGAAATTCAGCACCTCTTCAGCAATAACTCCCATTCTGTCCTCTCCCCCTAGTCCCTGGTAACCACTAATAAACTTTTGACTCTATGCATTTGCGTATTCTAGATATGTCATATAAGTGAGGTCATACAATATTTGTCCTTTTGGGTCTAACTTATTTCACTCAGCATAATGTTGTCAAGGTTTATTCATGCTGTAGCATGTATCAGAACTTCATTTCTCTTTATGACTGATAATACTGTATTGTATGTATACCAAAAAAAAAAAAAACAAACCCACCAAACCCGTTGCCATCAAGTTGATTCTGACTCACAGTGACCCTGTAGGACAGAGTAGAACTGCCCAGTAGGGTTTCCAAGGAGTAACTGGTGGATTCCAACTGCCGACCTTTTGATTAGCAGACGAGCTCTTAACCACTAGACCTCATTTTATTTATCCATTCATCTGTCAGTGGACCCTTGGGTTGTTTTCCCTTCTCTTTTTGACTAACCAGTACAAAGAGTTCTTCAGGGGAGGCCTTTAACTGACTACATTCAGGCTAAGCTAGGTGCCCTTTTTTGTGTTATTACGGGATCTTGTTCGTACCTCATATATCACTGTGGAGGGATCTTTTTTTTTTCTCTTTTGGTAATTGTTGTTTATAATTATATTCTCTGTTGGATTGTGAGCTCATTGAGGTCAGAAATTTTGCTTAGTTCATCTCTGGCCTTGCTACTTATAGGTGCTCAATAAATGTTTGCTTTATTAGGGAAGCCATTTCGATTCTGTGGTCATTGATTGCTTTACCATAAAGATAGGGTTGAGACTGACACCTACCAAGTCCCTTCAGTCTAACACCGTAACCTTTTATAAATATTTGATCTATAATGTGCAAGGCAGTGTAGAAAATAGGAAGCTATTTTAGACCTTGCACATGTCTTCAAGGAACATAGAGGGAAAAGTCCTGCCTATAGCCATAAAAAAGAATGACTTAAGTGGTGCTGTAGGGAATATTATGAAGTGCTTTAGTAATGAGCAGATGGAGGAGTTCTTAGGGCAGTCTCGGAGGAGGCTGAAGGCAGAATTGATGGATAGAGCATTCTAGTTGGAGGGAACAATAGTGGGAAAGACACAGAGCCAGAACAGTAGTGTTCAGGAGAATTTTGAACAGTTTAGTATGACTGCATCTTAGGGTTCCTTGTCTTATATATAGTAGGCTCTTCATACGTATTGGTTGTTGTCCTGAGTCTTTCCCATTTTACTGTTAGGGATACCTAGGGTACATTTATTGATACTAATTGAACAGTATAAGCAGAGAAGTCTCTTGTAGGGGCAGTTTCTACCATGAAGGACTTTTTTAAAAATTGTGGTAAAATATATATAACAAAAGGCTAGCCATTTTAGCCATTTTTAGTCAATTTAGTGACGTTAATTTATTTACCATGTTGTGCTACCATCACCACTATCCATTCCTAAGTTTTATGTCACCCCAAACAGAAACTTAGTACCCTGTTAGCAATAACTCCCATATCCTGCCCCTGCCATCCTCAGCCCCTGGTAACCACTAATAGACTTTTGTCTTTATTCATTTGCCTATTCTAGATATTTGATATAAGTGAGATCATACAATCTTTATCCTTTTGTGTCTGATTTATTTTACTTGGTATAATGTTTTGAAGGTTCATCCATGTTGTAGCATGTATTAGAACTTCATTTCTCTTTATAGCTCAATAATATTCCATTGTTTGTATATACCATATTTTATTTATCCATTCATCTGTTGATGGATACTTGGGTTGTTTTCACCTTTTGGCTCTTAGGAATAGTGTGCTACAGTGAACATTGGTGTACAAGTATCTGAGTCCCCCGTTTGTTGGGTATATATCTAGGAGTAGAATTGCTGGGTCATATGGTAATTCTGTGCTTAACTTTTTGAGGAACCACCAAACTATTTTCCATAGACTGTACCATTTTACATTCCCACCAGCAACGCACAAGGGTTCTACTTTCTCCATATCCCCACCAACACTTTTTTGTTTCTTGGAGGACATTTTAAGGCACTTGTGATAGTTGTTGTTCCAGCCAAAGTATCATTTTTTAAAGGTACATTCTCCACTGCTTGTGCAACTCCTTCAAGCCCGAATTCCTCAGTCCTAGGTTCAGATAGGTTAAGCCTTAGGTGAGGTACCTTAATAATTGAAAACCTGTGAGGCAGTACTGCTTCAGTTCTGTACTTTTAGAGTTTTCTGTAGCCTGAAAGAGTTATTTAATTACTTTGATTTACAACAAGAATAGGACTTTAAGCACCATTGAGAAAAGAAAGGCTGGGGACTTAAACACAGCACTTATTTTCCAGCTATTTACTTTGCAAACAAGGAGGAAAACCTACAACGTACTTATATTAGGTACCAACTTGGAGAAAACAGTATTGTGTGTTTTTGGAGAAAGAACTAAAAACATGCCATATTTAATATATTAGTATCCATTTTTTTCTTTAAAATACAATTTTGTATATATTTTGACTAACTCTTCACCATATGCCAGAACTTTTTGTTCACAGTAAATGTTGGTGAGATAGGAATTGTGAACCATTAAAGAACTAACTTTTTTTTTCTCTTCTGAATACGGGGTTACTGTAAACTAGTTTATTGTTACTAACTTCACTGCCATAAATTCCCCAGTTATATGCTTTGTAATCCTTCTCTGTCATACATTTTAATTGTTTTCTTACTGCTTCATAGGGGCCGTAATCCTTTTATAGCTTCCTGGACTTTAACATAAGCCTATAAAAGGTTCAGCTTTATATTTAATAGCCATGTTTTGCAGTGTCCTAAAGCTGTGAATAAGTTCAGACAGGTAAATGCTTTTGATTTGGAATGCCTTTGTTTCTGTGTTTTAGAAAAATATATTAGTCTTCCAGTGTTTTACATCATGATGATTTTAAATATTGGCTAGGATTTTAAAAATATTTAGAAATACTTATATAGTGAAGAAGAAATGTAAAAAAAACGCTGAAAATATACATGTAAAAACATTACTGTCTTATAATTTTCTATTATCAAGTTTCAAAAGATCACCTCTCTTTTGAAACATACTACATTTCTTATTGATGAGTAAAAGGCTGTCACTATCCTTGTGGAGCTACAGTTTAGGGGAGAGATGGGCATGAATCAAATAATCACAGAAATAAACTCGCCATACATCATGGGATGTGCGCTGAAGGAAAAGTACTTGGTGCTGTGAGAGAACATTGGCAGGTGAGAGGTGACGGAAGGAAATGACTTTTGGATGACTTGAGATAAGTAGGAGTCAACTAGGGGAAATTCAGGTGTGGAAAAGAGAATGTTCAGGGAGCTATAATAAGGTGAGAGGGAACATTGTATATTCAAGGGACTGAAAGAAGGTTGATGTGGCTGGAACACAGAGAATGTGTGTGTGTACAGGGTGGAGTGTGAGACAGAATGCAATTGGGAGGAGTGAGCAGGACCATATCAGGC
The DNA here is from genome assembly GCF_000243295.1 of Trichechus manatus latirostris. Lineage (NCBI taxonomy): Eukaryota > Metazoa > Chordata > Mammalia > Sirenia > Trichechidae > Trichechus > Trichechus manatus. The sequence goes on from NW_004443943.1 coordinate 29,507,212, forward strand.
AGGCTGTCATAGGCTATACTAAGGATTTTAGTGTTTCTTCTAAGAGCAGTAATGTACCTTTGAAGTATTGGGAGTATATGATAATGACATGATTAGAGTTGCATTTTGAAAAGATTGCTGACTTCTGTATGGAAAATTAGTTGGAGAGGAGTGAGAAAGGCTGCAGAGAGACAGGCATTTGGAGTCTGGTAAGAGATGATGACAGCTGGGCTTAAAGAGATGGTGTTTGAGATGGAGAGAGGGGGCTGATTTTGAAGATGCTCAAAAGAACTAGACTTTATCAAATCCCTTTTCACTGATACTGAGAAAGAGGCATGATATGGGTATTATCTCTGAAACTGAGGCCCAAAGAGGTTAAGACAAATATCATGTGACAAAAAAGTAGAAATAAACCTGGGGCTTGAAGTTAGGTGTTTTGACCTCAAGCTCACTGCTCTCTCCTTTATGGCACTCCACCTTTTAAGGAACAGAACCCTCAGTTTGGAGAATTTAGGTATCCTCTGACTGACGCCACATGCCACACCAATGAGCATTGTGTCAGGTTCACTAGGCATAATTTGGATCATTGTCAGGTTTGCTAGGCGTCATTTTGATCACTTCTACCTTCTGATGAAGGATCACACCTTATCACAACTACTTGCTGGAGAACAGGCCTATCAATCAAGGCACAGTTTACCAATCTGCTTGATAATCTTTATTTATGGAGCCTATATTATGTTCCTGGTACTATTTTATAGAAGGGTACCTAAAACATGGCTACTATAGAATTCAGTGTCTACTAGTAGGGGAGAACAAGACTCAAACATATGATTACAATGTGATAACTCCTGTTGTGGAGGTATGTGCAGTGCACTATGGGAGTCCAGAGGAAGGACTTTGGGCTGAGAGTTAGTCACTTATTACTGAGCAAATAATCCGAGAAGCTGGACTATATGTAAGAAGACTGCGGCGTCAGGATTGGAGGAAGACTCATTAACAACCTGTGATATACAGATGACACAACCTTGCTTAAAAGAGGACTTGAAAGCAAAGAGGGCTTGAAGTACTTACTGATGAAGATCAAAGACTTAGTATGGATTACACCTCAACATAAAGAAAACAAAAATTGTTGCAACTGGACCAATAAGTGACATCATGATAAGTGGAAAAAATATTGAAGTTGTCAAGGATTTCTTTTTACTCGAATCCACAATCAATGCCCATGGAAGCAGCAGTCGGGAAATCAAATGACATATTGCATGGGGCAAATCTGCTGCAAAAGACCTCTTTAACGTGTTAAATAACAAAGGTATCACTTTGAGGACTAAGGTTCACCTGACCTAAGCCATGGTATTTTCAGTTGCCTTATATGCATGTGAAAGCTGAACAATGCATAAGCAAAACCAAAGAAGAATTGATGCATTTAAATTATGGTATAGGCAAAGAGTATTGACTATACCATGGACTGCCAGAAGAATGAACAAATCTGTCTTGGAAGAAGTATAGCCAGAATACTCCTTAGAAGGGAGGATGGTAAGACTTCTTTTGTACTTTGGACATGTTATCAGAAGGGACCAGTCCCTGGAGAAGGACATCATGCTTGGTAAAGTAGAAGGTCGGCAAAAAAGAGGAAGACCCTCAATGAGATGGATTGATACACTGGCTGCAACAATGGGCTCAAACAGCAACAATTTTGAGTATGGCGCAGGACCAGGCAGTGTTTTGTTCTGTTGTACATGGGCTCACTATGAGTTGGCACCGACTTGATGGCACCTAACAACAACTAGTATTGGTCTTTTTAGCCATTGTGTGGTGATATTTCCTGAACAAGAAGAAAATATAGGTTTTGTCAGGCAAAGATGTCTAGAAAGTAGTCAGTTGATTAATTTGGTAGGAGAAAATATTTTTAAGGTAAAAAAACAAAAAACAAAAAACTAGTTGTCATGGAGTTGATCCGGACTCATGATGAACCCCATGCATGTCAGAGTAGAGAACTCCATAGAGTTTTCAGTTGCTGATTTTTCAGAAGTAGATAAACAGGCCTTTCTTCCAAGGAGCCTCTAGGTGGACTTGAACTCCAACTTCTTGGTTAGCAGCTGAACACTTTAACCATTTGCACCACCCAGGGACTCCAAGGTAAAAATTAGAAGTTTATAAATTATAAGATTTAAAGTTTCAGGTTGGTGAAGAACTTAGCTTAATTGCCCTAAGGATTACCTTGTGGAAATAATGTGAAAAACACGGCCTTATCATATTTTTGACCATACATTTTTTAAAGTTAATACCATATAATTATTTTGTATGGTACTGATATTTTGTCAGAAAGTTATTGTTTTTTTTTGAAAGTGATTTTTGAAAACTGGCTGTAATTTTCAGAGGATGCCTTTTCGTCCCCCCTACCCCAAAAGATTGATTATAAAGCAAGAATTGTAAAATAAAAGTCCCTTATCAGTAATTTGCTTTACAGAAACTATATTAGAACACATCTCTTTCTTTAAATGAGGTATAAGTGTACGTTTTCCCACCTTCTGTAATATTAGTTTCTCCTGGGGAGAATGGGCAATTATTTCTTTTAAGCCCAAGTCATTTTCTGGGCTTTGAGCATGCCTGTGTGCTTTTAATGAGAAGTTGCCAAACTGAATCTACTTCTTTTTTGTTACGGTTTTTGTGATTTTTGCCTCAACTTTTTAGAAACTAGTTTTAGTTTCCCTCTTTTTTAAATGTTAAGTGAGTATTCTTTCACACAAGAATTGTGGAATTTATTAGAGTGGGGCTGGGGATACTGGCGCTTGCTTTCCTGAGGTACCTCAGTGTTAGAGGCAGCATAGTATTCCACAGTCTATGGTAGAAGCACTGTGGGACATGTTATATAGGTCCCTTAAATATATCACTGCAGCTGCGATTAAAAAGTAGTCTTGCTTCAGTACTTGAACAGAAGACCTTGGTGGTCTGTGCTGGAAACATATAGGGTGTGCTAATAGGGTTGGAGCCCTGTTGGTGTAGTGGTTAAGAGTTATGGCTGCTCACCAAAAGGTTGGCAGTTCAAATCCACCAGCTGCTCTTTGGAAACCCTACAGGGCAGTTCTTCTCTGTCCTATAGGGTTGCTGTGAGTCGGTATTGACTTGATGTCAACAGGTTTTGGTTTTTGGTAATTTTGGTAATAGGTTGGTAATGTCATTGTGAAGTTAGTTGGTATATTACAGGGAAACTGAGTATACTTCCGACTATGTAGGAGTGTAAAGGAGAAGGACAAGAAACTTTGGTATGTGTTGAATTAACTAATCTATTCTCTTGCATCAGTTTTAAAAACATAAAAACCAAACCCATTGCTGTTGAGTCATTCTGACCCTATAGAACATGTAGAACTACCCCATAGAGTTTCCAAGGCTGTATTCTTTACATAAGCAGACTGCCACATTTTTCTCCCATGGAACCTCCGATGAGTTTGAACCGCCCACCTTTCGGTTAGCAGCTGAGCTGCTTAATCACTTTGCCACCAGGGCTCGTTTGCATCAGTTTACTGAGCTTCAGAATGTTAATATCTCACCAGTTATAGATCTTTATGGACAGCGATTTGAGATTTCTTAGTGAAGAATTATGGAAATAAAATTCTAAAAAATAAAAAATGCTAGCTTTAGGTTTTATTTAGATTGTTACTCAAAACTTGGATTCTAGTAAAAGGGAAGAGTTTTCACATAATAATAACTGTGTTGTTGTTATTGTGTGCTGTCAAGTCAATTCCAACTCCTAGTGACCCTATATGACGGAGTAGAACTGCCCCATAGGGTTTCCAAGGCTATAATCTTTATGGGAGCAGATCACCAGGCCTTTTCTCCCATGGACCTTGCCATGGATTGAATTGTGTCTTCCAAAAATATGTGTATCAATTTGGCTAGGCCATGATTCCCAGTATTGTGTGATTGTCTGCCATTTTGTCATCTGATGTGATTTTCCTATGTGTTGTAAACCTATCACTATGATGTTAATGAGATGGATTAGTGGCAGTTATGTTGATGAGATCTACAGGATTAGATTGTGTCTTAAGCCAATGTCTTTTGAGATATAAAAGAGAGAAGTCAGCAGAGAGATATGGGGATCTCATACCACCAAGAAAGCAGGGCCGGGAGCAGAGCGTGTCCTTTGGACCCTGGGTTCCTGCATGGAGAACCTCCTAGTCCAGGGGAAGATTGATGACAAGGACCTTCCTTCAGAGCTGACAGAGAAAGCCTTCCCCTGGAGCTGACGCCCTGAATTTGGACTTGTAGCCTACTAGACTGTGAGAGAATAAACTTCTGTTTGTTGAAGCCATCCACTTGTGGTATTTCTGTTAGAGCAGCACTAGATGACTAAGACAGACCTGCTAGGTGTGTTTGAACCAACAACCTTTTGGTTAGCAGCTAAGCACTTAACCATTGTGCCATCAGGGCTTCTTAAATAATAACCGTAGCAACATTTATTAAGTATTTACTGTATCTTAGGTACTGTGCTATTTCATTTTTCCTGACAACAGCCCAATAAAATAGATATTATTATTATTCCTAATTTACAAATCAGGAAACTGAAGCCCAGAAAGGGGAAGTTGCTCAAGGCTACTCCGTGAGTAAGTGGCAGAGTGGGGAATTGAACCTCAGACTACTCAAAGAAACTTAACCACTGTGCTATTCTATATGTAAAGTTGTTTTTTCAAAGAGTTGTATTTAATACATTAGGTTTTTAAAAATTTGTAAATCAATTAATACATGTTTATAAGATAGTGAGGGATTTGTTATAGATTAACCTTTAATGCCTCCTGTTTTATCCAAAAATATTTCCTGAGCCTACTGTGTAAAGCACAATGCTGCTAAGATTATATGGGCAGTGCAAAGACGAGTGAATCTTGACCCCCTGTTTGGTCCAGGAATTTGCAGCTTAGCAGGGGAGATAACATTGCAAATAGTTATTGGAAAAGCTGGTGCTTTGAGATAGATAAAAGAAAGCTGTTAAGAAAATGGGGGGCAGGGAGGGGAGAAATTCAAGAAGTCAGCCTTTGAGGAGGACCTTGAAAGCTGAGTAAGATTTCCTCCAGTGGAGATAGGGATAAGAAGCCCTGGTGGCAAAAAGGTTAAGCACCTGACTGCTAATCTAAAGGTTGTCGCTTGAACCCACCTAGCAGCTCTGCAGCAGAAAGACCTGGCAATCTGCTCCCATAAAGATTACAGCCTTAGAAACCCAGTGGGGTGGTTTTACTCTGTCATGTGACTCGATGGTACCTAACAACAACAGAGAAAGGGATGGGAGAGGCCATTTCCATTTGAGGGAAGTGAGCGTGAGCAAAGGCAAGAATAGTGGGAGATGGAACTGGAAAGGTAAATTGGTCTAGAAGTCGGAAAGTTTTTAAGTGCTAGGATAAGTGGTTTGAACTTTATGCACTAGGTAATTATGTTTTCATTACTATTTATGAAGCATCTGTTATGTTCAGTCACTGTTTTACCTTAGGAAATCAACAGACTATTGATTTTAAAGTTGTATGGCTTTTCTTCTCCCTAAGTACAGCTCTTTTAATAGCCTTCTTTAATCAGGACTCCTTAACAAGTTTTAGGTCTTGGTTTATTTCCTTGAAATTAAGCACTAACATAAGAAAACCATCTTTTTAAGGCATTGACTAATTTCTCAATTTAATTTTGATACAGTTTAACATATATAAATACAGTAATTTTTCCCACATTTTGAACTGTGTTAGGCTGGTAGACTGCTCACTTTGGCATTACTTGTTTGCTTCTCTGTAATAAATCCCTAAACCTACACAATCCAGAATATAATGCTAAATAGCAGTTGTTCTAGGAGAGAAAGTTGGAAGTATTGAGTTAGTTGTAGGATATTTCAGAAGCTTTGCTTTTCATTTTTTCTTCCAGTGTTGAATAATTTGGGACTATTCTGTACATTTAGCTTTTTTTATCCATTCTACCACTCTCTGTGTATTTATTGGTGCATTTAGTCCATTTATGTTCAGCGTAATTATTGATAGGTATGAGTTCAGTGCTGTCATCTTGATGTCTTTTTTTGTGTGTTATTGACAGTTTCTTTGTTCCACTTAATTTTCTGTGCTGTGTCGTTTTTCTTTATGTATTTTCTTTTCATCCTTTTCATTGTTGTTGATTTTGTATTTGCTGAGTCTTTGTTTTTCTTGTTTTTTATTTTGATGTGTAGGATTGTTAGTTTCCTTTGTGGTTACCTTAATATTACCCCTGTTTTTCTAAGTTTAAACCAGTCTTATATTTCTTTATCTTGCCTTGACTTCCTCGCCATATGAAAGATATATGACTACTTTTTTTAGTCCTTCTTTTTTGATTTAATGTTGTCATCTTTTATATATTGATGTCTCTGTTTCCCTATTTTCAGTTTTCCCTATTTAGCTTTGATTTATTTTTGTGACTTCCCTATCTGAGTTGATATCTGGTCGGTCTGTCCTGTGTTCTAGACTTGGGTAGTTATCTGATGTTACTGATTTTCTAACTGGAGGACTCCCTTTAGTATTTCTTGTAATTTTGGTTTAGTTTTTGCAAATTCCCTAAACTTATGTTTATCTGGAAATGCCCTAATTTCGCCATCATATTTGAGAGAGAGTTTTGCTGGATATATGATTCTTGGCTGGCAAATTTTCCTTCAAGGCTTTATATATGTCATCCCATTGCCTTCTTGCCTGCATGGTTTCTGCTGAGTAGTCTGAGCTTAGTCTTACTGACTCTCCTTTGTAGACGACTTTTCATTTATCCCTAGGCGCTCTTAAAATTCTCTTTCCATTGTTGTTTTTGGCAAATTTGATTATAATATATCTTGGTGACTTTTCTTTTGGATCTACCTTATGTGGTTCGATGAGCATCTTGGATAGATATCTTCTCATCTTTCATGATATCAGGGAAGTTTTCAGCCAACAAATCTTCAACAATTCTCTCTGTATTTTCTGTTATCCCCCCCGTTCTGGTACTCCAATCACTCGTAGATTACTCCTCTTGATAGAGTGCCACATAATTCTTAAAGGGTTTCTTCATTTTTTAAAATTCTTTGATCTAATTTTTCCTCAAATAAGTTCGTGTCAAGTGCTTTATCTTCAGTCTCACTAGTTCTGACTTCCGTTGCCTCAATTCTGCCCATCTGACTTTCTGTTGAGTTGTCTAATTCTGAAATTTTATTCTTAATCTTCTGAATTTCTGACTGCTGTCTCTCCATGGATTCTCGCAGCCTATTAAATTTGTCATTTTGCTCTTCTCTAATCTTCTTAAGTTCCTTTATGGTTTTGTCTGTGTGTTCCTTGGCTTGTTCTGCGTTTTGCATGATCGCTTTCCTGATATCTTGAAGAGTTCTGTATATCAATCGTTTGTATTCTACCTCTGGTAATTTCAAGAAATTCTCTTCCTCTGGAAGATTTCTTGATTCTGTGTTTTGTGAGCTTGCTGAAGCCTCTTTATGTGATTTGATATTGACTGTTGTCTCCAAGCCATCAATAAGTTATTATATTTATTTATTTTATGTTTGCTTACTGTGTCCTAGCTTCTTGTTCTGTTTTGTTTTGATATGCCCTAATAGGCTGCTCATGTGCGCTAGTTGGATTATTGGCACCTTTGAAGCTCTAACATCCTGTCACCAGGTGGTTAGATCTGTTACTGGGTATGTGAACCCAGGAGTCTGTTTACTTTTCTTGTATGGATTCAGCTCAGGTGTCCAGGTGGTCGGTCACCAAGTGTGTGGTACAGTCTCTCACCTACAGTTTTAGACAGGCAGGGATGATTGGTGTAGGCACAGGTATCTGGTTGCAGTGGTGGGTCACGCGCAGAGCAAGGCAGGGGGCTGATGGCTGCCTCTGAGTGTCTGGGAGGAAACCGTGTCCCTGTTCCCTAGAGCATGTAGGTGGGTGGGTTTTGCAGCCGGACTATGAGCACCCAATGCTGTTGGCTGTAAGGACTAGGAGGCACCACTTATTCTTAGACCCCTGTTGCGTGTGGCTGGGTGGCATGGGTGGCATGGGTGGAGCCACCAGTCACCAGGCCCCTGATGTGGGTAGGAGAGGACCCTGCTTAATGGCAGAGCAGTGTCAAATGTCATGAACCTGCCCCTTCACTATATAGCTGATACAGTTGAAGTTAGGCTTCAGGTATATACCCTGTTGTACTGTGGTAATGAGGGCCTATGCTATTGAAATGTGCCCACACAGGTCTGTGCAGGGGTGAAAGGCATTCAGAGTCCATGGACCCCTTATGCCTGTGCCTAGCAAAGGAGCTGTGCCTACCCTGAGTTCCTGGTTTAGGGGAGTCGGCAGATTATTTTTTCCTGTTAATTTGTTCCCTCTCCAAGGCCGCGAGAATGGCTCAGGGTGCGTGACGGGTCCCACTACTGGCCCAGGAGACTCGGCAATCACTGAAGCTGGCCCAGGACCGGTGCAGAGCGAGGAGGGGGCAGGTAAATGGGAGGAGTTTTTCCCAAAGTGGGTGTTTTTTGATCCTTGTGGTAGGTCAGATGCATGTACTTATCTTTTGCTGATTGAGCACTGCTTTTCACTGGTTCTGGAGGTGTGAGTAGACTCTCTGGCACTCCATCTCTCTGGAGGTGGAAAACGCCTCGTCAGCGCCACCACCCGCCCCACCGTTCATACCAGCCGATTCGACCTGAAGTGTGCCGGCTCTCGCCGGGTCAGGTCTGGCAACTTCTTGCTGCTTCCGAACCGTCCCTCCCTCCCCCTGCCACTCAGTCCGATTCCTCGACTTTCCTTTGATGTTCAGGGCTCCTAGATTGTCATATATAATCGATTCACTTATTTTTTTGGGTCCTTGTTGTAAGAGGGACCACAGGAAGTGTCTGACTGCTCTGCCATCTTGGCCCTGCCTCTCTGTACATTTAGTTTTAAAAGGCAATATTGTATGGAAAGCAGATGAAGTACAGTGAATATAATTTGAAGTAGGATGGTTTTTAGCATGTCTTCATCTTAAAAGTGTTTGGTTTTTCGATATAGTCTGTTTGAATCAACTTGTTTGAATTGAATATTGAATTTGAATTGCTGTGTTCTCAACTCTAGCAACTTGTGTTCATTTTTAACTAACTTGAACTTTGTGCTTTGGTTTGTGATAGCTATTTCAGATGGGTGCTTTTAAATAGCGTTTTTAGATGATAGCCAGCACTCAACATGTGCTTTCAGATTGTGAGGCAGAGATGGTTATCCTGGTTTTGGCAGTTTTATTTTTTTAAATAATTTATTTTAAATTTGCTGTTGTTGAGAATATACACAGCAGAACATACACCAATTCAACAGTTTCTACATGTACGATTTACTGATATTGATTACACTCTTCAAGTTGTGCAACCATTCTCACTCTCCTTTTCTGAGTTGTTCCTTCCCCTTAACATAAACTCACTGCCCTCTAAGGTTCCTATCTAATCTTTGGAGTTGGTGTCAGTTTGATATTATATAGATAGATTCTGAAAGAGCACAACGCTTAAGGCAGACATTCTTTACTAGTTAAGCTAAGCTATTGTTTGATTTTAAGAAGACTTCAGGGGATATCTTTGGTTTAAGGTTTAAAGATTGTCTCAGGGCAGTAGTGTTGGGGGTTCTTCCAGCTGCCATGGCTCCAGACAGGTACCATGAGTCAATGAGAATTTGAAATTCTGTTCTGCATTTCCCCCTTTTGCTCAGGATTCTTCTATAGAATCTTTGATCAAAATATTCAGTAGTGGTAGGCAGGCACCATCCAGTTATTCTGGTCTCAAGGCAAAGGAGGCAGCTGTTCATGGAGGCAATTACCCACACATTCCATTTTCTCCTATTTCTGACTCTCCTTCTTCCTCTGTTGCTCCAGGTGCATAGAGACCAATTGTTGTACCTTGAATGGCCACTTGTAAGCTTTTAAGACCCCAGGCCTCTATGCGATGAACTAGGAGGTAGAACAGAAACACTAAACATGTTTTTAGTCCAACTAACTGGGATGTCCCATGAAACCAGGACCGTAAACCTCCACTGGTTTTGGTAGTTTTGAGTGCGATCATTTTATTGTTACATGCTACATTTATCAATATAACTACACATGAAAAGTTAACGAAATACTACATTACTTCTGTTCAGGAGGGATTCTCAAGCTTTCAGTCGAAGAGTAAATGATGTTGTGTTTGTAACCCAGGAAGCTGTGTACCTGGTGAAGTATATATCTGGAATATTACATAAGTTTACACTCTCAGAGCTGTATGGTTATTAATGAAGACAATGCTAATGTCTTATTCTCAGTAAAAGCGTGAGCCTTGATGTCAGACAGACTCTGGCTTTGAATACTGGCTCCTCCACTTAATAGCTGTTTGACACTGAGCATGGGTCCCTGGATGGCATGAATGGTTTACTGTCAACTATTGACCTAAAGGTTAACAGTTCAAACCCACCCAGTTATGCCACTGTAGAAATCTGCTTCCATAAAGATTACAGCCAAGAAAACCCTGTGGAGTGCAGTTCTACTGTGTAACACATGGGGTCGCCATGAGTCGGAATCGACTCGATGGCAGTGGGTTTGGTTTTGGAACACTGAGAAGTCACCTTCACTTATCTGTAAGCCTCAGCTTCCTCATCTTTAAAATGAAAATAATAACAATATCCTCTAGTGTTGTGACAAGGTTAAATGAACTTATCCATGTGAAAAGCTGAGCACAGTGCCTGACATATAAGTACCAACTGAAAGCTTATTGGAAGGGCAGTAACTAAAGTATTGTGAAAGCTTTTTTGTTACATCAATGCATCATGTTACTACAGTAAGACAATAAATATTTAACTATTGAAAGCAATGCCATTTCTATTTTTCGTCATCTATGTTTTTACCGCAAAGAGATAACACTACTGTTAACATGTTGACCTATCTTCTTTTCCTCCAGTGCATATTTATCTCTTATTTATTTACTTTTAACACAATCGAGATTACACAGTGTTGTCTCTTTTTGTTTCCCATTTAATGTTATGTCTTAAACATAACATAATTTTAAATGGCTGAACAAAAACATCCCATCAAATGGATCAGACCATTCTTACATCTGTATTGTCCTTTCTTCATCAAATAATGTAACCTAAAACAGCAGTACCATGTTCTGGTAACAGATCATTGAGCAATTTCATTCTGCTATTTTAACTGATATTTGTTCATGATGATCCATGAAATATCTCTCATTTATAAGAAGCTGGGACTAAGACAAGAAAGAAGACTTACTTATGCTCAAGGATTAATGAGAGCCTGGCCCAAACCTATATTTTTGGCAATGCTGAGCCTATTTCTGTAGTAACTCACTCTGAGTTATGTCTTATAAAAAGAAATGTTTACACTTTTACAAACAAAAATTAATAAAATGTTTTTCTTCTTGTAAAATGGGGAATTTTACATTGTTTTTGGCTATTGGATTTAATGCAGTGTATTAGCATTTTAATTGTATTGTTGTCCTTATTAAGTTAAATTATATGAAACTCTTTTTTCTTTAAGATATTACTCTTTCGTTGTAGTGGTTAATCTGTTTGAGAGTTGCCAAATGGATTATATCGTGGTATAGAATAAGGTTGCTTAGAACAAGGTGAAAGTTTTACAAAGTTTTTAAAAAGGTTGTCTAATCATGCTAATGGAAAATAGGCTTCTGACTCGAAATAAACCACTTAAATTTTAAAAAGTGAATTTAAGGGTCACCTCAGTAATAAAAGAAATGTAAATTAAAACAAGAAGATACCAGTTTTTACCTAAGTAATTAGCAAAAAAAAAATTTTTTTTAATGGTAAAAATACCCAGGTATGAGGAGATGGACGTTCACTGCTGGTGGGACTCCACACACGTTTCTGGTAAGCATTTTTATTTGAGATTCTTGTGATTATTCTTCTGGTCATCTTTTCTGAGGATCCAATCTAACTCTGACACAGAAGTATATACACAGAGATGTTTATCAAAATATTATTTATACAAGCAGACTATTGGAAACAATCTACATGTCCAATAAAAGGAGAATGCTTAAATTTTGATATATTCAAATGGTGAAATATTATATATCTATTAAAATGATCCTGTCAAAACATTTAATAACATGGGAATAGTCTCACAATTTGATGTACCTTTTACATTGCAGTATTTACCAATTTTGTAATAATATATTTGCATAGCAAAGTTTTTAAGATTAGAAAGAAACAAATTTGTTTTCAAATTTTTCCAAAATTTCTACAATGAGCTTCTATTCTATAATCAGAAAGACGTGAATGAGCATTATTATAAAATAATGATTTTAAGCAAATAGCGCTAAACGGTTCACTTCAGATGGTCAGATATAAAAGGCCTAATATGTTGATCACAGCACATTATACTTAATGGAAAAATTATTTGGCAGCATTTAATAATTAATGTTTACCTTTATGTTGGAGCTATCCATAAAAACAATGAATTATTTCATGTAGTTAAATTTCTACTTTTAGATGCGCCAAATGAAGGCCTAAAAGCTTTCTTCTGAAATTGTATGGTAAATCAATTTGAGTGAACTTTAAACTTCTTTGATAAGAACTTTGGCACATTTTCATCAGTTCTATGAAAATACTGCTGCGTTGCTTAGTAAATGATCGGAGTAAATAAAATGGGAAGGGGACTAAGTAGTTCCTAAAAAAAAAAAAAAAAAAACCCCTTTGCAGTTGAGTTGATTCTGACTTACAGTGACCTTATAGGACAGAGTAGAACTACCCCGTAGGGTTTCCAAAGAGTGGCTGGTGAATTCGAACTGCCGACCTTTTGGTTAACAGCGGAGCTCTTAACCACCGCACCACCAAGTCTCCTCCAAAAGGAGAGACCTTTTTAAAATGAGGGCGAGGAAAACAAACAAACAAAAAAAAAACCTCTTACTGTTGATTGAATTTGTGTCCTTTTCCACCATTACCACCATCCCCTCTCTTTGGCCTAGCACAGTAACATGAAGTGGTCCCTCTCCCTTGGACTAACTTTCAGTTAATGTTCAGATAGCCATCTAGTGGAAAGAAGACTCTTTAAGAATGACTTCCCTCTAGACATCCAATATCATGTTTGTTCAGTTGGCTTGTCCAAACAATTTTTCTGTGTTTTCACCAGAGTAGGATCAACTTAGCATGAAGATTAAAGCTGTTCCCATCTGCTTTATCTGCCGTTCTTAATTAGAACCTGATGACAGAAATCAGCTTTGATTCAAGGCTGATTGTTCCCTGAGAATCTCATTATTATTGTAGAATTTTTTCTTCTTTTTTTATTAACCACATTGATTCTGAACATCTATATGGCAGTGTACAACAAAGAGAAATTATTTTCTTCATTTAGCCATTTATTGAACACCTGTTATGTATGTATGTATGTGTATATATATATATATATATAGCTAGATGCTATGGAGTATATAAAGTTGGTTAAAGTCTAGTAGAGAAGATAAAGCATGCACAGAAATAATTTTAATACAAATATAAAATGATAAATACCAAAGGGACATGACACAGTGTGTGGAAATTCAGAGGATGCAGTTATTTCTGGTCCTGGGAATCATGTTTTTCGAGTTCTCTTTTGAAAATTAAACAAATGGACCATTATATATATGTTTTATTTTACTTTAGGAGAAATTAAAGAGGCAAATCTTTTTTTTTTTTTTTAATTGTGCTTTAGGTTACAGCTCAAGTTAGTTTCTCATACAAAAATCTATATACACATTGTTATGTGACCCTATTTGCTATCCCTGTAATGTGACTACACATTCCTCCCTTCCACCCTGGATTTCCCGTGTCCATTCAACCAGCTCCTATCCCTTTCTGCCTTCTTATCTTGCCTCCAGACAGGAGTTGCCCACTTAGTCTCATGTATCTACTTGAACTAAGAAGCACACTCTTCATGAGTATCATTTTATGTCTTATAGTCCAGTCTATTCTTTGTCTGAAGAGTTGGCTTTGGGAATGTTTTAGTTCTGGGTTAACAGAGAGTCCGGCAGCCATGTCTTCTGGGGTTCCTCCAGTCTCAGTCAGACCGTTAAGTCTGGTCTTTTTACTAGAATTTGAGTTCTGCACCTCACTTTGCTCCTGCTCTGTCAGGGACTCTCTGTTGTCTTCCCTGTCAGGGCGGTCATTGGTGGTAGCCGTGCACCATCCAGTTCTTCTGGTCTCAGGCTGATGGAGTCTCTGGTTTATGTGGCCCATTTTGTCTCTTGGGCTAATATTTTCCTTGTGTCTCTGGTGTTCTTCATTGTCTTTGCTCCAGGTGGGCTGAGACCACTTGATGCATCTTAGATGGTAAAGAGGCAAATCTTTGGATACCAATCCTGTGGGCAAGTAATGGACTTCAGAATGGCTTATTATTATTATTTTTTAAAATTCTACAGATATTTATTGAGTCTACCCTCAGGGAGCTTGCAGTCTACCAATTGTAATGAAATTTAATTTTATGCATAAAATAAAGTAATATTAAAAGCCACTTATAGAAATATTCAGTTACTTGGCTAGTTAGATATTTTTAATGGAGAAATTGAGATAGTAGTGTAGGTGTCAAGTGTCTTGTAATCAATTTACTGGCAGATAGAGCCAGTTTAGTGGGTAAACTACTCAACCTAGAGGGGTTGTCTTAGGCTGGGTTCTCTAGAGAAGCAAAACCAGTAAAGTATATAAATATATATAGAGAGAAGTTTATATCAAGGAAATGGCTCACATGATTGTAGAGGCTGGAATGTCCCAAGTGGATCAGAATAGAGGCTTCTCCTGAAGCATGTAGCTGCAGGGGCTGGTGAACTCAAGATCAGCAGGTCAGAGAGCAGGGTTCCCGCTCACAGGCTGTGAAGATCAATGAATCCCAAGATTGGCAGATAAACTGATAGCTCAAGTCCCAAGAACCAGAGGTCAGACAAACAGGAGGCATCTGCAGGATCCAGAGCGAGCAAAAAGCCAGAACATCTGCTTATGTCGGATGCAGGCCACACTCCCAAGGAAACTCCCTTTCAATGGATTGGCTACTCATAGCAGATTCCATCATGGGAGTGATCACATATAAACACTGAGAATCATGGCCCAGCCAAGTTGACACACAATCTTAACCATCACAGAAGTGGTGTGATATCCTGGGGATAACATAAACGTTGGCTCTGCTACTTGCTAACTTTCAGCCTTGGTAAGTTTTACTTTGCCCTCCTGTTCATCAGTCTTCTCATCTTTAAAACACCTTATAGATTTCATATGAGGATTAAATGAGATATGTAAAGCCCTTGATACATAGTAGACTCTCAATAAATGATGTTTCCTCTCCACTCTGTCTGGGCATGTTTGGAGGATCAGCCATTAAACAATGAAAAGTTAAAAATGTTCTCAAGAGCTTCCCCCCCACTCCCTGGCCTCTTGAGGGTGAACCGCTTTCTCTTCAGTTGGGATGGCTTATATTTATTTAATAAAATCACAGACGTTTAATACAGATGTTTAGTTAGTTGCAGGTCTAAATCAGACACAAGTAGCAAATCAGTTTCCCTAACTGCAGTTGTGTGCCTCCATCCCAGGGGTGGGTAATCAGTTCAGATGGTTAAATAATAGTTAATACTTGCTGTTTCACTTAAAAATAACTTACTAAAATCTCAGTGATTTCTTCACTGAAGACAGCTTTTAATTCCCTGTAGTGTCTGCTTCACTGTTTTATAGCTTGTTTTTCTAAAGTCTTGAGTCAGCTTCTTTATCCTTATCAGTGTTTTGGCCTTTATGTCCTCTATCTCTGTGAATCATTTTTGGGGGCATTAAATTCCATCTGACGCAAATTGTGGTTTCAAAAATAAATTGCATTGTCTTACCTTCTATGAAAAGAAGAGCAGATAATTTTCAGAAGCCACTTATTTACGAAGTAGAACTGAAGTCCAGAATTTGAGAATCTGTAGAGTTGCTAGAATGTTTCTAAGCTTCAAAGTCTCTGTGTGTCTGTGCTTTCTTTTAGACAAGAGTGACCAGTATTAATCCTTCTTAAGATAAAGTGTGGCCTTTGTCACAGCTGAGGATCTTCATCTTATCCAGAATTTTACTAGAAAGCCTTTTAGAGATGATACTCTTTCTGGTTTGGGAAGTTCATGCTGTTTAAAATTTGGCTTTGGTTGAGGTATATAGAGCCATATTTTCTTGTGTCATTAAGTTCCGCTGTCTTTCGGACTTGTAGATTTCATACGCAGTTGTTGAAAGTTTGCTGAAATGTGGTTGGTGATTTCTGTACTTGCCTGATTAAACTGAAAAAACCTGGAATGAATACACAAGAAATGTCTTCTGAGAAATTGGAAGGGATTTAGATAATGGTTTGTTAGGGAGGGGTAGAAGGTGGTATGACATGAATTTCGAAAGTGTAGAGTTTTGCCACTCTTCATGCTGATGTAGAAGAGGATCTTGTTTAGGTAGTGTCTGTTCCCTACAGACTTTGTAACAGTATTATCAATATTCATTGAGTGCCTGCTACGCATAGAGGGTAAAAAAGAATAGATAGATGAATAAAGCATAGTTCTTTACTCAAGAAATTTATTACAGAATTAGGAGAAGAGCAGCAAGGAGAATAACATAAATGTGTGTTGAGTACAAAGTACTGGGAAGGTTCAAAGGAAGAAGCAGTCTCCCTGGAAGTGAGGTGGGATGGGAAGTAGGGCAGGTATAGATGGAGAGAAGTTTCAAGGAGGAGGCATTCAGTTAAGGAGTAACCAGAGCAAAGGTGCAGAAGCTGGGAAGTGCCTGGAGGAATGCAGAGAGCTGTGAGCAGTGTTGTAGAGCCACTGGACTTTCTGGGATCCACCTGCCTTTTTACACAGTTTTATTGAAGTATAATTTATATACCATAAAATTCACCTATGGTAAGTGCACAATTCAATGATTTTTTTAAAAGTAAATTTATAGAGTTGTGCAACCACCACCACAATCCAGTTTTAGACTTTTTTAAAAAAATCCTGGCATCTACTCTGACTCATGGCAACGCTGCCTCATGGCGACCCCATGTGTGTCAAAGTAGAACTGTGCTCCATTGGGTTTTCAATGACTAATTTTTGGCAGTAGATCAGTAGGCCTTTCTTCCAAGGTACCTCTGGGAGGACAACTGAGCCTGTTAACCATTAACCCTTTGCACCACCCAGGGACTTGTTAAAGCATTTGAATCGCCCCAAAAAGTTCCCTCTTTCTGGTTTTCAGTAAGTTCCTGCTCCCACTCCCAACCCAGGCAACCATTGATCTGCTTTCTGTCTCTATAGATTTGCCTTTTGTAGAAAGTCTATGTAAATAAAATCATATAATATATAGTTTTTTTAATGTCTGACTTCTTTCACTCAGTATAAAGTTTTTGAGATTCAGACAAGTTGAAGCATTAATATATGATAGTAATTTGTTCTTTTTTTATTAATTGTATTCCATTATATGAATAAGCCACATTTTGTTTATCTGTTTGCTAGTTGATGGACTTTTGTATTGCTTCCAGGTTTGGAACTGTTATGAATAATGCTGCTACGATCATTTGCATAGATGTCTTTGTATAGACATATGTTTTCATTTCTCTTGGGTAGATACATGGTGAAATTGCTGGGTGTCATGGATTGAATTGTCAACTTGGCTAGGTCATGATTCCCAGTATTGTATGATTGTCTACCATTTTGTCATCTGATGTGATTTCCCTATGTGTTCTATATTCTGTCACTATGATGTAATAAGATGGGTTAGTGGCAGTTATATTTATGAGATCTAGAAGATTAGATAGTGTCTTAAGCCAATCTCTTTTGAGATATAAAAGAGAGAAGTGAGCAGAGAGACATGGGAACTTCATACCACCAAGAAAGCAGTGCCAGGAGCAGAGTGTGTCCTTTGGACCTAAGGTTCCTGCACAGAGAAGCTACAAGAACAAGGGAAGATTGATGACACGGACCTTCCTCCATAGCCAACAGAGAAAGCCTTTCTCTGGAGCTGACACCCTGAATTTGGACTTGTAGCCTTCTAGACTGTGAGAGAATGAATTTCTGTTTGTTAAAGCCATCCACTTGTGGTATTTCTGTTATAGAAGCACTAGATGACTAAGACAGAATTTGGTACCGGGAGCAGGGTGCTGCTCTAACAGATACCCAAAATGTGGAAGCAGTTTTAAAACTATGAATGGACAGAGGAGCGGTAACAGCAGACCGGCAGCAGCAGAGGACTGGCAGCAGCAGAGAAGCAGCAGTGACAGAGAACTGGCAGCAGCAGAACTAGTAGACCAGTGTCAGACAGCGCTAGAGCCAACCCATGGAGCGAGAGAGCTGACTAACCAGACTTGAGAACCAATTTAGAAAACTTATCCTTACAATTTTGTTTCTCTAGAATCACTCTCGGTACCAAATGTCTTAGGATGGGTTCCTAGAGAAGTAAAGCCAGTAAAGCATGTAAATATATGTATATAGAGAGATTTACATCAAGGAAATGGCTCATGCAGTTTTAGAGGCTGGAATGTCCCAAGTCCGTGGATCAAGATAGAGGCTTCTCTTGATTCACATAGCCTCAGGGGCTGGCAAAACAGGATCAGCAGGTCAGAGAGCAGGGATCTTGCTCACAGGCTGTGAAGAATGACAAATCCCAAGATTGGCAGGCAAGACTGCAAGGCTTCTCCTGATTCACGTAGCCACAGGGGCTGGCAAACCCAAGATTGGCAGGTCGGAGAGCAAGGCTCCCACTCACAGGCTGTGAAGATTGATGAATCCCAAGATTGGCAGATAAGCTGATAGCTCAAGTCCCAAGAACCGGAGGTCAGATGAACAGAAGGCAGCCGTAGGATCCAGAGTGAACAAAAAGCTAGAATGTCTGCTTGTATCAGATGCAGCCCACACTCCCAAGGAAACTCCCTTCAACTGATCTGCTGCTTACAACAGATTCCATCATGGGAATGATCACATATAAACACTGAGAATCATGGCCCAGCCAAGGTGACACGCAATCTTAACCATCACCAAAACCAAAAAACCAAACCCATTGCCATCGAGTCTATTCTGACTCATAGCAACCCTACAGTACAGAGTAGAACTGCCCCATGTGGTTTCCAAGGAGTGCCTCGTGGATTTGAACTGCTGACCTTTTGGTTAGCACCCATAGCTCTTAACCACAACGTATACTTTATTTACAAATTTCATTTAAGTCTCCCTACCATTTTAGCCTCATTTTGCAGATGAAGAGACAAGGCTCAGAGAGGGTAAGTAACTTGCTCAGCATCACAGAGCTGATTTATGGATAAGCAAGAATTCAACCCTGGGTCTTTCTGACTCTAGAGACTACACTTTAATTGTGCTGCACCATCTCTTTATTGAGCAGGGAGTCCTGGGTAGGGTTGCTAGATTTAGCAAAACAAAACCAAAAGCCAGTAAGGCCAGTGAAATTTGTATTTCAGATAAACAATCCATTTTTTTAGTATTATTAAGTATCTTCCAAATATTTCATGAGACCTACTTATACTAAAGATTATTCATTGTTTATCTGAAATTCAGATTTCACTGGGTATCTGTCTTAGTCATCTAGTGCTGCTACAACAGAAATACCACAAGTGGATGGTTTTAATGAAGAGAAGTTTATTTCTCCATGGTCAAAGTAGGCTAAAAGTCCAAATTCAGGGCATCAGCTCCAGGGGAAGGCTTTTTCTCTGTCAGCCTTCTTCTCTTCAGTGTTCCCCCGGACTAGGAGCTTCTCTGCACAGGGACCCCGGTCCAAAGGATGCGCTCTGCTTCTGGCACTGCTTTCTTGATGGTATGAGGTCCCCCTGTCTCTCTGCTCACTTCTGTCCTGTATATCTCAAGAGATTGCCTCAGAACACAATCCAGTCTTGTAGATCCAGTCCTGCCTTACTAACACAACTGCCACCCATCCTCCCTCGTTAACATCATAGAGGCAGGTTTACAACATACAGGAAAATCACAAATTGATACACACATTTTTTGGGGGTACATAATTCAAACCATGACAGTGTCCTATAATTTATCTGGCAGCCCTAGTCCTGGAGTCTTCCTCCTTCTTTCTCCCCCTGCCTCCAACTCCCCTCTAGGTCTGTCAACAGCTTGCCCTTTAAAGGCAAGACCCTTTGGGACCAGCTGTACTGATGTGTCTCCAGACTACTGAAGTGAAGTTGCTGAAGAGGAATCGAGTAGGGAAGAGCTGTGATTCTTGCAGTGAGGGCAACTATTGCAGGGCCAGCCCATGGGGTTGAGCAGCCAAGCTCTTCTGCTCCTGAGGGCAGAGCTCTTGGAGCAGTGCCAACTCCGCCACCTAGTGTGTGACTTTGGGCAAGTCTTTTCCCCTCTCTGAACCCCCTCTGTAAAAGGAACCAAAAAACCAAACCTGTTGCCATCGAGTCAGTTCTGACTCATGGCGACCCCACGTGTTATAGAGTAGAACTGCTCCTTAAGAATTTCCTGGCTGTAATCTTTAGGGAAGGAGCCCTGGTGGTGCAGTGGTTAAGCGCTCAGCTGCGAACCGAACCGCCCTGGAGAAAGATGTGCAGTCTGCTTCCATAAAGATTTACAGCCTTGGAAATGCTGTGGGCCGGTTCTACTCCATCCTATAGGGTTGCTATGATTCAGAATCAACTCGACAGCAATGGGATTTTATAGTAAGCATATATGTAACTTTTTAAGAAACTTCCAAATGGTTCTTCAAAGTGGCTATTCCATTTTATGTACCAGCAACATTTGAAGGTTCTGGTTTTTTCATATCTCTGTCAACACTTGATGTTGCCAGTTTTTGCATTATAACCATCTAGTGGTATCTTAACTGTGATTTTAACTTTTATTTCCCTAATGACCAGAGAAACAGCCGTGGTGGCGCAGTGGTTAAGCACTTGGCTGCTAACGGAAAGGTCGGTGGTTGGAACCCACCAGCCATTCTGTGGCAGAAGGATGTGGCAGTCTGCTTCCATAAAGATTACAGCCTTGGAAGCCCTATGGGATAGTTCTACTCTGTTCTATAGGGTTGCTATGAGTCAGAATTGACTCCACGGCAGTGTGTTTGATTTTTTTTTAATGACCAGGGATCCATTTAATATCATAAATGACATCAACCTTTTAATAGAAAGCTTCTCTATTTAGTGATAATTGATGCCATGGTTCACCAACTGTGTTTTATAAGATTCTTGAAAGAACTTTTGTATGTAGAGAATCCAGACAGTATTTTATTAGCGGTTCGTTGTTTATTTCCTTATTTATGCTCTTTCTCTTTGAGATTAGTATAATTACCTTCTAATGTAAACTACTCTCTGTGGTCTGCCACCTGCTTTTGTATGGTCCAGGAGTTAAGAATTTTTTTTTTTCCATTTTTAAGTGGTTGAAAATAAATTAAAAGAATAATATTTCGTGGTATGTGAAAATTATATAATATTCAAATTTTAGTGGCCATAAATAAAATTTGGAACACAGCTATGCTGATTTGTTTACATATTATCTATGGAACACAGCTATGCTTGTTTGTTTATATATTGGCTGTGGCAGCTCTGTGTTCTAATGGCAGATACTGTGTGGCCCACAAAGCCTAAAATATTCAATGTCTGGCCTTTTACAGAAAATGTTTGCTGACCCCTGTTCTGGTTTTTCTCCCACCTATTCTAGATATTGCCTAGTCTCAGAAAGAATTTTACTGCCTTTGGTCCAGTTCTTACGTTGGTTCTGCAGTTTGTTGTTACTGAGGAACCCAAGTCTCTTTGCAGACTGTTGCCCTGGAGCGGAAGAGACTGAGATGCTGAAAGACTAACGTGCTTTTACCTGGCAATGGCTCTAGTTAGAAGGGTTAGAGCTAGCCTTTGGGACCTTTTAGGGAAGGCCCCAGAACACAAAGGAGAATGAAATGGGACTTTTGTAGATGAAGGTATTAACTCTTCTTACTAAGTGTGGAAAGTGATGCTGTGCAACGTAGTGGCAAATACTTTTTAATTAATTTATTGAAAATTTAAAAAATATGCTCATTTTAATAATGAAAATACTAGAGAAGTAAATAAACTAAGAGTTAAATCTCTTCATCACCTACCCCCTCACCATACTCTTACTGGTCATCATTGTTAAGAATTTGGGCTATTTACCTCCAAACATTTTTCTTTGCAAATATAAAACATACCAAGTTGGTAAGCACAGTATGATGGTGAGGGGTATTTGGCTTAGGAGTAGTACTTAGGAGCATTGGTTGACAGTCCAATTTGAGTTAGTAGTGAGGTGCATTATTAAAATAGGAATATTCAGAATTGAGGGAGGAGATAATCTTTTATTCTGTGCAAGGTTGGATACAGCTATAGAATCCTGGTCATTTCTGGAATAGATTCTGAAGTATATACAGAGGTAGTATCCAGGTTGGTGAAGGGACTAGAAGCCACATATGGAAGAATGATTGAAGGAATACTTGGTCTGGAGGTGAGAGAACTTGAGGCATGAGGGTGGGGTAGGGATGCACGATCAACCATCAAATATTTGTAAAAGAAGAGGATTTGTACTTTGTGATTCCAGGGAACAGAACTAAGGCCAATGGATGGAAGTCACAGGAAGAAAAAGATGGCTCAGTTGAAGGATAATTTACAGTGAAAGCTGTCTAAAGATGGAGTGGGAGATGGTAAACTTTCTGCCACTAGAGGTGTACAGGTGTTGGTTCAACAATCATTTGGCAAATATGTTTTAAGGGATTTAAGTTGAATCAGTATCTAACAACTGCCCCATTATAAATGGGAAAGGCAGGAAATATCCAGAATTTAAATTGGTACTCAAATTTTAATATGCTATTGTCATGGTTTGAATTATGTCCCCCAAAAAATGTGTGTATCAGTTTGGCTAGGCCATGATTCCTGGTACTGCGTGATTTTCCTGTATGTTGTAAACCTGCCTCTATGATGTTAATGAGGGAGGATGGGTGGCAGTTGTGTTAGTAAGGCAGGACTGGATCTACAAGACTAGATTGTGTCCTGAGGCAATCTCTTGAGATATAAAAGACAGAAGCGAGCAGAGAGACAGGGGGACCTCATACCATCAAGAAAGCAGTGCCAGGAGCAGAGCGCATCCTTTGGACTGGGGTCCCTGCGCGGAGAAGCTCCTAGTCCGGGGAACACCGAAGAGAAGAAGGCCGACAGAAAAAGCCTTCCCCTGGAGCTGACACCTTGAATTTGGACTTTTAGCCTACTTTACTGTAAGGAAATAAACTTCTCTTCATTAAAACCATCCACTTGTGATATTTCTGTTATGGCAGCAGTAGATGACAAAGACAGCTATCATGACATAGCATGTTATCAAGTTCATTTATTGTTTTGCAAAGACAGTAATGCCTTTAGAGAGCATGAGCCGAGTAGGTGCACTCCAGCCTTCCTTGTCTGGCATTAGATTGAACAAAGTGTTATCAATGAACTGGATTGTGACCCTCCTTGAGCAGGTTTACCTGAGTGGACTATATGGGCTGAAATTTAAAAAAAAAAAAAAAGCCCTTTACAGAGTTACATTTTTTTTTTTTTTTAAATCAGTGACATAGTTATAAGAAGCTGCAAGTACAGTAAAATCTGTGAAAGCTTGAACTTGTGTAAGGTGGAAATATGTCAGAGAAGGAAAACTCAAATATTTCCCACTAAAACGAGCGATAGAAAAGTGGTAAGACTGCACCCTGACCAAGGCGGAAAACTTGAGACCTGGAGAAACAAGGCAGTCCTGTCAAGTTCCAGCTCTCACAGGTTTCACTGTATATAGTGGCACAGTGGTTAAGCATTTGGCTGCTAACCAAAAGGTTGGCAGTTCGAATTCACCAGCTGCTCCTTGGAAACCCTTTGGGGGCAGTTCTGCTCTGTCCCATAGGGTCACTACGAGTCAGAATCGACTCGATGGCAATGGGTTTTTGGTTCACCAAGAAAGCAGGTGGAGCTTTATGCCAGAGTCTTCATATAACTGCGTTAATGAATTATTTAGTATGTTAAAATTTGAATGTCTGTGTTGGTAGGATCTGTGAAGCACTTCTCTGGAATAGGATCTACAAATCAGTGAACTAAATGATTCATCTCTAAGGACTCCTTCCAGAATGTTAGGCAGTTGTTTAGGGTTATGAAGTAACAGAAGCATAGCCAATTAAAACTATGAAGAAATTTAGGTAGATTATAATTGGCACCTCTGGAATTTGACCACAGCTTTGGGGATCGTAATTACAATGAAGTCAGCAGTTTGAAATATGTTTTCACCACTGGGGAGAAGAGGATCACCTTCTGGTTAACCCCTCTAGTGGCACTATGGGCCACTTTCAGTTTTAGGTGAAATTCTACTCCCTTTTCTTGAAAGAACCTCATTAGGTCCTTTCAGTTGAGAAACCTCTACATTTTTAAGCATAGAGGAGAGAGATTTAGAAGAGAAGTAATTAATGAAAATAATATTGGCAGGTATAAGGTCACTGAGTAGATTGAAGGGTTAAGAAGTTGAGAGGAAGAGAAAGAATCTGAGCCCAAAGTAGATGAAAACGCTTATGTTTATACTAATTTTTTTTTTCAAATTTTCAAAATCTTTGGAGGGTTGGTAGATATAAAAAGAGAAAACATAGTGCATAGAATCTTATGATTAGTGAAAGAAGAATTTATTTAGTAAAGAGTAATGCAGAATTACAACTGTAGGCAAATTTCTACTCATCCTTCATGTTTTAGCCTTCCCGGAACCGGCAAGTCGTGGTTAGGTGATCCATCTTGGTACTGTACTTTGCCTGTTATAACATATATTGCACTGCTTTGTAATTAGTTGTTTGTTTTCAACCCCTCTAGACTGTGAGTTTCAAGAAGACAGGTACCGTGTTTGTGTCTTTGGCACTCTTGGGGACCAGACATATGTTAAGGGTTTAATAAATATTTGTTGAACGACTGGCTAAATTGTAGTCCCTTTACATTCCCTTTCATTGTGCTACTTCTGACACTCTGAGTTGTTGCTGGTAACCTCATAATGCAACTTGTCTTGGCTATTAAGACTTAACTTTTGTGCACTGACAATTGATCAAGTTGGGTATTGGGTAGAAGGAGCACATTATCTTATTCTCTCCGTAATAAAAAGGTTATATATTAAAAAAAAAAAAAAAAAAAGACGTTGACCTCTGTGAAAGTCATTTTCTAAAGAGCTGTTGTCATTTGACTGTAGGGTAGAAAGCATCTGATAGCTAAATTATGACAAGCTCTTAAGAGCCCTGTGGTTAAAGCACTCGGCTATTAACCGAAAGGTCGGCAGTTCAAACTCACCTGCTGCTCCACCAGAGAAAGATGTGGCAGTCTGCTTCCATGAATATTTACAGCCTTAGAAACCCTGTGGGGCAGTTTTACTCTGTCCTGTGAGGTGTCTTTGAGTTGGGATCAACTCCATGGCAGTGGATTTGGTTTGTTTTTGAGTAGATGTTTGTATCTTAACTGGGAATAGTTCATTTCTCAAACTGGGATCCTCTAATGGTTTGAGGACTTATTCTCAGTATCCTTAAATTCTCTGAGTTTGTTTTTTTTAATTATATATTTATTTCAAGAATAATCTTCAAACTAATACATGTATATTCTGGATCTTCTGGATGACTTAATTATCACTGAGCACTGTCACTTGATTTTTAGGTTAGCACCAGGTTATACTACCATAATTGTTCTGTGCTAATGAGAAAAGAACTTAATAGAATGCTGTCTTCATGTCTAGTGACTATGAGGGCATACTGTACAAATAAAAAATTTACAATAGCTTGAATGGAGAAAAGTAGTTAGAGGTATGTACTTTATGAATTAGTGTCATATTCACATTGTGAATAGTGGTTTGTTTCAGCAGAATAACATTACCTATCTCATTAAGTGGAGCCATGGTGGTGCAGTGGTTAAGAGCTTTGCTGCTAACCAATAGGCTGGCAGTTTGGTACACCGGCCACTCCTTGGAAACCCTATGGGGCAGTTCTACTCTGTCTTATAGGGTCACTATGAATCGGAATCAACTTGGGGGCAACAGGTTTGGTTTGGTTTTATCTCGTTAATATCATTAGTTTGACTGTTACTGATTTTGTAGTTTTATATTTAATTTGTATAAGTTTTCAAATATCTAATTTTATGTTTGTACATAGTTAACACTGGGAATCTTTTTCTTTCTCTTTTAAAAAATTCTGTTTTGAGAGATTTATATCAGGTATGCAGGGATGGTTCAACATTAGAAAAACAATCAATGTAATCCAGCACATAAATAAGACAAAGGCAAGAACCACATGATCTTATCAATCAATACAGAAAAGGCATTTGACAAAGTCCAACACCCATTCATGATAAAAACTCTCAACAAAATAGGAATAGAAGGGAAATTCCTTAATATAATTAAGGGCATTTATACAAAGCCAACAGTCAACATCATCCTAAATGGAGACACTTTGAAAGCATTCCCCTTGAGAACGGGAACCAGACAAGGATGCCCTTTATTACCATTCTTATTCAACTCTGTGCTGGAGGTCCTAGCCAAAGCACTTAGGCTAGAAAAAGAAATAAAGGGCATCCAAATCGGTAGGGACAAGTCAAAGTATCTCTATGTGCAGATGATATAATCTTATACACAGAAAACGCCAAAGAATCCACAAGAAAACTACTGGAACTAATAGAAGATTTCAGCAAAGTTTCAGGATACAAGATAAACGTACAAAAATCAGTTGGATTCCTTTACACCAACAAGGAGAACCTTGAAGAGGAAATCACCAAATCAATACCATTTACAGTAGCCCCCAAGAAAATAAAATACTTAGGAATAAATCTAACCAGAGACGTAAAAGATCTATACAGTGAAAACTACAAGACACTACTGCAAGAAACCAAAGACCTGCGTAAGTAGAAAAACATACCTTGCTCATGGATAGGTAGACTCAACATTGTGAAAATGTCAGTTCCACCCAGAGTGATCTACAGATACAATGCAATCCCGATCCAAATTCCACTGGCATTTTTTAATGAGATGGAGAAACAAATCACCAACTTCATTTGGAAAGGGAAGAGGCCCTGAATAAGTAAAGCATTACTCAAGAAGAAGAACAAGGTGGGAGGCCTAACACTACCTGACTTCAGAACCTATTACACCGCCACGGTAGTCAAAACAGCCTGGTACTGGTACAACAGGTACATAGACCAATGGAACGGATTGAGAATGCAGACATAAATTCATCCACCTAGGAACAGCTGATATTTGACAAAGGCCCAAAGTCCATTAATTGGGGGAAAGACAGTCTCTTTAACAAATGGTGCTGGCATAACTGGATATCCATCTACAAAAAACTGAAACAAGACCCATACCTCACACCATGCACAAAAACTAACTCAAAATGGATCAAAGACTTAAATATAAAATCGAAAACGATAAAGATCATGGAAAAAAAAATAGAGACAATGCTAGGAGCCCTAATACATGGCATAAACACAGTACAAACCATAAGTAACAATGCACAAGCACCAGAAGAGAGACTAGACAACTGGGAGCTCCTAAAAATCAAACACTTACGCTTATCAAAAGACTTCACCAAAAGAGTCAAAAGACAACCTACAGACTGGGAAAAAATTTTTGTCTACGACAAATCCGATCAGTGTCTAATCTCTAAAATATACAAGACACTGCAAAACCTCAACAACAAAAAGACAAATAACCCAATTAAAAAATGGGCAAAGGATATGAACAGGCACTTCGCCAAAGAAGATATTCAGGCAGCTAACAGACAAGTGAAGAAATGCTCATGATCATTAGCCATTAGAGAAATGCAGATCAAAACTACAATGAGATGTCATCTCACCCCGACAAGGCTAGCATTAATCCAAAAAACACAAAATAAGAAATGCTGGAGAGGTTGTGGAGAGACTGGAACACTTACACACTGTTGGTGGGAATGTAAAATGGTACAACCACTTTGGAAATCGATTTGGCTCTTCCTTAAAAAGCTAGAAATAGAAGTACCATACGATCCAGCTATCCCACTCCTTGGAGTATATCCTAGAGAAATAAGAGCTGTCACATGAATAGACATATGCACACCAATTGTCATTGCAGCAGTGTTCACAATAGCAAAAAGACGGAAACAACCTAGGTGCCCATCAACGGACGAATGGATAAACAAATTATGGTATATGCACACAGTGCAGTACTACGCAACAATAAAGAACAACGATGAAGCCGTGAAACATCTTATAACATGGAGGAAGCTGGAGGTCATTATGCTAAGTGAATTTAGTCAGTCACAGAAGGACAAATATTGTATAAGACCACTATTATAAGAACTCAAGAAAAGGTTTAAACACAGAAGAATACATTCTTTGATGGTTACAAGGGTAGGGAGGGAGCGTGAGGGTTATTTATTAACTAGATAGTAGATAAGAATTATCTTAGGCGAAGGGAAGGACAGCACACACTACAGGGGAAGTCAGCACAACAGGACTAAACCAAAGCTAAGAAGTTTCCTGAATACAATCAAACACTTTGAGGGACAGAGTAGCAGGGGTAGGGGTCTGGGGATCATGCTCTCAGGGGACATCCAGGTCAATTGGCATAGCAAAACTTATTAAGAAAATGTTCTACATCCTACTTTGGTGAGTGGCCTCTGGGGTCTTAAAAGGTTGCAAGCAGCCATCTAAGATGCATCAATTAGTCCCAACCACCTGGAGTAAAGGAGAATGAAGAACATCAAAGACACAAGGAAAGTATTAGCCCGAGAGACAGAAAGGGCTACATAAACCAGAGACTTCATCAGCCTGAGACCAGAACTAGATGGTGCCCAGCTACCACCAATGACGGCCCTGACGGAATACAATAGAGAGTCCCTGATGGAGCAGGAGAAAGGTGGGGTGCAAAACTCAGATTCTAGTAAAAAGACCAGACTTAATGGTCTGACTGAGACTGGAGGAACCCCAGAAGGCATGGCCCCTGAATTCCCTATCAGCTGAGAACTAAAACAATTTCCGAAGCCAACTCTTCAGACAGGGATTGGACTGGACTGTGCGACATGAAGTGATACTCGTGAGGAGTGTTCTTAGCTCAAGCAGATACAAGAGACTAAATGGGCAACTTCTGTCTAGAGGTGAGATGGGAAGGCAAAGAGGGTTAGGAGCTGGTTGAATGGATATGGGGAATCGGGTGGAGAGGAGGAGTGTGCTGTCACAGTATGGGGAGAGCAATTAGAATCACATAACAATTGTGTGTATAAATTTTTGTATGGGAAAAAACAAAACAAACAAACAAAAAATCCCTTTTGAGAAATGCTCTCCTTGAATTAAAAGGAATTAATTTCTTTGAGGCCTGAATAACAGGCAGATTAATGAAGGCGATAATTTGTATGGGGATGAGAGGTGGGGAGAGATGGGAGCTCCTTCCTTTTCCAGTCATGCTATGTAAATGTAGAAAGATAAGACTCAAAGCTAACTGAAGTCTGGCCTCAGACATTGTTTAGAGATGTGCTAGAGCCAAGATAATCGAGTGTGGAAAGTCAGAAAAATCATGGCTTGTAAAAGTATCATGAAAAGAAAGGATCAAATAATAGACCCTGAACTCTAGAGCTGTGCTGTCCAATATAATAACCAGTAGCCACAAGAGGCCATTTAAATTTTATTCCATCTAAATTTTGTTATTAATTAAAATGACATAAAACTAAAAATTTAGTTCCTCAGTCCAACTAGCCACATGGCAAGAACTCAGTAGTCACATATGGCTAATGGTTACTGTATTGGACAACGCAGATATAGACCATCTACATCATCACATAAATTTCTATTCGGCGCTACTGCTCTAGAGGAAGCAACAGAATGGCAGCAACATCACTCTGAATTGAAAAGCAGTGTGAAGGTAAGGAAAGAGAAGTGAGGAAAATAGTTGCATAGGAGGAATGATGCTAATAGAATCTCCAGACCACTCCTTCTTGGCCTTCTTTGATGGTTCCTCCTTGGACCTTTTTTTTGTCTGTTCTCACTCCCTAGGTGATCTCATCCAATCCCTTGCAATTTTGTTTTTTAATAAACTTTTTATTTTAGAATAGTTTTAGATTTACAAAAACATTGCAAAGATAGTACAGAGAGTTCCCATAACTCCCCCTTCCCTGCACATAGTTTCTCCTGTTATTAACGTTTTAGTATAGTACATTTGTCACCAATATTGATACATTATTATTAACTAAAGTCCATATTTTATTCAGATATCCTTAGTTTCCTTAAAGTCCTTTTTCTGTTCTAGGATCCCATCCAAGATACCACATTGCATTTAGTTGTGTCTCCTTAGGTTCTTTTTGGCTGTGACAGTTTCTCAGACTTTCCTTGTTTTTGATGACCTTGACAGTTTTAAGAAGTACTGGTCAGGTATTTTATAAAATGATTTGTTCAATGGTTTGTCTGGAGTTATGAGTTATTGGGAGGAAGACCACAAGGTAAAGTGCCATTCTCACCTCATATCAGGGATTCATACTGTCTTATCACTGTTAATGTTAACCTTGATCACCTAACTGAGGTAGTCAGTCCCTTGGTTTTAAAACTGTCTATATGCTTTTGCTGACAACTCCCAAATTTGTTTTTTAGCCCAGACTTTCTTGAACTCCAGATTCATACATCCAGCTCTATGTTCATTGGCTTCGTGTGGAGCCATCTTAAACATAAGATGTTCCAAACTGGACTCTTGGTTTCCCCTACCTTCTCTAAACCTATACTTACTGCAGTCTTCCCTATTTCAATTAGTGGCACTTTTGTTTTCCCACTTGTCAGGGTAAAAATCTTAGTGTGCTAGATTACTCCTTTGTTCCTCTCACTACCTGTGTATAACCTGTCAGGAACTTACTGAGTCTAGCTTTAAAATATTTCCAGAATATGGTCACTTTATACAATCTGTACCTCTGTCATCCTAGTCTACACCACCATCATCTTGTCCTGGGCTATTACATTACCTTCCTAACTGGTCTCCCTGTTGTTTCATCCTTGCCTCCTGCGATGCAGTGGATCACTTTTGCATGGCTTTTCTAGCCATGATCTTGTAACTCCCACCAAAAGATTGGGTGGGACTATGCAGATAAAGTGCCTGTGGCCCACCAGGGGGATTGGGCAGCTTGCCAATAATGCAGATAAGGTGCATGGCACCCTCGTGGGGATGGGACCATGCAAATAAGGTATATGGAACCCTAACGAGGGGATTGGTCAGTTTTGCCATCCCCCTAGGCTTAAAATGAACCATCCCAGAGGCAGAAATGGGGGGACCTCATTACTACCAAGAAGAGATGGGAGTGGAGCATATCCTTTGTACCCAAGGTCCTTGCACTGAGAACCTCCTAGACCCAGGAGACAGAGCTATAACACCAGAGATGGCACGAGATGGCAAGAAGTGGTGACAGAGAAACAGTGACAGCAGAACCAAGAGACCAATGCATGATGATGCAGTGAGCTTCCCAGCCCATGGAGCAAGGCAGTTACAGTGAGTGTGCTGATCCACAGAGTGAAGAGCTGAGAGCTTTTAGGCAGGAGGCTTCCTGGTGGAGTGAGGTACCTCCAGTCACTTGTTTGTGGAGCTAGGCTTGCTGACTCACGGAGTGAGAGAGCTGAGCGGCACTGGGCCGAGGCTTACTGGTAGAGTGGAGTGCCCCCAGGTACTTATTGGCAGAGCTAAAGTGCTGTGTAACACTTGTCTGAGCAGGGCAGTGGCCGGGCAAGCCCAAGAGGCCTGAGGGGCCAAGGGCAGAGAGGCTGAGGGCCAGGGAGAGGCCTGCCTGTGGGTACAGCAGAGAAGCTGTCCTGACTGAAGAACTGTATTCTGAGTTGTTCCTGATCCTGAACTGTAACTTCTTACTTCCCTAATAAGCCTCATAACTGTGAGTATGGTCTGTAAGTTCTGTGTGACCATTGCAATGAATTATCAAACCTAGCAGAGAAGTAGAGGGTGCCATGGGAGGGATGGCTGGCATCAGAACTGGTAAAAAGGTTGGAGAGAGGAGGTATGTCTGACCTCCACCTCATAGGAATCATCCTTGGGCTGCTGATCTTGATTCTTCTTCCCCCTTGTGAAGTTAGAGTAGGTCAGACGCTCCTGCTACGCCATTTTTACACCTCCCTATCTGTTTTCCATACAGCAGCTAGAGTGATCTTTAAAACAAAACAGCTTTTTATTCACACGTTTTTAACTTACAGAAAGGTGCACATGGAATGGGTTTACAGTGAATTTTCACAAACTAGTCACATCTGTGTAACCAGAGCAAGAAACAGAACATTACCAGTAACCCCTCATACTCCCTTCCACTCACCATACTGCCGAAAATGTTGACTGTCTTGACTTCTAAAAGCATAGATTAGTTTTATGGTTTTTGTGCTTTATGTAAATGGAATCATACAATATGTAATGTTTTGTGTCTGGTTTCTTTTACACATTATATGTGTGTGATTTACTTATGGTGTTGCATGACGTTGTAAATGGTTTCATAAGAGACGAAAATAGAAGTTTGTGGAGAATGGAAATAAGACAGATGATGTTAAAACTGATAAAAATTGACTTAATTTTAATTTTTTATCAAATTAATACATAGCTTAATAAGACACAGGGCTTATAATTAAAAATAGCAACTCCCTGTCCCCTCCCAGTTCCATTCCCCAAAGGTAACTATTTTCAAATTTGTTAGCAGTTTCCTATGCTATTAAACTCGATATTTCTAAATTTTGTGATTAAATTGCTATTTCTTATTTATGTCAGTCTTAGATCTTACTTATTGGCTTCTTACATTGGAAGATAAGATCTTCCTTTCCTATACTTCTCTTCCCTAACTCCCAGTATAATTATCAAAATTTTAAAAACATGCTTGTTTATGCTTCACATGTCTGTTTAGATGTTACTTTCTTAGGGAAGTGTTCTCTAATGTCTCGTATCAAGCTAATGTGTGCAGTGTTTGCATTATTATAACTATGTAAAGATTGTTTACCACTAGCCAAGTAGTCTATTATGACCACATGTCTTATACAGTTTTTTTTCCTGGAATTTTCCAGAAGTATTATTTTTTGTTTCTTTAGGCTTGTTCATATCACTAGCTTATCCTGAAACTCTTCACCAGAATTCTTAAACAAACGTATCAAGTTATCAGTTCTTTAGGTTGTTTTGGAGGCATTTCTTCTAGAACTACCAACCTGTTGGCACTGCTGTTGCCCTAGGTCTTCACAAATTATTGTAAGAATTTATTTTATCTTTTTTTCCTGGTTAAATCCTTTATTTCTGTATCCCGTATCAAATTCTTCATTGGTTTGCTCCCTTGTCCTGGAAGAGCACATCCTCCAGTAGTTTCCAGAGGAAAGATACAGGAATGACAGCTTTTTAAAGATCTTGTGTATTGGTTATCTATTGCCATAATAATGCTGCATAACAGATGGCTGAAAACCTCAGCTGTACCTAACAATAAGTATGTACTGGTAATATGTCTGGGGTGGTTGGCAAGGGGCCTCTGCTGATTTTGGCTGGGGGTTGGCTGGCTATGGGTTGATTTAGGGTGGCCTTGGCTGGATGACTGGGGTGACCTAGCTCTGCTTCATGTGTCTCAGTCTTCTCTTGGGACCAATGGTCTAACCAAAGTGTGCTCTTCTCATGGTGATGGCTGAAGGCAAGAGTGTAAACAGAAATTCACAGATACTCTTCCTATATTTGTAATATACTAGCTGCATATTGAAAAATGCCCTATTTTGTAATTACAGACAGCTTATTTGGTGACCAAGAAAAATTATCTGTGCAGATGTGCGGAAAAAATATTAAGATATTTAACACCTTCAGATGTCTGTTTAGATGTCACTTTCTCAGGGAGGTATTCTTGTCTTCTCATATTAGGTTAGATTCTCCTCTCAGTCTCTCTATTAGCATCTTGTTATTGCTTTCATAGTACTCATCACACTGGTTATTATTTGTTTTACATTGACCTATCCTGCTAGATTGTAAGTTCTATGAAGACAGGGACCATGTCTGTCCTAGGGTTAGCCTAGGGCCTGCAGTACTAAGTATGCAATAAATGTTTGTCAAAGAAGTGAATGAAGTGATTAAATCTCAGGAATATAAAGTATTTCAAGGGTTCTTTTATTGGTTTTTCGTAACGTAAAGTGTGTTCTTTCTTCAAGGACTTGGCAGGGAAGAAAGGAAAAACATAGACCCATGACCAATTTGCAGGAAAGATAAGCTGGCTCCCCTTTTGGGCTGTTTGCTGGGCCTAGCTACATTCCCCTGTGTAATCAAGACTGTAGAGCTTTGATTAGTAGTTAGTTCTTTATGGCTTTAGGGCTTTCAGTGTATTAATTATGACTCTGGAACTTGTAAGCAACTGGAAACAAGAGTGCACCTACTTGCATATATGAGTGTTTGTTTTGAGCTCTAAATTAGATGACAGTACTTTCATTGTTTCAGACAAGGGTTTGGAGAATAAGTTCATCAGTGACTGAGTTGCAGTGTACTTTTGTGATTGGAATTGCATTCAGTAAACTTAAACTACAGTATAGACTTTTGAATGTATGATAATTAGCATTAATCTAATATATGTTACAGAAAGCCTTCTACAAATGAACTCAAGAACTAAATATTGTTGTTGTTGTTAGTTGTCACTGTGTTGGCTCTGACTCTTGGTGACTTTACGTATAACACAACAAAACATTGCCCAGTCCTGCGCCATCATCATGATCATTGGTATATTTGCGTCCGTTGTTGTGGCTGTTGTGTCAATCCATCTCATTGAGGGTTTTCT
Organism: Trichechus manatus latirostris; assembly: GCF_000243295.1. Lineage (NCBI taxonomy): Eukaryota > Metazoa > Chordata > Mammalia > Sirenia > Trichechidae > Trichechus > Trichechus manatus. The sequence goes on from NW_004443943.1 coordinate 29,541,846, forward strand.
TCTTTTTCACTGACCCTCTACCAAATATGATGTCCTTTTCTAGGAATTGTAATCATGAGCTTACTTAGGTTTAAATAACTTGCATCCAATCTATGATGTTTTTTCTGTTTAATCATTCCAGCCTTTCATAATTTGGAAAGAGATTCTTAGTTTTGTAACTCATTGTGTATTCAATTCAGATATTGATTTTCTTTTTTTAAAATTTATTTTATTTTTGTTGTTTTTGAGAATATACACAGCAGAAGAGATACATCAATTCAACAGTTTCTGCTTGTGCAATTCAGTGACATTGACTGCATTCTTTGAGTTGTGCAACTATCTCACTCTCCTGAGTTGTTCCTCCCCTATTAACATCAGCTCACTGCCTTCTAAGTTTCCTATCTACTCATTCAAGTTGCTGTTGTCAGTTTGATCCCATATAGATAGATCTTGAAAGAGCACAATGCTCAAGGCAGACATAGTTTCAGGGGTTCATTCAGCCTCCATGGCTCCAGAAATTCTGGATTCCATGAGAATTTGAAATTCTGTTCTGTAATTTCCTTTTTTCATCAGGATTCTTCTATAGAATCTTTGACCAAAATGTTCAATAGTGGTAGCCAGGTACCATCCAGTTCTGGTCTCATGGCAAAGGAGGCAGTTGTTCATGGAGGCAATTAGCCACAGATTCTATTTTCTCCTTTTATTTCTGACTCTCCTTCTTCTTCTATTGTCCAGGTTAATAGAGACCAGTTGTACCTTGGATGGCTGCTCACAAGCTTTTAAGACCCCAGGTACTACACAGTGAACTAGGAGGTAGAACAGAAGCACTAAACATGCTGTTAGGCCAGCTAACTAGGATGTCCCATGAAACCATGACCGTAAACCTCCAAACCAAGGAACCAAATCCCATGAGGTGTTTGGTTGTACATAAGCAGTCTCAGCTGCTTTTTTTTTTTTTTTTTTGGTCATTGTTGTAAATATCACACAACTTTTGCAAATTCAACATGTTACAGGTGTACAACTTATTTACAGCAATTACATTAATTGGCGTGAAACCCTACCTTTAAATCAGTGTGATTTTTCCATCATCAGTGTTCTATAAGCAGTAATCTCCCTCCCTTTTCCCCTCCCTCCTGCCCCTGATAACCACTAATAAATTATGGTCTTTATACGTTTGCCTTTTCTTGTCTTTTTTATACAAGTGAGGTCATGCAATATTTGTCCTTTTGTGATTGACCTATTTCACTCAGCATAATGTCTTCAAGTTCCATCCATATTGTAGCATCTATCAAGTCTTCATTTCTCTTACTGGTTGAGTAGTATTCCATGGTATGTATATACCACATTTTGTATATCCATTCATTTGTTAATGGGCATTTAGGTTGTTTCTACTTTCTGGCTGTTGTGAATAGGGCTGAAATGAACATTGGTGTACAAGTGTCTGTTTGAGTCTCTGCTTTCAAGTTTTTTGGATGTATACCCAGGAGGAGAATTGCTGGGTCATATGGTAGTTCTATTTTTAGTTTAGTTTTTTTTCTTTTATTTTGCGTTAGGTGAAAGTTTACAGCTCAAGTTAATTTCTCATACAAAAATTTATACATATACTGTTTTATGACATTAGTTGCAATCCCAACAATGTGACCACACACTCCCTCTTTCTACCCTGGGTTCTCTGCGTCCATTTGACCAGTTCCTGTCCCTTCCTGCCTTCTCATCCTGCCTCCAGACAGGAGCCACCCATTTGGTCTTGTGTATCTGATTGAACTAAGAAGCACACTCCTCACATGTGTTATTTTTTGCTTTATAGTTCTGTCTAATCTTTGTCTAAAGAGTGGGCTTTGAGAATGGTTTCAGTTCTGGGTTAGCATTGCATCAAGGAGCCATAGTTTCGGGGGTTCCTCCAGCCTCTGTCAGACCATTAAGTCTGGTTGTTTTACGTGAATTTGAGTTCTGCACCACACTTTTCTCCCAATCCATCCGGGACTCTCTGTTGTATTCCCTGTCAGGGCAGTCATTGGTGGTAGCCAGGCACCATCTAGTTCTTCTGTTCTCAGGCTGGTGGAGTCTCTGGTTCATGTGGTCCTTTAGTCTCTTGAGCTAATATTTTCCTTGTGTCTTTTGTCTTCGTCATTCTCCTTTGCTCCAAGTGGGATGGGACCAATTGATGCATCTTAGATGGCCTCTCATGAGCTTTTAAGATCCCAGACACCGCTCACCAAAGTGGGATGCAGAACATCTTCTTAATAAATGTCGTTATGCCAGTTGACATAGATGTCCCCCCAAACTATGGTCCCTAGGTCCCAACCCCAGCTACTCTGTCCGTCAAAGTGTTTGGATGTGTCCAGGAAACTTCTTAGCTTTTGCTTTGGTCCAGTTGTGCTCACTTCCCCTGTATTAGTGTGTTGTCCTTCCCTTCACTGAAGTTGATCCTTGTCTACTATCTAGTTAGTGAATTCCCCTTCTTGTCCTTCCCCATGCTTGTAACCATCAAAGAATGCTTTTTTCTATGTTTAAACCTTTTCTTGAGTTCTTATAATAGTGGTCTCACTCAGTATAATGCCCTCCAGATTCATCCACGTTGTGAGATGTTTCAGCAATTCATCATTGTTCTTTATCATTGCATAGTATTCCATTGTGTGTATATATCATAAGTTGTTCATCCATTCGTCTGTTGATGGGCACCTAGGTTGTTTCCATCTTTTTGCTATTGTGAACAATGCTGCAGTGAACATGGGTGTGCATATGTCTGTTCGTGTGTTGGCTCTTATTTCTCTAGGATATATTCCTAGGAGTGGAATTACTGGATCATTTGGTATTTCTATTTCTAGCTTTTTAAGGAAGTGCCAAATCGTTTTCCAAAGTGATGGTACCATTTTACATTCCCACCAGCAGTGCGTAAGAGTTCCAATCTTTCCACAACCTCTACAGCATTTATTACTTTGTGTTTTTTGGATTAGTGCCAGCTTTGTTGGCACTGTTTTCCACTACAGCTGTACCATTTTGCATTCGCACCAGCAATGGATAAGGGTTACAATTTCCTCATATCCTCACCAACATTAGGCATTTTCTTCTCCTTTCTTTTAATCTTAGCCATCTTAGTGGGAGTGAAATGGTCGTTTTGATTTGCATCTCTCTGATGGCTACTGACATTGAACATCTTTTCATGTGTTCAGTGGCCATTTGAATATCTTCTTTGGTGAAATGTCTATTCAAGTCCTTTGCCCATTTTATGATTGGGCTATTTGTCTTTTTGTTGTTGAGTTGTTGAAGTTTTATATATATTTTGGCTATTAGGTTCCTATCGGATATATGGTTTCCAAAGATATTCTCCCAGTTGGTAGCTTATCTTTTCACTTTTTGGTAAAGCCTTTGATGAATAGAAGTTTTTAATTTTTATGAGGTCCCATTTATTTATTTTGTCTTTTGCTGTTTGTGCTTTTGTTATTAGATAATCCATTGTTAAAAGCTAGGCCTGACAAAGTTGCCCCTGCATTTTCTTCTAAGAATTTTGTGATTTTAGTTTTCACATTTAGGTCTTGAATCCATTTTGAATTCGTTTTTGTGTATGGTGTGAGACATGTATCCTGTTTCATTTTTCTGCATGTAGAAATCCAATTTTCCAAGCACCATTTATTGAAGAGACTCTTCTTTTCCCGTTGGGTGGACTTAGTACCCTTGTCAAAAATCAGTTGACCATTGATGTGTGGATTTATTTCTGGACCCCAATTCCATTGGTCTGTGTGTCTATTGTTATACTAGTACCAGGCTGTTTTGATTATCGTAACTGTGTAATATATTTAAAAATCAGGAAGTGTGAGTCCTCCTACTTTGTTCTTGTCTTTCAACATTGCTTTAGCAATTTGGGTCCTCTTACCATTCCATGTAAAGTTCATAATTGGTGTTTCCATTTCTATAAAGAAGGCTGTTGGAATTTTAATTGGGATTGCATTGAATTATACATCGCTTTGGGTTGTATTGACATCTTAACAATATTTAGTCTCAGATATTGATTTTAATCATTAGGACAGGAACTTGTGATGGAGCTAGAAATTTGCTCCCACTATTGGAACAGACCTTGCTCAGTTGTGATGCAAGTATTTATATTTATTAATGGCAAGTTTTTTTTTGGGGTGGGAGAAGGAGTGTACCGATTAAGTAGTTATTATACATGTTATGTTATATAAGTATGAAATTTTAGATCTTAAAAGGACTGTAGAATCTTAGTCTAGCCTTTTCATTTTATGTAGCATTTAAATTGTAAGTTCTATGAGGCTATCATTGACTGGCAGTAGTTGGTTAGTAAATGTCTGTTGAATAAGTGGATAAATAAATGAACAAATGTATGTTATGGATAAACTACTGAAGCCCAGAGAGGTTAAAAAACTTCTGTAACTATACAGTTAGTGGAATAGCCAAGGCTAAAATTGGTGAATTTAAGAAAAGCCAAAGAGTAAGATGATTTTAGAAAGTGTTTTATATTAGTGGAATCAGAGAAACACTAATACAAATAATTTCTACTATTATAGTTCTCAGTAGCCATTAAGTAGGGGAACTAAGCATTCTAACTTTTCAAGCTTTCTAGCAATGGCTCCAAGCCTCAATGTGTACAAGGCTCTTGCAGGGAAAATTTTTTACATCATTAATAGTTATTTTAAAGAATTGTATGTAAAAGTCTTAGAAAATACTCTCTATAGAACAAGCTATTTCTTTAACAGTTCAAGTCCAGAATATAACTTAACTATCATTGTGTTGCTAATCTTGTCATTATTCTTTTTTGAATTACAGTCCCTGTTATGGACAGAAAAAAACTGAATTTTACAACATGAAAGGGCAACAAGAAAGGGAAAATCTTTTTCCTTTCCACAACAATTGGGCAGAGTTCCTCGTTTGTGTAGGAAACTCTTACAGGCCTTGAGAAATCTAAATTGCTCTAGATTGTTTTGTCTATTTTTTCCAAAACAATTTGAATAGTTGACTCTTTTTTCTTTTCATCTGAGTCATCTTTTTTCCCTTCTCACCCTCATGTTTACTTAATTAGGAGCCCTCCACTGGATTGTCATATCTTGTTTGATATAGTCAAAATTTTTCTAAAAAAATTATTGCGAGCTCTCAAAGCTTCTTTACCTATCAAGTTCTCATCATCGCAGCTAGATATAGGAAGTTTTTGTGATCCCTTGTTTCCAAGTGAATAGCCCTAAACTGGCCAGAAGACCACAGTTTCATGTGTGTTCTCTTTGGCATTGTCTGGGTATGTTCTTGGCTAACCTGTTTCCCTGCACTACTTCAAATTCTGCCTTGGGTGCTTATTAGCTGATGATGTTGAACAAAAGTTTTTAATTTTTATGAAGTCCCATTTATTTATTTTGTCTTTTGCTGTTTGTGCTTTTCTTTGATAGAATTGGGGGTGTCTTAGTTATCTAGTGCCGCTATAACGTAAATACCGTAAGTGGATGGCTTTAACAAACAGAAATTTATTCTCTCACAGTCTAGTAGCCTGGAAGTCTGAATTCAGGGCACCAACTCCAGGGAAAGACTTTCTCTGTCCGTTGGCTCTGGGGGAAGGTGCTTGTCATTAATCTTCCCCTGGTCAAGGAGCTTCTCAGCACAGGGACCCCTGGGTCCAAAGGATGCACTCTGCTTCTGACACTACTTTCTTGATGGTATGAGGTCCTTCTTTCTCTCTGCTCACTTCTCTCTTTTATATCTCAAAAGAAATTGACTCAAGATACAATGTAATCTTGTAGATTAAATCCTGTCTCAACATACATAACTGCCTCTATCCTGCCTCACTGACATCATAGAGATAGGATTTACAACACATAGGAAACTCACATCAGATGACAAAATGGTAGACAATCACACAATACTGGGAATCATGGCCTAGCCAAGTTGACACACATTTTGGGTGGACACAATTCAGTCCATAACGGGGGAAGAGATCAGCAGCTATATTCTAGTGACTTCTAGTCATCTGCTCTTCCAACTTTTCCAGCAAGAAATTGATGAATAACCAGAAGTTCCTAATGGCTTTAAGCATTTTTTGACTGATTGTATTTGTTTGTTTTTTTTTTTAACTACCAGATCAAGTTGATCACATAGCTCTCTTCAAGCTATGAGGTAATCAGTAACAACAGCTCACCAAGAGACAGTAGTAAAAGCAGGATTGGGATAATGGAAGGCCTTCCCAGGTTTTTAAGCAGAGAGTAAACAGGCCTTGCCAACTGAGGAGGGACCTCCAAAATGATGGTTGGCATGCCCAGACTTTGAAGTATTATCCATTGGCTTGGAGACCTACAGTTTTTTCTATCTGTGGTGTCATCTATTTACCTAAACTGTGCCTTACCCCTGGACATTTGTTCTGTGCTTACCCTGATGAACCTCTAGTGTTCAGTACCTGTTTTGGTTTATAGGGCATTAACTAGCTCCAATGTTTACCTACCCTATTTTACTTTGAGAAAGTCATTATGCCTTGCTGCTGAACTGGGAACCAAAGCTTGAAAAAGTGTGATAAGTATGAATCAGTGTATCAGTGGTAGGTAGACAACATTTATTCACTATTCAGCAAACATTGAATGACTGCTTATGTCACATGCTGGAGATTCAAAGATAAGAAATAGACCTTCTCTTGAGGAAGGAGATTCAAACATCTGAGTGTGTAATAAATGCTAGAATATAGAAAAAGGGGAGTCTTCCTGTGATAAAAGGGGAAATCTTTCAGCATTATATACAGATAGAACTGAGAAAGGCAAGTAAGAGTGAAGGGGGAAAGTCTGAGCTGAAAAAGCTACTAGAAAAAGATGAGTGTGATTTCTGTGTGTGCTGTAAATGTAAAAGAAAGTTGGAAAATGTAAAAACGGTGTGGGGGCGGTATCTGACCTTCTCTAACTTCACAAGGGGGAAGGAGAATCAAGATCAACAGCCCAAGGCTGATTCCTATAAGGCAGAGGTCAGATATGCCTCCTCTTGCTGCCATCTTTACTAATTCTGACACCAGCTATCCCTCTCATGGCACACTCTACTTCTCTCCTGGGTTTGATAATTCATTGCAGTAGCCACACAGATTATGGGGTTTATTAGGGAAGTAACAGGTTACAGTTCAGGTTCAGGAATGTTCAAGATGTGGTTCTTCCATCAGGACAGCCTCTTCTAAGCAGTGCTCGCAGCCCACCAATCTCTGCTGCCACTGCTTCTCACGAGGGTTACAGCTTGCTCTCTCTCTCTCAGTCTCCTGAATCCAGGAGCTTCTCAGCGCAGGGATCCCAGGTCCAAAGGACGGGTTCTCACTTCTGGCTCTTCTTCCTTGGTAGTGGTGGGATCCTCTCTTTCCTGCCTCTAGGGTGGCTCATTTCCAACCCAGCGGGATGGCAAAATTGACCAATCCCTTTGGCAGGCCACAATTACCCTATCACACAGTCACGCCCAATCACTTGGGTGAGAGTTAACAAGACCATGGCTAGAAAAGCCATACAAAAATGATCCATCACACCACAGAGAGTCTTGAAAATAGTAATCTGCAGGACTTATTTATCCGATAAATGATAAGGAACTCCTGCTGTAAGTGCTTAAACGTTCAAGTATTGTTATGAAAACTAAGTTTGAGAGTGTTTCTGGTTAAACAAAAACCAAAAGCAAAAAAAAAAAAAAAAAAACCGTAGCCGTTGTGTTGATCCTGACTGATGGCACAATATCCATGTATGTCAAGAGTAGGATTGTGCACCATAGGGTTTTCAGTGGCTGGTTTTTTTGAAATAAATCACCAGGCTTTTCTTCTGAGGCACCACTGGGTGGATTTGAACTGCCAGTCTTCTGGTTAGCAGCCGAGCTCATAATTGTTTCTGGTTACTTGGTGCAAAATAATTTCTTGTATCAGTGAGAAGGAGTGTCTCAATGGAAGGCCATTCATTACTAGGATTCATGAGTTAATGATGGTGATTATTTACCTTATTACAGTTACATAGTGTTTTACAAGCCTACAAAGATTATTCCCATATACATGTGACAGGGTGAAAGTAAAAATATAAAATTATTAGTATATAATAGTATTTTGCTCTTCTCCCTTCTTCTACCTACAGAAATGATATTGGCCCTAGTTTGTGATGATGAAGTAAAAGAGGAGGGTGGATAAAGTAATGAGCTGAGCATTTTATTCTGGGGATAAAAAGGCTGAGAGAGAGGATGAAACAGATTAGTTGGGATGAAATCAGGGGAAGAGATCAGCAGCTATATTCTTGAAAGGTGTGACTTCATGAGATGGTGATATATAAAGAGGATTTTTAGGTACTAGTACCCCAAGTTGTGTTATGTAATTTTCCCTTTGCTTCTTTAAGAGGTCTCCTGTAAGGAGGTGCTGAGTTTTGTTTGTGTGTGTGTGTGAGAGAGAGTGGAGAGACAACAGTGTTACATCACTGTGCTGAAACTGGCATCAAGATGGTGCAGTGAACATTAGCTTATTTGGTTCAACATTAACACTCCCAACAATTCTTGGAAATGTTTGCAGCAGGTATTATTATTATTATTTTCTTTTAATTATAGAGGAAACTGAGGCCCCAGAGAGAATTCGACAGCAGCCAATGGTCAGAGTCCACTGGCCTCTCTTTGAGGCCTCCGTGTAAAGGCCTCAACTGTGTTGTTGTTGTGTGCTGTTGAGTAGATTCTGACTCACAGCAATCCTGTAGCACAGAGTAGAATTGCCCCATAGGGTTTCTCAGTCTATAATCTTTACAGGAGCAGATCGAAAGGTCTTTTCTCCCATGGAGCGACCCGGGGGGTTCGAACTGCAGACCTTTGGATGAGCAGCTGAATGCTTAACTATTGCACCAGCAGAGCTCCTTGGCCTGAATTATCGAAGTAGATAATTCTGGAAACCTATTATTAAGAACCCACAGAATACACCCAGATTATTTAACTGATTTAGAAAATTGAAAAGGCGTTGGACAAAGATGGGGCTGCAAAACCCTTAAAGTGGTGTTGACACTTTTGGAGAGAAACCTGGGAATGCTCACAGGTGCAAATGAAAGTTAATGACAATCATCCTGTGGAAGTGCTTTTGTTGGCCACAAAGGAATCCTCTAGGTCTCCAGCTCTTAAAACATTTTTTGTTCACATGTCTTTCTGAAAATCTTATAAAAATTATGGACCTTTCCCCCACAAAAACATGCACATGCATACACAGTCAATTTGGCACATGATTTTAGGGGTTTCTAGGTTCTGAAGCCCATCAACGTTGCTTGAATGAATTGAACTTCTCTTGAAGAGTTTGTTAGTCTACTTTTTCTTCCTTCATAAAATTCTCCCCATTTTTTTTTTCCTGTTGCTCCCTATACCTAAAAATGGCATTAAGAAAAACAATTGTCCCCTCTAGCTCAATTGGCATACCATAGTCTGTAAAGAAAATGTTCTACATCTGACTGTGGTGAGTAGCAGCTGGGGTCTTGAAAGCCTGTGAGCAGCCATCTAAGATACATCTAGTGATCTCATCCCGGCTGGAGCAAAGGAGAATGAAGAAGACCAAAGACACAAGGGACACCAAAAAAATAAATAAATAAAGGTCCTCCAGGGTCGAGAAGGGAGAGTGCTGACATGTCGTGGGATTGTTAATCAGTGTCATAAAACAGTATGTGTGCTGACTGTTTAATGAGAAACTATTTGTTCTGTAAACCTTCATCTAAAGTACAATTTTAAAAAAATTAAAAAAAAAAAACAAAGCACAAAGTCACAAGGGAAGGATTAGTCCAAAAGACTAATGGGACCACAACGACCACAACCTCCACCAGACTGAGCCCAGAACAATTAGATGTGCCCACCACCGACTGCTCTGGCAGGGATCACAATAGAGGGTTTTGAACAAAATTCAAACTCACAAAAAAAGACCAGACTTACTGGAAAAAAAAAAAAAAAGAACAAGCTTGTTGGTCAGACAGACACTGGAGAAACCCAGAGAGTATGGCCCCCAGACACCCTTTTAACTCAGTACTGAAGTCACTCCTGAGGTTTCCCCTTCAGCCAAAGATTAGACAGGTCTATAGGTCCAACAATAACACACATGAAGGACATGCTTCATAGTTCAATCATGTATACAAGACTAATGGGCACACCAGCCCAAAAGCAAAGATGAGAAGGCAGGAAGGGACAGGAAAACTGGACGAATGGAAACAGGGAACCTGTGATAGAGAAAGAAAGTGTTGACACATCAAGGGCTTGGCAACCAATGTCACAAAACAATTTGTGTATTAACTGTTTAATGAGAAACTAATTTGCTCTGTAAACTTACACCTAAATCACACACACACACACACAAAGCTTTAAATTGAAAAAAAGAAAAAGAATCGTCCCCATCCATAATTTAAGATTCTTGAGTTGTCCAGCATCTAAACCATTATGGTGCTTTGATCAATGAGATTGTTCTCCTTGAAGGAGGCTTAATGACTTTGTGGACAATTTACCCTTTCCCCTCAATTACTCCAGGAATCACCTGTGAATGGTTGAGTCCTTACAAGGGGGATAATTTTGACTCCTAAAAATTTAAGCAGATCAGGAGTCTGAACATATGATTTGAAATGAGAAGTAGCCATTGACTTTTATGAAAAAGGTATTGCTCTTGCTGAGTAGTTGAACTCTTTTGTTTGTTTGTTGTTCTTGTTTTCTCTATACACTGTTGTTAGTTGCTGTTAGGTGGGCTCTGACTCATGACAACCTTATGTATAACAGAATGAAACATTGCCTGGTCCTGAGCCATCCTCACAGTCTTTGGTATGTTTGAGCCCATTGTTGCGCTACTGGATCAGTCCATCTCATGGAGGGTTTCCCTCATTTTCTCTGACCCTCTACTTTACCAAACATGTTTGCTTATATATTAGACAGGTCCAATTTTAATTCTGAATATTGAGTTCCACTAAGTACGCAAGAGTACGTTTAATAGCCCACCTTCACGGAGTAACTTCCGTCTATATAGATAAGCAAACTACAGTTGCTAAAGTCCTGGCAAAATGTCAGGATGAACAGAACCTTCCATTATCTTTTCAGCCATCTTAAACAGTTTCTGAAGAATTCAGACTTTTTTTTTTTGTTTTTGAGCCTTAACTAAACTGTTGTTGTTATTAGGTGCCATTGAGTCGTTTCTGGCTCACAGTGACCCTATGTACAACAGAATGAAACACTGCCCTGTTCTGAGCCATCCTCACAATCATTGTTATGCTTGAGCCCATTGTTGCAGCCAGTGTGTCAGTCCATCTTTTTGAGTCTTTCCCTTTTTTGCCGACCCTCTATTTTACGAAGTATGATGTCCTTCTCCAGGAACTGGTCCCTCCTGATAATATGTCCAAAGTGTGTGAGATGAAGTCTTGCCATTCTTGCTTCTGAGGAACATTCTGGCTGTACTTCTTCCAAGACAAATTTGTTACTTCTTCTGTCAGTCCATGGTATATTCAGTATTCTTCGCCAACACTGTAATTAAAAGGCATCAGTTCTTCTTCGATCTTCCGTATTTATTGCCCAGCTTTTGCATGCATTTAAGGTGATCGAAAACACCATGGCTTGGGTCAGGTGCACCTTAGTCCTTAAAGTGACATCTTTGCTTTTTAACACCTTAAAGAGGTATTTTGCAGTAGATTTGCCTAATGTGTAGTTTGATTTCTTGACTGCTTCTTCCATGGACATTGATTGTGGATCCAAGTAAAATGAAATCCTTGACAATGTCAGTCTTTTCTGTGTTTATCATGTTATTGCTTATTGGTCCAGTTGTGAGGATTTTTGTTTTCTTTATGTTAAGGTGCAATTCATACTGAAGGCTGTGGTCTTTGGTCTTCATCAGTAAGTGCTTCAAGTCCTCTTCACTTTCAGTAAGCAAAGTTGTGTCATCTGCATATCACAGGTTCTTAATGAGTCTTCCTCCAAGCCTGATGCTGTGCACTTTTTCACATAGTTCAGCTTCTTGGATTATTTGCTTAGCATATAGATTGAATAATTATGGTGAAAGGATACAACCCTGATGCATACCTTTCCTGATTTTCAACCACTCAGTATCCCCTTGTTCTGTTCAAATGACTGTCTTTTGGTCTATATACAGGTTCCTCATGAGCACAATTAAGTGTCTGGAATTCCCATTCATCGAAATGTTATCCATAATTTGTTGTGACCCACACAATTGAATGCCTTTGCATAATCAATAAAACACAGGTAAACATATTTCTGGTATTCTCTGCTTTCAGCCAAGATCCATCTGACATCAGCAGTGATATCTGTCATTCCATGCCCTCTTCTGAATCCAGCTTGAACATCTGGCAGTTCCCTGTCGATGTACTGCTACAACTGCTTTTTAATGGTCTTCATCACAGTTTTACTTATATGTGATATTAATGATACTGTTTGATAATTTCTGCATTCTGTTGGATCACCTTTCTTTGGAATGAGGACAAATATGGATCTCTTCCAGTCGGTTGGCCAGGTAGCTGTCGTCTAAATTTCCTGGCATAGATGAGTGAGCATGTCCAGCACTGCATCCGTTTGTTGAAACATCTCAATTGGTATTCTGTCAATTCCTGGAGCCTTGTTTTTGCCAATGCCTTCAGTGCAGCTTGGACTTCTTCCTTCACCATCAGTTCTTGATCATATGCTGCTTCCTGAAATGGTTGAATGTTGACCAATTCTTTTTGGTACAGTGACTCTGGGTATTCCTTTCCATCTTCTTTTGATGCTTCCTGCATCATTTAATATTTTCCCTGTAGAATCCTTCAGTATTGCAACTTGAGGCTTGAAGTTTTTCTTCAGTTCTTTCAGCTTGAGAAATGCCAAGTATGTTCTTCCCTTTTCATTTTTTAACTCCAGGTCTTTGCACATTTCATTCTAATACTTTACCTTGTTTTCTCGAGCCACCCTTTGGAATCTTCTGTTCACCTCTTTTACTTCATCATTTCTTTTCTTTTGTTTTAGCTATTCTACGTTCAAGAGCAAGTTTCAGAGTCTCTTCCAACACCAATTTTGGTCTTTTCTTTCTTTCCTGTCTTTTTAGTGACCTGTTACTTTATGTATAATGTCCTTGATGTCACTCTGCAACTCCTCTGGTCTTTGGTCATTAGTGTTTAATGCATCAAATCTATTCTTGAGATGGTCTCTTAATTCAGGTGGGATATACTCAAGGTGGTACTTTGACTCTCATGGACTTGTTCTAATTTTCTTCAGCTTCAAGTTGAACTTGCATATGAGCAACTGATGATCTATTCTGCAGTTGTCCCCTGACCTTGTTCTAACTGATGATATTGAGCTTTTCCATCGTCTATTTCCACAGATGTAGTCAGTTTGATTCCTGTGTATTCCATTTGGCAAGGTCCACGTGTATAGTCACCGTTTATGTTGTTGAAAAAAGGTTTTTGCAATGAAGAAGTTGTTGGTCTTGCAAAATTCTATCATGCGATCTCCAGCTCAAGTACTCACTTTAGGGGGCAGCCTTTTACAAGGATCATGCTTAGCTCCAATTCCTTTCTGTTTGGAAAACTAATGAATGAGAAGGGGCGCTGTCAAACTGTCACTGATTTTCAAACCTGCCATGTTAGTACCAGTTGTTAAAAGCAAGGACTTTGGAGTCACACTTGGATTTGAATCTCAGCTCTGTCATTTTCCAGCTGTGGGCTCTATCTTGGGCAAAGCTTCAGTTTTCTCATCTAGAAAATGGAGATCATAATTTCAGCCTCAGCTTGGTATATATACTCCAGGAGGGATTTTTGATAGAGGCAAAGAGGTAATTCCTGCTTTACTAATGGATAAATCAATTTGTTATATACAGTCAGTTTTTCTGAGGAAAGCCTTTTTGACCAAAGGTATATCATACATGAGGAGCCCTGTTGGTGCAGTGGTTAAGTGCTTAACTGCTAACCATAATTCGGCAATTCGAACCCACCAGCTGTTCTGTGGGAGAAAGATATGGCAGTCTGCTTTCATAAAATTTGCAGCCTTGGAAACCCTATGGGTCATTTGAAGTCAGAATTGGCTCGACGGCAGTGGATTTGTTTTTTTTTAATATCATACGTATCTGTATCTTCTCACTAGATTGTAGTTTCTTGTAGGACAGGGTGCCTATCTTAGTTGTCTTTGTAACTGGCTTATAGAACTTGGTACTCAGTAAGTGTTTATTGAATGAATAAATGATGCATACTTTCCTTTGAGATTACCATAGTATTTGGATTTCAGATCACTATGTTTACTTCTTACATTCATTGAGAAACTCTTGTGGTATAAGTTTCACTGTGCAGATGATGAGTCCTAGACATTTCCAATAGACAGAGTGGGTTGATTATTGATCTGGTGTGATTGGAACATTTGTTTCCTAACTTCCTCAGTGATAGTTCTTTGAGTTCCTGAAGCTGATTTTTCCCAGGAAGAAGGCTAAGACTTTCGTTGTAACCTACAAGAGGTAAAGGAGCCCTGGTGGCACAGTGGTTAAGTGCTAGGCTGCTAACTGAATGATTGGTGGTTTGAGCCCACCAGCTGCTCTGTCAGAAAAAGATGTGACAGTCTACTTCCATAAAGCTTTACAGCCTTAGAAACCCTATAGTTCTACTCTGTCCTAAAGGGTCGCTATGAGTCGGAATTGACTTGATGGCAACGGGAGAAGATGTAAGGTTTTCCTAGTTATACACCAACAGCGGCTAGTTTATCTGATTTCTGTCTGTAATTGGTCAGATGTTTTGGACTGCTGCAGCTTTTGTATACATTTTTATAAAAGGATTCTATTATCTGAAAATTTTGGAATTCTAATTTTTTGGTTTTGTCTTGTTGCCTCTTGCTTATGGTAGATTGTTTCCTCCTATTCTTTGTGAAGTTTTTGTTTTTGTTCCCCCTCCCTCTGGCAAGACCTTTTTCTATGGGAATCTTGTGCAGCTTTGATTGAGGATGTATCCTTTGTTGTTAATTTCATGACTCAGAAGTTCCAGTACCACTGAGGTAATAAAAAAATTAAACTTCAAACCTATGTAACGTACAGGTCTGTAGTTATGTATTTTCAGGGTAGGTATTTTCCTCTCTCCAACCCAGACCGTTGGCAAAGGCAGATAAATGTCCTTGGCATCTTACTTTGCTTGGTGAGCAGATTCTTTGTAGTATACTCTTTTCCTAAAGGTGCATCCTTTTGAAGTTTCTGGATTTATGGAGAATGTTAGCTCCTACACCTCCCTTTATATAAGTCATGGTAAAGTTTGCAGACAGAATTTATTCTAGCTAGTGTAAGCAGAAGAGTATTTACTATAAAGCATTAAGTGCTTGCAAAGTTGCTGGAAGCGTTGAAGAAACAGATTCTAGGTTGATTCATTCAATCAGTGAATATTTATTGAGTATCTGCCCTGTGCTGGGCACTGTTTTGGGCTCGTGGGGGATACATTAGTGAATAAAACAGACAAAGGCTGCTGCCCTTATGGAGCTTACATTCTAGCAGGATTGGGTCTTTAGGAGCAACTCCCAAAGCCACATCACAGAACTGGGCTAACAAAAGAGCTGCCCAGTTAGGGGTTTAAATACCACATCAGAACCATACCACTATTGCCATGGCAGAAAGCCACCATGGTCCGGAAGCCTCCATTAATGCTCTCAGCTCCAAAATCTTGCCCATTTGCTTTGATCCACATCAAGATCCATGACCTGCCTGTTGATACTCAAGAAGCTAATGACTAGACACTGTGAACGCTGCTGATTATGCTGCAGAAAAACCAAATGCCTGACTGTACCAGTTTTCAAAAGTAGCAGAAGCAGCAGAAGCTGGTCTTCAGTTTTACTTTCCAAATCTTTGGTAGTACATAGGATCCAAACCCAAAACCCATTGTTGGCGAGTCAATTCTGACTCCTAGCGACCCTATAGGACAGAGTAGAACTGCCCCGTAGGATTTCCAAGGCTGTAAATCTTTACAGAAGCAGGCTGCCACATCTTTCTCCTGCAGAGCGGCTGATGGGTTCAAACCGCCGACCTTTTGGTTAGCAGCTGAGCACTCTAACCACCGCACCACCAGGGCCCCCCAAGGACAGTAGAATGTATATTATGTGCCAATCCATCATATCCACCATACCCTCCTTTCTTGTTCCTGCTTAGTCTTTAAACCCTCATCTCCTGTTTTATGAGCATGGATCTCTGCCCTACCATCCCAGCTCAGGAGGGGGGCAGCTCACATGCATGTGCATCAGGGTTTTAGTTTCCTCTGCTTTTCTGGCACCTGGTGATTTCTCCTTTTTGTTAACTGAATTATGCCTTTAAAATAATGTTGTTGTTTTTAATGTAGCATTTTTAAGGAAAGTTTTCAGATTATGTAGTTCGTACATGGTCAGAATTAGACGCCCCTAGATTGCGACTACTAATTTACCATGATGTTTTTATTAGCACGTTAGAAATGTGTTACATCTGGTAGGGATGGAGGTTCTGGAAACTGATTTAAAGTTTTTGGAACACAATTCAGTGTACTAATCTCTTTAGGATAGCATGGTTGAATAATGCCATACTGAAGAAAGAATATAATTTATTTTTTTAAATTGACATACAGTAAAATTGACTTTATTTGGCATACTGTAAATTTTAACACATGTATAGATTTTGTTAACTGCTATCATGATCAGGATACAAAACAGTTCCATCACCCTGAAAAACTCCTCACGCTATCCATTTGTCGTCACACCTTCCCCCAGCCCCTGACAACCACTGCTCTGTCCTAGTTGGTTTGTTTTTTCAAATAGATTCCTTGGGATTTTCTACATAGATGATCATGTTGTTGTGAATAGGGACAGTTTTATTTTCTCCTTTCCAATCTGTTTGCCTTTTGTTTCTTTTTTCTTGGCTTGTTGCACTGACTAGGACTTTTAGTACGATGTTGAATCAGAGTGGTGAGAGCGAACGTCTTCGCCTTGTTCCCGATCTGAGAGAGAAAACATTCAGTTTTTCACCATTAAGTATGCTTTTTCTGTAGATGCCCTTTATGAGGTTGAGGAATTTCCCTTATATTCAGTTTGCTGAGAGTTTTTATCAGAAATGTTTGTTTGATTTTGTCAAATGCTTTTTCTGTATCTATTGATAGGATCGTGTGGTTTTTCTTCTTTAGATTATTAATATAGTAGATTATATTGATTGATTTTCAAATACTGAACAAGCCTTACATTCCTGGGATAAACCCCACTTGGTCATGGTATATTATTATGTATTGCTAGATTTGATTTGTTAATATTTTGTTGAGGAATTTTGCATTAATATTTATGAGGGAGTCTGGTCTATAATTTCTTACAGTGTTTTTGTCTGGCTTTGTATCAGGTTAATGCTGGCCTCATAATATGAGTTGGGAAGTTTTCTTTCCTCTACTATTTCTACAGAGATTGTGTATAATTGGTGTTTTTTCTTTTTAAAATATTTGGTAGAATTCACCAATGAAACCATCTGCGCCTGGAAATGTTTTTTCCCAGAAGCCTTTTAATTGCAATTAAATTTTTGTTATAGGGCCATCAAGATATCTGTTTCACCTTGGGTAAGTTTTGGCAGTTTGGAGTTTTTCAGAGATTGGTTTGCACCATCCAAGGACTCCAAAGCAGGATTGTTGTGAGCTGCCCTCGATCATGGCGACCCCAGGTACAACAAGATCTGACCATTGTGATCCATAGGGTTTTTATTGGCTGATTTTCAGAAGTAGATCACCAAGCCTTTCTTCTTAGTCATTCTTAGCCCTGAAGCTCTGCTGAAACCTCTTGAGCATCACAGCAACATTCATGCCATGTTGACAGACAGGTGGTGGCTGTACTTAAGGTGTATTGGCTAGGAATCAGACGTGGTCTTCTGTATGAAACTTCTGTATGAGACTTCTACCACTGAACCGTCACTGCCTTCTAAAAGCAGAATTCACTAGTTGCCATCAGGTCGATTCGGACTCATTAAATAATGACACAAGGACAGAGTAGAATTGCCTCATAGGGTTTCCAAGGCTATAAATGTTTACAGAAGCATACTGCCACATCTTTCTCCTGCGGAGTGGCTGGTGGGTTCGAACCACCGACCTTTCGGTTAGCAGCCGAGTGCTTTAACCACTGTGTGCCATCAGGGCTCCAAAAACAGGATTAGGCCCCTACTCATGCAGAAGCCAACATGTGGCTTTATTACTCATGTGCAAATGATTTTGACTTCAAGCAGTAGGGTGAGTGCTCAATGACTGCATACTGCTTATATTTGCAGAGCAGTTCTGCCTGCATTTCGGGCAAGGAAGCCCCTCAGGGCTTCATTCAGTAATGTGGCAAGGGAAATTAGAATGGCCTGGCTAACCACATCAATATGCATAATTGACAGGCTACTCAATACTTTAAAAGATAAGTACTTTCCACTCTCTTTTCTTTAGCTATCAAATGTAACTCCATGTAAGCATTATACTGTTGTCGTTGTTAGATGCCGTTAAATCGATTCCGACTCATAGCGACCCTATAGAACAGAATAGAACTGTCCTATAGGGTTTCCAAGGAGCAGCTGGTGGATTCAAACTGCCGACCTTTTGGTTAGCAGCCGAGCTCTTAACCACTGTGCCACCAGGGCGCCAAGCATTATACTATAATGTATTATTTTCTGACTACTATTTTGTTACAGATCCCTCGTACACACATGCTTAATTCTAAGCTAAGCAAATTCAAAGAACGTGAAAAACACTGGCTTACCTTTTAGCCTGAAAGCAGGATAGTCTTTAAAATATCAATGAGATTACAATGGAATGAATAATATGTAGCCCCTAAAATGGGATAATGTAGGCACTTATCAGTATATGCACCTAAGAACAGAGCACCAAATACATGGAGCAAAAACTGACAGAAATGAAAGGAGAAATTGACAATTCAACAACAATATTTGGAGACTTCAAAATCTCACTTTCAATAATGGATAGAATAACTGGACAGGAGATCAACAAGGAAATAAATAATAGCAAGTGTTGGTAAGGATGTGGATCGCCAGGCAAGTATGTGGATCGCACTCTGCTGCTAACCAAAAGGTCCATGGTTCAAACCCACCAGCCACTCTGCGGGAGAAAGATGTGGCAGTCTGCTTGGAACCCTTATATGTTGCTGATGGGAGTGTACAATGGTGTAGTCACTTTAGAAAACAGTTTGGCAGTTCCTCAAAATGTTAAACATAGTTACTGTATGTCATGGATTGAATTGTGTCCCCCAAATATATGTGTATCAATTTGGCTAGGCTATGATTCTCAGTATTGTGTGATTGTCCACCATTTTGTCATCTGATGTGATTTTCCTATGTGTTGTAAATCCTATCTCTATGATGTTAATGAGATGGGATTAGCGGCAGTTATGTTAATGAAACAGGACTCAATCTACAAGATTAGATTGTGTTTTAAGCCAATCTCTTTTGAGATACAAAAGAGAGAAGTGAGCAGAGAGATATGGGGACCTCATACTACCAAGAAACGAGCCAGGAGAATAGCGCGTCCTTTGAACTCAGGGTCCCTGCGCTGAGAAGCTCGTCAGCTGGGGAAGATTGATGACAAGGACCTCCCCCCAGAGCCAACACAGACAAAGCCTTCCCCTGGAGCTAGCACACTGAATTCGGACTTCTAGCCTCCTAGACTGAGGGACAATAAATTTCTCTTTGTTAAAGCCGTCCACTTTTGGTATTTCTGTTACAGCAGCACTAGATAACTAAGACAACATATAACCCAGAAATTCCACCTTAAGTATATAAAACCAAACCCGTTGCTATTAAGTTGATTCCGACACATAGCGACCCTGTAGGACAGCATAGAACTCCCCCATAGGGTTTCCAAGGCCATAAATCTTTATGGAAACATATGGTCACTTCTTTCTCCCGCTAAGCGGCTTGGTGGGTTTGGACCACTGACATTTTGGTTAGCAGCCAAGCGTTTAACCACTGCGCCACCAGGACTCCTTTTTCCTAAGTATATACCCAAGAGAAATGAAAACATATGTCCACACAAAAACTTGTACATGAATGTACGTAGCAGCATTATTCATAGTAGTCAAAAAGTGGAAACAGCCCAAATGTACATCAGTTGGTGAGTGGATTAATTAAATGTGGTATATCCTTACAATAGAATATTAATTGGCCATAAAAAGGAATGAAGTACTGATAGATGCTACAGTGGATGAGACTTGAAAACATTATGCTAAGTGAAGCAGTCATAAAAGACTACATATTGTATATATATAAAAAAGACTGTGTATTATATGATTTCATTTATGTGAAAGGTCCAAAATAGGCAAATCTATAGAAACAGGAAGTAGATTAGTGCATGTCTCGGGCTGGAGGAGAGACCTGAGGTGAAATGGGAGTGACTGCTAATGGGTATGGGTTTCTTTTTAGAATAATAAAAAAAGTTCTGGAATTAGATAGTGGTGAGGGTTGCCATGCCAGTGGTTAAGTCTTCAGCTGCTAACCGAAAGGTCAGCGGTTCAAACCCACCAGCTGCCCTGCGGGAGAAAGATGCGACATACTACTTCTGTAAAGATTTACAGCCTTCGAAACCCTATGGGGGAGTTCTACTCTGTACTATAGGGTGGCTATGAATAGGCAGGCATCAACTTGACAGCAACAGGTTGGGTTTTCTTTTGGTTTGAGGGTTGCACAATTTTGAGAATATACTAAAAACCACTGAATTATAGGCTTTAAATGAGTGAATTTTATTCACAAATTATATCTCAAAAAAGCCATTGAAGAAAGGGATAAGTTAGATCTAAAAATATTGTCATGGAAAGATATCTATAGCTGAACTATATGTAAAAGTAAAATGTATTCCTGGTTTAAAATGTTTTCGAACACTACAGAACTCAACTTGAGACACTGAAATTTTCTTTGCATTTTCTTCACCTAAGCTGGCTGGATAAATATTCTGTTTAGGAACTCTTTAAAAACTGGAAGACATGGTAATTCACAGAATACAGTTTGTTTTAGTTTGCTTCTATGTAGGTGCCATAAATTAACTTGTAGAATTAAAGTATTTTAATTCAGTTATAATAAGAATTTGCATGTTTTGTTGAATGGTTCTCCAGTCTCATACAGAAGTTTCTCTGAAACCCTTGGAAGGTAACTGCTGGAGATAATCCCACAGTCTTCTTCCACAGGAAGTTAAATAATTTATTAAAGTAGTGTTTATAGAGGTAGAAAATATGAAATGAAAAACTCAGAAGAGGAAAAAATAAGTCATTGTATATCTCACCTCCTAGAGATAACTACTTTCAGGATTTTAGGGTGTTTCCTTTCACTACTTTTTGAATGAACTTTTTTATTGAAGTATAATATACGTACAGAAAAGTGCACAAAACACAAGTATATAGCTTGGTGGAAATCCATGTAAAACTATCTATATCAAGAAATAAGAGTATTACTCCTTCTCAGTATATCCCCTCAAGGTAACCACTGTCCTGGCTTTAAAATCATAGGTTAGTTTTTGTACTTTATATAAGTGAAAACATATAAGATGTGTTCTTTCAGTCTGCCTTCTTTTACACAGCATTGTATTTGTGAATTGTAGTTGTAGAGTGTTTATTCTCATTATTGAATAACACTCCATTGTGTATTTATATCACAATTTATTCTTTCTATTGTTGATGAGCATTTGAGTAGTTTTCTGTTTTTGACTATTATATATAGTATTACTAGGAATATTCTGATACATGTCTTTTGGTGAATATCTGTATGTATTTCTGATGGGTATATACCAGGGAGTAGAATTGCTGGGTCATAGAGCAGTGCTTCTCAAACAGTTAAAATGCAGATTTTGCTTCAGTAGTTCTGGCATGGGACCTGAAAGTCTGCATTGCTAACAAGCTGCCAGGGGTTGCCAGTGGTACTGGCTGTGGACCACACTTTGAGAATAACAAGGTCTGTTTTAGTAAATAATGTCGAACAATTTTCCAAAGTAGTTGTGTCAATTTACATTCCTACCAGCAATATATGAAATTCCTTTGCTTATGTATGTGGGAGTCTGTTTCTGGACTTTCTGTTCTGCTCCATTGATCAACTTTTCTATTTGCATCTTCCCTACACTCTTAGTTACTTTAGCTTTATTAGACTTGATATCTGGTAATGTGAGTCCTCGAACTTTGTATTTCTTCTTCCAGATTGTCTTGGCTCTTCTTGGTCCTTTGCACTTTCATATAAGTTTTATAATTAGTATAAATTTCCACATACACAAAAACCTACTAGAATTTTGACTGTGATTGCATTGAATCTATAGGTCAATTTGGGGAGGGTGATATTTTTACAATATCCAAATTTCTGAACATGGTAAAGCCCTTCATTATTCAGGTAGTCTTTAATTTCTTTCAATAATACTTTTAGTTTTCTGTGTAGAGGTTTTATTTTGCTAGTTTATTCTTAGGTATTTGATTTTTTAGTGCTGTTTTAAATGGTTTTATTTTTCAATTTTTATTTCATAATTGTTGGTGGCTGGTATATAGAAATACAGTTATTTTTGTATATTGACCTTTAATCAAGCAATATTGGTAAATTCAGTTACTAATTTTGCATAGAGTGGAAATTGATGAAGCCATTAAACATAATGTTGTTAACTCATTTGTACAGAAGAATAGGTTTGAATTACAGAGGCTAAGAGGGGAAAGAAGGGGAAGAGGGATAGTTAGAAAAGTGGGAGTTTAATATCTGTCTTACAAAGTAGTGAGTCAGAGGACACTGACTATAGTTGATGGAAAAGAAAATAAAGGTATAATTATCTTACTTAAGGTTATGAAGGTAATCAATAAAGGATGTACAACTAATGATAAAAAGTATATTGGGAGAATGGAGGACTAGAGTTGAGAGGTGATAAAAATGATCTATAGTCAGTAGACGTCCGTAAAGAGTGTGTAAAAGGGATAAATCAAGAAATAGCCATAGACAACTCTTGGTAAACAAAAGTTGTTCACATTTTGGAAGATTACATCATTTATGGCCAGACATCTTAAGGTATTTGCATCATTAATTCAGCACACCTGTTTCAGTCTTCATTTGTAGCTGTCATATGCAAATAGAGATTTAAGACTTTTTTTTCTATAATTAGTGGAAACATTTGAAATGCAAGGATCTCATTAAACTTCACTAGTAAAGGTTATTTTATTAAAATCTTACAAAGTTTCAAAAAAGAAACGATGGTGGAAACATTACGTATTTAAACAAAAATCAAACCGGTTGTCGCCGAGTTGATTCTGACTCATAGTGACTGTATAGGACAGAGTAGAACTGCCCCATAGGGTTTCCAAGGATTGGCTGGTGGATTCGAACTGCTGACCTTTTGGTTAGCAGCTGAGCTCTTAAGCACTGCGCCACCAGGGCTCCATTATGTATTTAGAGAGATGGAAATAATTGCAAAAGAAACTGCTAGAAGAATTTGGGACAGGTTGGAAGAGATAAGTGGGGTATGTTTAATCACATATGTATTACTTTGATTTATAACAAAATTTAAAACATTGTTATATTTCAATACTGTATTTAATAATATAGGAAAATGCTCACATATAGTCTTCAAGTGCAACAATACATTGTAGAATAGTATATATGATATGACTCCCATTTTTGTTTTTATATGTGAAGTGAAAAAACTTTGGAAAGAAACACAGAAATGTTAATAGTCGTTGTCTCTTGGGGGTAGGATGAATTAAACATGATTTTCATTTCGTATGTTTTCCATTATTCTGGCTTTAAAAACAAAATAATAAGCCTATACCCCTTTTTTGTAATCAGAAAGAAAAAGCTATTTTCATTTTGAAAAATAAGGTAATAATAGTGACATGACTTTAAGCAGGGACTGTATATCTTTTTGTTCCTAACATCTCACACAATGCTTGTCATGTGCAAGATATTAGTAAATATTTGCACATAATCAGAAAGGATGTGTGTCAATGAGTACCTCATCTTTGCTTAATAAAAGCATTCTATGGCCATTGGCAAAGTAAAATAAGCTATTTCAGGCAAAAATGTTATTAATAAATAGTGCTTGAGAATCCTGAAAAGCCTAGGAAGCATGATTGTCAGGTAGAAATAAGTTAGAAAAGAAAATTCAAAAGGCAACTGGTAAAGTTTTTGTTTAATTTTTTCTTTTTTGCATAGGTAATACTCTCAATAGGTATAAAAATCCAAAAGTACAGAAGGGTATATTGTGAAAACTCTGCCTGCTACCAACTGTACTCTCTCCCTGGAGGCAACCAATATTCTTAAATTTTTTTTTTTTTTTTTAGTAGTTTTATTGTGCTGTAGGTGAAAGTTTACAGTGCAAATTAGTTTCTCATTCAAAAATTTATACACAAATTGTTTTGTGACATTGGTTGCAGTCCTTGCAATGTGTCAGCACTCTCCCCCTTTCTGCCTGGGTTCCCATGTCCAGTTTTCCTGTCCCTTTCTGCATTGTGTCTTTGCTTTTGGGCAGGTGTTGTCCATTTAGTCTCATATACTTGACTGAACTATGAAGCACATTCCTCATGTATGTTATTGTTTGTATTATAGGCCTGTCTCTAATCTTTGGTGAAAGGTGGACTTTGGGATTGGCTTCAGTTCTGAGTTAGCAGGGTGCCCAGGCGCCATCGGCTCAGGGGTTCCTCCAGAATCTGTCAGATTAGTAAGTCTGGCTTTTTTTGTGAATTTGAATTTTGTTCTACATTTTTCTCCCACTCTGTCCGGGACCCTTTATTGTAATCCGTGTCAGAGCGGTCAGTGGTGTTAGCCAGGCAACATCTAGTTCTTCTGGGCTCAGTCTGGTAGAGGCTGTGGTTCCTATTGTCCATTAATCCTTAGGACTAATATTTTCCTTGTATCTTTGGTTTTCTTCATTCTCGTTTGCTCTGGATGGGATGGGACCAATAGATGTATCTTAGATGGCCACTCACAGGCTTTTCAGACCCCAGATGCTACTCCTCAAAATAAGATGTGGAACATTTTCTTTATGAACTATGTTATGCCAATTGACCTAGATGTCCCCGAGACCATGGTCCCCAGCCCTCAGCCCCAGTAACTCGGCCCCTCAAGGTGTCTGGATGTGTAGGAAGCTTCTATGACTTTGCCTTGGTCAAGTTGTGCTGACTTCCCCTGTATTGTGTGTTGTCTTTCCCTTCACCAAAGTTAACACTTGTCTACTATCTAGTTAGGGATTTCCCCTCCCAACCCTTCCCCTCCCTCGTAACCATCAAAGATTGTTTCTGTGTGTAAACCTTTTCTTGAGTTTTTATAATAGTGGTCTCATACAATATTTGACCTTTTGTGATTGACTTATTTCACTCAGCATAATGCCCTTCCAGATTCATCCATGTTTTGAGATGTTTTGCGGATTCATCATTGTTCTTTATCATTGTGTAGTATTCCATTGTATATATGTACCATAATTTGTTTATCCATTCATCTGTTGATGGGCACTTAGGTTGTTTCCCTTTTTTTTGCTATTGTGAATAATGCTACAATGAACATGGGTGTACCTATGTCTATTCATGTGACGGCTCTTATTTTTCTAGGATATATTCCTAGGAGTGGGATTGCTGGATCGGATGGTATTTCTATTTCTAGCTTTTTGAGGAGGCATCATATCGTTTTCCATAGTGGTTGTACCATTTTAAATTCCTACCAGCAGGGCATAAGAGTTCCAGTCTCTCCACAACCTCTTCAACATTTGTTATTTTCTGGGGTTTTTTTTTT